>NW_006921842.1:4222756-4244476 GCF_000298275.1 Orycteropus afer afer | reverse complement strand
TAACTTGCTAACCAGAAGGCTGGAAGTTCAAACTCACCAGTCACTCTCGGAAGGAAGACTGGGCAACCTACTTCCTTAGAGATACTGCCTCAGAAACCCAAGGTGGGATCGCTATGAGTCAGGACAGACTCGATGACAGTGAGTTTGGTTTTGGTTTTATTTGTGCACTTAAAAAGTTGTACATAAAAATTTTATTACAATTGTGTGAAACTGAAAGAATGTTAGGGAAAAGGTAGGTATTATATTTTTAAAATTGATCATCATGTAAATTAGGGAAATAAAACAAAACACTGTACATTGTTTTTAAAAAAGAATATTTAGATAATATTTAACATGGCCAAATAAGATATAGTATCTAAGGCACTTAACTGCTAACCAGAAGGCTGGCGGTTCAAACCCACTAGCCACTCCTCCGAAGGAAGGTTGGGCAATCTACTTAGGTAGTGATACTGCTTCAGAAACCCAAGGAGGGGATGCTATGTATGAGTCAGGTCCCACTGACTCGACTGGCACATAACAACAACCACACCAGAAATGCAAACGTGGACAAACATTCAGAAATTTATCTATATTTCTTTGCAAGAGGTTATAGGAGAAAAACATGATTTTAGCAGATGCCAAAATAAAAAGAAGACTGGATAAAATTCCCAAATCATTCCTAAGAAAAACTCTTAAAACAGGATTAGAAGGAAACTCCATCAACACAATAATGACTATTCATCCCCCACAAAGCAAACATTATTATAAATCCTGAATTACCAAACCTATTTTCTTGAAATGAAGGAAGAAGAGAGAGATGTCTGCTAGTATGTCTAATGTGGAATATTGTTTTTTATTTTAGCTACTCCAATAAAACAGTAAAAGCAAGTAACAGAAATAGTTATTGGGAAGATTAAACATTTTTATTTGCTAATGATAGTATTTGGGAGCTCTGGTGGCATAGCGCCTAAGGCATTTGACTGCTAACCACAAGGCTGGCCGTTCAAACCCACCAGCCACTGCTTGAAAGGAAGACTGGGCAATCTACTTCCATAGAGATAATGCCTTGGAAACCCAAGGAGGGGTCAGTATGAGTTGGAACTGACTCCATGGTAGTGAGTTTGGTTTTTTTTGGTTGGTGGTATAGTGGGTAAGACATTTAGCTGCTAACCAGAAGGTCAGTGGTTCAAACTCATCAGCTGCTCTGCAGGAGGAAGATGAGACAATCTACTTCTGTTAAGATTTACAGCCCTGGAAACCCAATGAGAGGTGACTATGAGTCCAAATCTACTCAATGGCAGTGGGTTTGGTTTAGTTTATATGCAAAGTATTATATGCAAAGAATCTTAAGACAGTCCACTAAATATTGATTAGAATTAAGAAAATTTGGTTAAGTTAGCTGGATGTGAAATACACGTAAATAATCAATTACCCAATTATTATTCCCCACACAAAATTTCAGCGGTATTTCAGTCTCATGACATCTGTCAATATGAAATATAAGGTTTAACCTATGAAAATCAGCATTATATTTGTTGTAATTACTTATACAATGTCACATAGTAACTCCTTTTTCTCGTATCATTTTTAACTCTACTTATTTTTAATTACATGAATAACCCATCAATTCTAAAAAATTCTCAACCATGATCTTTTCAATCTCACATATGCATCATTCTCTCTGGTTTTATGATTAAATACACATCAGATCTTTTCATTAAAATCCCAGGTCTCTTAAACTCACTCTTACAATTTTCTCTCTGTACTGGATTTTGGATAATTCCTTAAGTCTGGTTATCTACTTCAGCTAGGTCCAACTGGCTGTTGAACTCATCCAATAAGCTTTTGTGTTATAAATAATATACATATGTGACACAAAAATATGTGTTTGAGTTTATGTATGTGTGTGTGTGTGCATGTATTCTACAATTTTTGTTTAAATCTATTTCCAAATGTTCTTGTTATTCTTTGTTTTCTTAGTTCCTGAACATATTTTGAAGTTTCTTTCTTTTTTTTTTTTTTTAAATAATTATATTAAGTTTAATCATTTGAAATCTGTTATTTGGTAATTTCCTTTTTTCACTCTTTTCATTCTCATTATCTGTTGCTCTTGTTCTGGGTCATGGTATCTTGCTTCATAGTGTGTGGCTAATTTTGATTGTGATACTGCTAACTCATTGTCTTTGATATTTTATCTGTGTAGATCTCTTGAGGCCTAAAACTTCCCCCGGTGATTGTATTTGCTTCTACCACATGCACAGGGGCACAAAACCAACCTGAGTTAGCTCTAAATTATATTCTCAGCTTGGGTTTTTTGAATCCCTGTGGTATGAAAACATGCAACAAGTGTGAATGCTGACTTGTCCAAATTCTCAGCGGTGGAATCTACCCCTGTTGAGCACAAAGGTTCTGGACAGACTTTTCTTTGCAATCACCTCTAATTAAGTGTGTTTGAATGTGCCTGGATAGATGGTTATTTCTAGTACATCCTCTACTCTGAGAATGTAGCTTTTGGTCTGGTGTCTGAGCTTCACAAAGATTTATCAGAGTCTCCACCATGGACAGTCTCCTTGTAACACCCTAAAAGCAGGAGCACAGGTTTAGGTGAAAGCCAGATGTGGTGCTGCATGCTTCATGTGGGTCAAGGCCCTGGACCTAAGTGCCTTACTTTCTTAGCAGCTGTTTGGTGTTTTCAAAATTAAGAAAAGAACTACCCAGGATTTTAGTTGTACATCCAGGTATCAAGCTTGCCATATTATGAAAAATCTATCTCCATAGTAGGACATAAACCCATTGCTGTCAACATCAAGTCAGTTCTGTCTCACAGTGACCTTATAGGACAGAGTAGAACTGCCTTCTCTTTGTCCCAGGAGCAGCTGAGTTTGAACCACTGACCTTTTGGTTAGCAGCAGAGTGCTTAACCACTGCACCACAAGGGCTCCTTGTGAAGTTACTAGAATTTTAAAATTCATTCCTATTTGTACTAGTATCAACTACAACAAAATTCTCCCTCTGAATAAACACTTCACTCTGCACCCAACCTCATCTACCTCAGTTATCTTGTCAAACTCTGAGCCATTGGTTCCTCTCCTCCTGGTCATCTTTCCCAATTCCTCCAACCTCTTTTTCCAGATTTATTTTTCCCACATAAATTCATGACCTAGAGGCAAAACAAACAAACAAACCCTTAATGCCACCCTACCTTGCATACCAGAAGCTACTTAATGCTAGACCAGGTGAAGAGGTTTCCTTGTCCTTTCTACCTCTTGACTTCCTTGACACTCAGGGGCATCTGGCAAAGGGTGAATGGTACTGAAAAGGAACTCTCAGTCCTGAGCTAACTTTTGCCTGTCTGCACTCAAGAAACTTTAATAACCAACTATGCACCAGAATTCTCTCTTGTTACCTGTAGGGCTTATGAAACTGAAAGCTGTGATTTCAGTTTCTTTTGGAGTCAAAGCAAACTCACTGCCATTCATTTGATTCTTAACTTACAGTGATCCCCATGGGGGGTGGTGGTGGTGGTCAAGGGACTTACGGTGACTGCTATGGGCTGGGGTGGGGGTCAAAGCTGTAACTCTTTACAGAAGCAGACTGCCTCATCTTTATCCTGCAGAGCAGATGGTGGGTTTGAACCACTGACATTTTGGTTTGCCAAATGCCCTAACCATTGCACCACCAGAGTTCCTTTTGGCATCAAAGATTATGAGAGACCTGAGTGCTTCTCCTTCCCCTCCTCTGCTTGTTGACACAGCATTAGGTTCTACCTACTATCCTGCTCAGAGCCACCCCAGAAATTGGCCAAATTGCAAAGCAAGCAAACTCAGAAACTGTTTTTAATAATTCTGTGAAAATTCACTGTCTTCAGCCATTTGCATCGAGATATTTAGATTATAAAAGAAGAAATTGAAAGGGCTCTGAGACAAAGTTGTCACAGCATATCCCTTCATGCTCATTGTGAGCACTAATCCCCAGAATCCAACCAATTGTTACAGGATCACATTATGATCAACATGGAGACCTACACAGGGGAAGGAAAGTGGAACCCTTGGAATAATGTTAAGTTCTTATTAGTTTCTAGACAAATATGAAATAAGCTAATGATTCTTTACAACTGTAAGTGAGCTCAGTGAGAGCTCAATTTATGATAACTAGCGTTATCACTCGGGAGGCTTGGTTGCGCAGTGGTTAAAGCGCTCGGCTGTTAACCGAAAGGTCTGGTAGTGGAACCACCAGCCACTCCATGTGACAAAAATGTGGCATTGCTTCCGAAAAGATTACAGCCTTGGAAACCCTATGGAGCAGTTCTACTGTCCCAAAGGGTCGCTATCGATTCGATAGGAGCTCTGGTAGCATAGTGCCTAAGGCACTTGACTGCTAACCAGAAAGCTGGCGGTTCAAACCCACCAGCCACTCCTCGGAAGGAAAGTTGGACAATCCTACTTCCGTAGTGATACTGCCTCGGAAACCCAAGGAGGGGTCGCTATGAGTCGGGGTCGACTCGACGGCAAATAGCAACAACATCGATTCGATGACAAAGGGTATTGCTATCATTGATCTTACCTCACATTTTTTTCCACAATTCTGATAGAACACCAAAGAATGGTAGTGTAGCTTCAAATTTGCTAAGAGAAATCCAAGAACAACACTTGGAATTTGCTAAGAGAAATCCAAGAACAACACTTCGAATGTAAGAATTACAACTCATCTGTTGAAAGCATGCGTGGCTCTTAAAAGAGCCTTTGGGGTTAGCTGTAAAGACGCTTACTTGGAAGGTTTACTTGGAGCTCGTGTACTTGGTGACAGCCTTGGTGCCTTCGGACACGGCGTGCTTGGCTAGCTCCCCAGGCAGCAGCAGGCGCACGGCCGTCTGGATCTCCCTGGAGGTGATTGTCGAGCGTTTGTTGTAATGAGCCAGGCGAGACGCCTCACCTGCGATGCGCTCAAATATGTCGTTGACAAACGAGTTCATGATGCCCATGGCCTTGGACGAGATGCCGGTGTCGGGATGGACCTGCTTTAGCACCTTGTACACGTAAACCGAGTAGCTCTCCTTGCGGCTGCGCTTGCGCTTCTTGCCATCTTTCTTCTGGGCTTTAGTCACCGCCTTCTTGGAACCCTTCTTCGGGGCAGGAGCTGATTTGGTGGGTTCAGGCATTCGAACGTTTAATGTAACAACAATACCACAAACACTTGAAAAAAATAATCGACCCGGGCCAGGTCACATTTATTTATAGATGCGGTATTCAAATGATGTTAATAAGATTCCGCTTACGATTGGATTAGCTTACTATGTCGTCACAAATGCGATTGTAAATGACACTTTCTGGTCTAAAATCTCATTGGCTATTTCATTATTTTGCTTTGACCCAATCAAAGAACCTAACCTAGACTACTCTAAGCTACTTACTTATAAAAAGATCTCTCCAAGCAAGTGTACAGCATAGTCGCAGAAAACTGACAGTTAAAGTCTACGAGCTTAAGGCTCGTGGGCGGAGTCAATTGCCTGCTTGCAAGAACAACTTCGCGGATTGGGCCGGCCTTTGAGCACCTGGTGGCGACACTGACCGCTTAGATGCTGGAGCCGCTGTCAACACGCCCGGTGTTGGAGCGCGTTTCTCCGCACACACTGCACCTCACGCTACGCAAGGCTGGGCGGTTTAATGCTGCGAAATCATATGAAACTCCCTCTTCTTTCCACTCTTCGCTGCCTACACTAAGTTTTGTCAGTTTCTATTGCTTACGGTTAAACTTCAGTCTCCTACTGAGTACGGAGAACAAATCCTTATTTCTTGGAAACCCTGGTCTACAAAAATTTGAGCTGCTTAAAACGTAGTATCTGCACCCAGGGAGGCAAGCTAGTAGCGTTCTTACCCGTCACTGGGGGAGCGCAAGGGCAGGAGGAGGGTAACTTATTAGCCGCTATGTCCACCACCACCTTCCCACTACTTGAAAGGGCACCCCCGTCCCCTCGTTTTTCCTTTCAGCCACGCCCCCTTTAATGTGCAACAGCTCTTTTTCTGAGATCTCTGGGGTGGCTCTGAAAAGAGCCTTTGGGTTGTGTTAAGCCTCTAAGCAGCTGGCCAAAGAAGTTCCTATTTCTTTTTGGCTGCCGTCTTCTTTGGCTTAGCTGACTTGGGCTTGGCGGTCTTTGGTTTAGCCGCCTTGGGTTTCACCGTTTTGGCCTTTGCTGGGCTTTTAGGCGCTTTCTTGGGCTTGGCCGCTTTCGCCTTCTTCGGGCTCTTCGCCTTTTTGACACCTGCAGCCGCAGCGGGCTTCTTCGCCTTCTTTGGGGTCTTCTTGGTGCTCTTTTTTGGGGTGGCGGTCCCCGCCGTCTTCTTAGCCTTTTTAGCCGCTCCCGCGGGCTTCTTGGCTTTCGCCGCGCCCGCCTTCTTGGCCTTAGGTTTGGGTTCCCCAGAAGCCGCCTTCTTGTTAAGCTTGAAGGAGCCCGATGCACCGGTGCCCTTGGTTTGCACCAGAGTGCCCTTGCTCACCAAGCTTTTAAGACCCAACTTGATACGGCTGTTGTTCTTCTCCACATCATAGCCAGCAGCAGCCAGCGCCTTCTTGAGCGCGGCAAGGGAAACGCCACTGCGCTCCTTGGAAGCAGCCACCGCCTTGGTGATGAGCTCGGACACTGGGGGCCCAGACGCCTTGCGTTTCGCAGCACCTGCAGACTTGCGGGCCTTCTTTTTTACTGGCGTCTTCTCGGCAGGGGCCGGAGCAGCGGGTGCGGCGGGCGCAGTCTCGGACATGCTAAGGGCGGGCGTGAAGAGCGCAACTCCAGCCGAAAACAGAGGCACTGGCCGGGACTCGGGCCGCGCCGCTGCGCCCGCCGGTTTATATAGGGCGGAGCTGCGCGGTGATTGGTGCACTGCCCAGCCCGCCTCACTGGCAGCCGCAGAGTGTCCTCTCCGATCCCGAGTTGTGTTTGTTACACCTCAAAAAAGCCCCAAAATATCAAAATTCCCTACTCTTAATTGCCCGGTTTTTCTCAGAAAATGATGACCGAAGCCTCAGGCTTCAAGAGAGTGTCAGATTATGAGGAAAGCACAAGACCTTATGCCAAAAAGCAGCAATATTTCCCGCCGTGCTCCACAAATTTCAACTCAGAGGAACAAAACTTTCTATTTTCTTTGTAAATTATAAGCCCATCTTCAACTGTGGAGTTTTCTGACCTCTCATATATTATTCTCCAAGTGGTTAGTTTCTTATATGTCTAAAAAACATGCCACTAGCATTAAGATTTTTATTACAAATCTGCGCTTAAGTGAGGGAAGTAACACAGGCTCCTCGGAGAGTCCTGCCTATTGAGCCGAGGGCATTTGAGTTCATCAAACTGGTTTAGTGTAATCCCAAACAAATTATTGCCCATTTGAGGTTAATTTCTGGATCCCTGAGACATTAATCTATGTAGCTATGGCTTTATTTGTCTGTTGCACCTGGGTTTTTAAACAATTTCTTAAGATAAATCTTTTCCTTACTGCTCCCAAGGGTTGAGGGCGGGGCTGTTGCTTCTCTCTTCCTCTGGACAACTGCTCCATAGGTTGAGATACCTTGAATACAGGATACTTGGGAAAGAAGGTGAGTCCAAAACACAGTCAGGGTAGAGAGATGAAAAATACTTAATTTTCAAGTAAGATACAGATGCTGTCCACAAAGTTACTAGAAATGAGGGTGCACTTTACTTCGAAGGATTTGTCTTTGCCTTGCTGAGTTCTTTGGGCATTTGTTTCAGAATCAAATTGTAATTAATATACAAGTTACAGCTGCAATTCAAGCACTGACCGTAACAGAAAATAAATGACAAGTGTGAATTAAAACATATTCATTCTTTTTATTAGAGAAACCCAGATCCTGTTACTACTGCATAGCAATGAATGATTTGTCAACACATCAAATATGGTTGCTATCCCCCATGGAGATTTTGGTCCCAAACTTTCCAGAGCTCCATAAAGAAGAAAATACTTGACACATAAGGGTTCAATATCAAGTCTAAACTTCCATCTCAGAAACAGAACTTTGGGAAGCTCTCCAAGCCATGTCATTGCCCTCTGAAGACATCCTTTGCAAGGTCTCTGAAAGAGTCAGTTTGTTTAGGGAGTTGCTCAACCAATGAAGAGCATATGCTGGCAATGAAAGCACAACTAAAGGAATTATTCCAGGAAAACAGTATAGAATTGTCTTAAAATCTTCAAGTCCCTACTAGAGGGACAAGATACATTTTGGCACAATGTGATAAATAACATGATGCTGTTCTATGAATGTGACAAGGCATTGTGTGTCACCTTGACTTTTAATTTCATTGTCCCACTATTAAAATAAAGAGTAGCGATCTCTGATACAACTTAAATGAAATGTTTCAAAATAGTCTAGTTTAAATAACTGATGAATATGGTGTAAAAGTGATGTAAATTTTCAATACTTGTTAAGCCTTCCTGTGTAAACATTTACACCTTAATTAGTGCATGGTAGTATAAAATGTGGTATTTACTAGACTGAAATGGGGAAGGGGACAAAGTCTCCAAAACAGACCAATTAATAGTTATTATGGAAACTATAAATATGTATGCATTTGATGTCAGAACAGAGAGATTATTATCATTTTTAATGACAAATGAAATCACTGTCATAAAAGACTAAAATTTGCATAACTCATTGAAATTTATTTTCAAATGAATCACTTTGTCCATCTGTTCCTCATTGTTTCTGACCCAGACAGCCCCAGGTACCTTTGATACCACATGTAAAATATATTTCTTACTGTGCAGGCTTGTATGCCCAGAATGAGAAATGTGTCTTCACTGTGCAATTTCTCGAGCTTTTGTATGAAATGTTCTCAAATATGTTATTCTCTAATAAGCTAAGAAAGTAATTTCTCATGATTAACTTTTCCTTAAACCTTTATGGAAGCCTGCATGATGGAAAATGGGAGGTATTCTGTGACCATTTCCATTTTAGACATGATAGAAACTGTGCTAAGAGGAACAAGGTGATTTGTAGAAAATCTGAAAGGAAGGGGAGGCTTGCACTTGGTTCTTTTTTCCTCCATAATTTTGGCTTCCAAGTGCTTAATTCTGGCCTTTGCCATTTTACTATAATGTTACTATCATTGCTTTATTGAAGACAGGGTTTGGAAAAGAGGTGTTTTGTACTAGACGAATTATCCCTTCTCCACTTTCCTCACAGGAGCTGTGTTATATAAACATGGATATAATGACATTATGCAGACCACCTGCAGCACTCCATCTGTTGGGACAGACTTTCCTTCCCTCCATAGAGTATTTTAACAGGTATTCTAGCTTGGCTTTGAGCATAGAGCATTTCTGGAAATTTTTTCTTAAAAGGAACTATATATTATCTCAGAAATTATTATTTTTACTCAAGTCAGTAATTAAAACTGTATTGCATGCCCAAGTTTATTCACTGCACCATTATTTGGAATTGCAAAATAATGGAAACTACTTAAATGGGCATACATAGTTGAATAAACTATGGAATGAACATCAACACAATGAATTAACAAGTAGCTATAAAAATGAATGAGGAAGATCTCAATGAACTAATAGGGAATGAATTCTAGTGCACACATGTAAGTGAAAAAGCAAAGTGTCAAAGATTTTCTGTAAACAAAAGTTTTTGCTCATTTGTACAAAAGATATACAAGAAGGATACATTAAAAAAAAAAACTAAAAAGCTTTGTTGTCTATGGGGGTGAACAAGAAAGATGGAAGGAAGGGGAAGAGAAACATGGTAACAGGAATGCAGGAGTGACACTTTTCTGAGCATACTTTTTGTATAAGTCTGACTCATAACTATAGTAATGATTTACATATCCTAATAGTGGCTAAGACACTTTGCCTGCTAACCAGACGGCTGGCGGTTCAAACCCACCCGCCACTCCTTGGAAGGAAGGTTGGGCAATCCTACTTCCGTAGTGATACTGCCTCGGAAACCCAAGGAGGGTTCGCTATGAGTCGGGGCCGACTCGACGGCACGTAACAACAACAACAACAACAACAAAATAAATAAGCTATTAAAACCAACAGGAATCAGGGAATCCAAAAGGAAGTACAAGCACTGACAAATGGACTGAACTGTATTAAATTAATAAGCAACACTGTAGGGGGTGAAGAAGGCAAGAATTAACCTAAGTAATTGTGTAAAACAATATCTTGGCTGGATACTATATGGAGTAGCCCTCAAAAAACTGTATGTGAAGGCTGTAATCTAGTAACAATGTTTCTTTCAGGGATATTGTTTACCAATTCTTAAACTGCTTTATATGTTACTAGAATTAAACAAATAAGTAAATATATTATAAATAATGAGATCCAGTTTGCACTGGTGGAAAAAGAAGTTGTAGATAAAGGTAAAATGGACCTTGTGGTCTTGGATAGGAATCAGAGGTATTAATATAAACTCATATTTCTCAATATATATACAATCATATAAGGAGCTCTGTTGGTGCAGTACCTAAGACATTTTACTGCTAACCAGAAGGTTGGTGGTTCAAACCCACTAGCTGCTCTGGGGAAGGAACATGGGGCAATCTACTTCTGTAAAGACTTACTGCCTCAGAAACCCAATGGGGTCACTTTGTCTTGGAATTGACTCAATGGCAGTGAATTTGTTGGTTGGTTGGTTGGTTTCATACAATTATATACATAAAGAAACATAGATCTGAGTGTTTATGTGTGTGGGTTGCTCTATTAGCTGAGAGAGCCCAGAAACATTCATTCCCCAGTAGCAATGAACATGCCTGGCAACCAATCCCTGGGTTCTAAGCACCATTTTCCAAAGAAAGGAACCAGGACTCTTTAAAGTAGTGGTTGATTCTAGGGCTTGTGGAGGGAAAATACAGGATGGACCTGAAACCTCTTGTGATGCTAGACAATTTTTATCAGTTGTCATGTAGTTGATTCTGACTCCTGGCAACCCCATGTGTTTCAGAGTAGAACTATACTCCTTAGAGTTTTCAGAGCTATGGCCTTCTGGAAGCAAATTGCCAGGTCTTTCTTCCAAGGCATCTGTGAGTGGGTTGGGATTGCCAACCTTTTGGTTAGTCGTCAAGTGCTTAACCATTTGCTCCACCCAAGGACGCATCCAGAATGTAGGAGATGCTGAAACAAAACAAAATAAAAGAGATGGGCACTTGTTAAAAAGAAAAACCACATAAGCTAATGTTAAGGTGCTCCTGATAGTCAAAATTGGTACAACCTGAGCACTAAAATAATTTTTAAAATTTGATAGAATTTCATTTTAATTCATTGCAGTGCAGTAAATTGCTCATATGGCCCTTGTAGCCATCGTCCTCCATTTAGTGATATATTGTAAATCCTATTCTCTGTTTAGGGTGGGATGTATCTTGAATCCCATCTTGCTGGAAGGTGTGACTCCAGTCACCACCCTTAGCTTCTGTGAGGGTATATATGGAATGTTCTGGACAAGTTCACTCTCTTGCTCTGGTTCTGCATTTTGTTCGCCATCATCTCACCCCTGGATTTGAAACAGCAGCCATCATCTGACCCACCGATTTGGGTTCACCAACCCCTGCCACCACGTGAGCTGGGAGAATCCTCCAGGCCCACAGACTTGGGACTGGCCAGCCTGCTAGCCTCCCAGTCTCCACCACCACCACATGAACTGTTTCCTTGGGAGTTTTTGAGCTCTGTGAGACATTACAGTGAACTACAGAACCCTAAAACGGGAGGGAGATTATTGAGGGGAGGAGGAGGAGTTGATGTCAGAGATGATGCAATGATATGGCAGTTTAGAAAAGTTGGACATTTGGGACATCTTTGACCTCTGACTCATAGGGACAGGCCTTATGCTGATCTTTCTAAAAGAAATTATGCAAACACACATAGAATAAAATAAATATTCATGAGACATGAATCCATATTGATGTAAATACATATATACATACACACACACACATAAACAAGTATATGAAAAGGGACAACTCTTCCTTACAGTAGAATTTCAATTAATATATGTAGATGGGAAGAGAAAAGTAGGGGATGATGCTTTGCAAACAGTAATTTGGGTGGATTTAGCCAGATATTCCAATAAATGCTAAAATTAGTGGGCCAGAATTTAAGGAGAAGCTGGATTTGCATAATCTGGAAGTATTTCCCTCAAGATACCTATCAACTACAAAGGGTAAAACATAAGTTGACAATGGAGGAACTCTATAGACACCTAAGTGATCAAGGTCAATATCACGAATAACAAGACATATTGACATCATGAATCCTTGCACTGAGAACACATCACTTCTGTGGCGTTTCTTGCTAAAGATACCTAAACTTACCCCAATCATAAGGAAACATCAGACAAACTCAGAGGGCTATTCTTCAAAATAACTGATCAGTATTTTTCTGAAAGAAAAGACATACTGAGGAACTATTACAGACCGGAAGAGACTAAGATAAAATAATAAATTCAATGTGAGGTCCTGAGTAGGACATCAGTGTAAAATTTTATGAAAATTGATGATATTTGAATAAGGTCTGAAGTTCAGTTAATAATATTATACCAATATCCACCTAGATAATTACACTTGTTCTTGATGTTCTTGATAATCATACTATAGTTATATAAGACAGTTACATTAGGGGTGACGGATTAAGGGATATAAGCAAACTTTTTGTATTATTTTTGCAACTTTCCTATAGATGTAAATGTAAAGTTTTCCTTACAAAATGTTCACTTAGGTCTCATCATGTTGAAACACTTTTCACAGAAGGGGGAAATACACCAAAATGTGACATAGTCTTCACAGTGGTAGTATTATACATGATTTTTATTTGTGTATCCACCATAGCATAGATTCTTATCAGCAAGTGTATTTTTTTTCTTGCAAATATGATCATCTTTATTTACAAGTAAGCATGCATTGAACTTTCCAGAGATCCAGATACATCTCTTTGTGCACTCTCCCTGATCACAAACCCTCTTTTATCCCGTGATTTGGGATAATTGAAATTATTTCCTTATTTTTCTCTTTATACATTTTTCACTTATATGCATCCGTGAACAATATGCATTAGTTTTCCCTGTTTTTGAAATTTGTAGAGGTGAAATCATAGTATGTTTATTCTTTTGTGTCTTTCTCTTTCCCCTCAATAAGATCCATCCCTAACATTGATTCATAAAGCTCTAGTGTGTTGATGCATTACGGTGTATATTTCATTTCTAGATGTGGCGCAGTGCATTTATCTAGTCTACTCTTCAGAGATATTGTAGTGTTTATATGATGTGGCAAATTTAGTTTTCCAAAAATGACAACAACCATTTCTATTGACCCACATTCCCTTCTCCATTGAGATTTATTACTCCCCCAAACCAAACCAAACCAAACTCACTGCTATGGAGTCGGATCTGACTCATAGCAACCCCTCCTTGGGTTTCTGAGGCAGTATCACTATGGAAGTAGATTAACCAATCTTCCTTCCCAGGAGTCTAATTCTCCTACTCTTGAATCTGAGTGTGCTTGTGACTGCTTGCTCCCTTGGAATGTAGAGGAAGTGAGGTTGTGTGACTTCCAAGGCCAGATCATGAAAGGTGATGCAGTTTCTGCCTTGTTTACTAGAATCCTCAAGTTCAGCTTCTGGAGCTATCTTCTTAGAATTTCATTGATTGTGAGGCCACATGCAAACACCAAGCTTGGGCACTCTTGTTGACAGTTCTAGTTTTTGAGTCATCCTAAACCCAAGGAGAGGTCGCTATGAGTTGGGTCCAACTTGACGGCACATAACAACAACAGCAACAACAGTTCAGAGACCAAAGAAGAGTTAATGCCTTTGAATTATAGTGTTGGTGAAGAATACTGCCAGAAGAATGAGTTCTGGTTGCATAGTGCCTAAAGCACTTGACTGCTAACCAGAAGGCTGGCAGTTCAAACCCACCAGCCACTCCTTGGAAGGAAGATGGGGCAATCTACTTCCGCAGTGATACTGCCTCGGAAACCCAAGGAGGGTCACTATGAGTCAGGTCTGACTCAACAGCACATAACAACAACAACAACAGCCAGAAGAACAAATAAATCTATCCTAGGAGAAGTGCAGCCAGAATGCTCCTTGGAATGGTCAGACTTTGCCTCACCTACTTTGGTCATGTTGTCAGAAGGGAGCATTCCCTGGAGAATGACATTATGCTAGGTAAAGTAGAGGATTAGCAAAAAGGGGGAAGGCCCTAAATGGGATGGATTGACACAGTGGCTGCAATAATGGGCTTAAGTATGGCAAGGATTGTGAGGATGATGCATGAGTAGGCAGTGTTTTGTTCTGTTGTACATAGGGTCCCTATGAGTCAGAATCGACTTGATGGCACCCAGCAACAACAACAACAGTTCAGGGATCAGAAATGTGAGAGAAGGGGTCTCCACATGATTCCCACACCCAGTGGTCAAGTTTCCCAGCCTTTGAATCTTCTCAGCTGAGGTCCCAACCATCATGGCACAGAAGCAAGCCATCCTCACTCTGCCCTGTCTAAATTCCTGACCCACAGAATCTGCACATATAATAATATGATCATCATTTCAAGCCACTAAGTTTTGGGGTACTCTGTTATACAAAATTAGTGACTTAACACAATGATATTATTTTATTTTCAAATGTTTATTAGCTGAACATTTTTTTTTCTTAGAATCTTTTTGACCCAAATCTGCAGCTATGAAATACATTTTAAGTTTTAAGAAACTTACTTTGGGAACATATTTTACATCATACTTTAACACTCATAATCATTCAAGCATGAAATAAAGTTTCAGGAAACTGCAAGTATCCTTATGACATAGAATTTGCTCTGCCATTTTCTCTTGTTCATTTAATTCAGAAAGGCTAATCACAATGCATTAAATTGATTTTGTGTCTCATTAATGATCTCAAAAAAATTGTAAGAAAACAGTCATAGGTTGCAATTTAAGAGATGATATCTCTATAATTTAAAAATTTTTAAAGACGTTTAAAGGTTAAGACCTCAGAGTTAAGATGTTTGACACAATACCACATTGACCTAAGGCTAAATACATAAAATAAAATTAAAAAATATACAAAGGTTAAATCTAATAAATGATTCTAAATTTCATTTGAATGTTGAAGAATATGGTAACTCTAAGAATCTATTACCATTTCAAGACAAACAGGGCAATAAAAGCGGTCACTGACTTGGTCTCTGGGCTAATGGAAAGAGAATCCTATGGGATCTAGAGGCATGAAGGATCCTTGCAAAAGATGCAGGTGGAAAGTAATTTAGATCTTGGGATGGGTTGGAGGGTAGGGATGTGTTTAATTAAGAAAGCTCAATAATATAAAACATGGAGTGTCTATGTATATAATGTTAAGACTCAAAATGCTGATCTTTCATCCTGGCAAGAGTCCAGGGAATAATCTCTGAGATAGTGGCTTCAGAGATATTAACTCCTCTTCCTTATACTTAACCTATAATATCGAACCCTTTAGTCATTTCCCTAATCAACCTCTTCAGCATTTATGCTGGTGTCTTTAGAAGAGATGGTTCAATGAACAAGAACCATCTTGGCCTTCTTGTTGATCTTTTCTTTACACTCCATGTTCTGTCTACCATAATTCTCATTATTATTTCTTCAACATCCTTTACTTTTCTCTCTCCTCTCCTTCTACATTATATGGATACGCTGGTTTCTAAATGTAAGGATTATCTATTTACACAAGTGCTGTAGCGCCTAAGGCATTTGACTGCTAACCAGAAGGCTGGCGGTTCAAATCCACCAGCCACTTCTTGGAAGGCCCATTGAGCAATCTACTTCAGTAGTGATACTGCCTCAGAAACCCAAGGAGAGGTCACTATAAGTCGGATCTGACTCGACAGCAGTAGTTTGGTTTTTTGGTTGGTTAATTCAGCAGTGGCAGTTTGGCATAATGGTTAATCAGATAGACTAATTACCTATTGCTGTATAACAAATTACCCAAAATTTAGTGACTTAAAATTATAATAATAAATATTTATTATCTCAGACAGTTTCCATGGGTCAGGAGTCTCTGGGTGACTTAATTGGATGATTCTAACTTGGGATCTCTAAGAAGACTGGAGTCAAAATGTTAGCTGCGGCTTCAGTCTTCTGAAGATGACTCAGGGTGGAGAATTCAATCCCAAAATGCCTTACTCACATGGCTGGCAAGCACTGCTGTGTCATGGCAGATGGCTCAGTATTTAACACAGTGCCTGGCATATAATATATACTTTATGGTGAACCTTATAAATATGTTGCAATGTGAAGTTTATAAATTGCTTAAGGCATTTGACTGCTAAGCAGAAGTCTGGTGCTTCAAACCCATCAGCCACTCCTTGGAAGGAAGATTGGGCAATCTACTTTTGTAGTGATACCACCTTGGAAGGAGGGGTTGCTATGAGTCAGATCCCACTTGTCAGCAGTGATTTTGGTTTTGGTTTTTTGGATTCAGAATTTATATTGTAAGTGATACAATTATACTACAGTAATTATGGTCACTAAGGAGTTCTAGTGCCATAGTACTGAAAGCATTTGACTGCTAGCCCAAAGGTTGGCAGTTCAAATACGCCAGCTGCTCTACAGAAGCAAATGGGACAATATACTTCTGTAAAGATTTACCACCTTGGAAACACAGTGGGGGTCACTATGAGTCGGAATCTACTCAACGACAGTGAGTTTAGTTTTAGTTTGGTTTTAATTATGGTCACTACAAGCCTGGAGAAATCATGTAAGAGCAACTGCAAGATAAAAGAACAGTTCATAGAATGGTGATCTTTTCAGAACACAAGACACAAGTGTCTCCAGATTGCAGAAGCTGATGGATCAAGAGCTCAATGCTTGATAAAAATATCTCCTTTTGTGACTCTATGCTCAAAAAATGTATTCTAAGCTTTACCTTTATCTCCTGACCAGAAAATAATACAATAAGCACACCCCTGATTCTTATTTTTAATAGCAAGTATCACTCTCATTATAAATTATAAATTAAGACTAACTAAAAAAAAACTAAACTCATTGCCATCAAGTCGGATCTGACTCATAGCGACCCCTCCTTGGGTTTCTGAGGTGGTATCACTACAGAAGTAGATTGCCCAACCTTCCTTCCAAGGAGTGGCTGGTGGGTTTGAACCGCCAGCCTTCTGGTTAACAATCAAATGCCTTAGGCACTATGCCACCAGAGCAGCTTACAAATCCATCTCATATGAATTTAGATTTGTATAAACATAGTAATAGGTAACATGTACAGTAATTTACTGTAATCGTCTGATACTGTTATTTTTTGTTGTTGTGTTGTTATGTGCCATCGAGTTGGACCCAACTCATAGCGACCCCTCCTTGGGTTTCTGAGGCAATATCACTGCGGAGGAGGTAGATGCCCAACCTTCCTTCCAAGGAGTGGCTGGTGGGTTTGAACTGCCAACCCTCTGGTTAGCAGTCAAATGCCTTAGACACTACGCTACCAGAACTCCTTATACTGTTATAAGCACTTCTAAAAAAGTATCTCATTTAATTATCTTAATAACCCTATATATTATTATTATCACCATATTCCAGAGGACAAAACTGAGCTACAGAGATGCTAAGTAATTTGTCCTGGGTCTCACCTATGCTGTCTCTACTCCTGGGAAGATCCCCCCAGTGACCATTTCCTGTCATCTTTTGTAATTTATTTTTATCCTAAATGCAGAGATATATTATTTCAAAAGTTGTTAACTTTATTCCTAAGCCGTTCCTTGATATGGGGATGGGGTAAAATACAGAGGATGGGGTAGGAACAGGAAGCAAATTTGTAGGACAATAAATATACTTATTTTATGAAGACATAGCATGATCCATGTTAGGTTCCCCTATAGTCTCCAACATTGATAATCCCTTGTATAATGTCAGCTCAGGATTTTTTTTCCCCCTTATATAAAGTGCTTTCCAGCTTCAATATAAGCTCTCTTTTATTCATCTCCTAAGTAGAATGCAGTTCCTAAACTTTTGCTAGAAAGATTTTGGAGCACGCAATGTCAGGGACTTAAGGCACTACAAGTGTCATGAAGGCCCCACAACTTTACAAAAATGGTTGCTTAAGCCCCAAATGGTAAAGGTACTTCCTGAGGAAGCAACCCCCCTGTTGTTTTCTAGCACCATGAGGGCCAGGGCATGAGTTTAGGACATGAAAATGTTGCTAACTCTGCTGTGCTTGACTCAGCAAAGATCCATGTTCATCAATTGTATTCAGTCCCACTGAGGTTTTGCCTATAAAGTTCAGTTAGAAAAGAGAAAACACTCCAGGGATTTTATACAGAAAGATTCAGTAGAGGGGTTAAAGTGAAGGAAGTGTTGAGACAACAAAAGAGAGAGAGCAACCCTAAGATAATATCAGGAGGATGATGCCATCTCTCCTAGGACTAGAGATCAAAGGGAAGAGATGATTCTGGAATCAAGGTGGTGGAGTTAACTCTCAGGGAAGCTGTAACAGGAAAGGCTGGTAAAGCAGGAGCTGCTTCCACTAGGATAAGGGCTATGTGGTGGGACCTGGGGCCAGAGGATCAGAGAACATGGAGAAGCCTGGGAATGCAAACAAGGAAGGGGAAAAACTTTTTGGTTCCACCTTTATCTTCCACAGTGTCTCTCATTGGTCAAACCTACTGCCATTGGCCAAATCTCCTGGGAACCGGAGAGCGAGGGAGCCTGGGAAATGTAGTTTCACATGTATACAGCAGAGTTGAGAAAGGCCCTGCTGAATCTGCTACCAAATGGGCAAACAACAGGCATAGTCATAACTGAAACAACACAAATGTTTCTGCAATTTCAAATGGTTGAATATATGACTGTGTACCTGGACAATGAATAAAAGCAAGACTGCAGAAGAATCGATGCATTTGAATTGTGGTGTTGCTGAAGAATATTGAATCTACCATGGACTGCTATAGGAACAAACAAACCTGTCCTGGAGGAAGTAGAGTTGGAATGCTTCTTAGAAGTGAGAACACCCTGACTTCATCTCCTGTGCTTTGGTCATGTTGTCAAAAGGGACAAGTACCTGGAGAATGATACCATACTAAATAATGTGGGGGGTCAGTGGAAAAGGGGAAGACCCTCAATGAGGTGGATTGACACAATGGCTCAAACTTGATGGGCTCAAACATGGCAACGATTGTGAGGATGATGCAGGACCAGGCAATGCTTTGTTCTGTTGAACATAAGGTCACTATGAGTTGGAACTGACTCAATAGCACCAAACAACAACCTGCATGCTGCAAAGCCCTCTAAAAAAAAAAAGGGATGCATTTCCATTTTTAAAGATGCTGAATTAAGAAAACAGTTTCACTATGTTGTAAGCAGTTTATGATTTACTCAGTATGGTAGGCAGCTTCTAAAATGACCCACAATGGAATTATTCCTGCCTTCTACAGTTCTTGTTCTTGACTTACCACTTTTTTTTTTTTTTAAATTGTGAGTTGGGTGAAAGTTTACAGAGCAAATTCACTCTCCATTCAGCAGCTCACATATGCTTTGTCTCATGACATTGACCACAATTTACCACAATGCAATACTTCCCCTCTCACTTCCTCTCCATAATTACCTCTTCCCTGTGCCCTTCCCTCCATGCACTCCTGCCCCCTGAGCTGTCTTCCTTTGTGTACACTGCCCTACTATTCCCCCATGATTGTTCTCTTAAAGGAGTGTATCTACCTAATGTAAATGTTCACCACATATGCTTGTCTTTTGTTTGGCTGGAAGCCACAGGAGTGGGTTCAATTCCAGACTTGAAGGGCAGCTAGGGCCATAGCCTCAGTGATTCCATTGGACTCTATCAGACCAGCAAAACAGGTCCCTTTTGTTTTTTTCCAATGACTTTCAGTTTTGTTCCACATTGTACTCCCACTCTATCCAGGTTCTCCTACATAGATCGCCCTCTGAGTGGTTGACAGTTGTAGCCAGGCACCATGTAGTTCTTCTGGTCAATAGTCAAATAAGCTGAGGATTTCACGGTGTACCAGTCGCTCGGACTGAATCTTTGGTTTTCTTTATTCTTCTTTGCTCTGGACTAGGAAAGACCCATAATTGCACCTAGACGGCCGCTTGCAAGCTTTTAAGATTCCAGTCACTACTCGCCAAAGTAGGATGTGGAAGAATGTTTTTGTGTAGTATGTTATGCCAGTTGAGCTTGATGTCCCCTGTGACTATGGTCCTGAGCCCACATGTCCAACAGTTCACTCCCTCTGGGTAGCTAGCTGGCTGTGGCCGAGAAGTGACTACAATCTTCTTCCTTGTCAGCTCTTCTATATACCTGGGAATTCTTACAGAACATACCAATACACTTGTAGAAACAGTGCCTGCCAACTCTATATGTGGTCCTGGGGACACTCCCCCCTGCATAGACTTACCTAATAGTTCAGCTTGTCCATCCATCTATCCACCCATATATCCATGTTTGTGTTCACTGACAACGCAGTACTGTATGTGCAAAAGGGTTCATCTCTGCATCTTTGATGTCTGTATCTCCCATGTACCTCTCTATGTCTTCCTCAATATGTTAATCCCTCATATTCAGTACATTGCCCCTCCCTTCACCCAAATCAATACTTGTCTCTACCTATCGAGCAATGTTCCCTCCCTTCCCTTCCCACCCCTGGTAACCAACAAAGAAAATTTCCCTCTATATAGAAACGTTTCCTTGACTTTTTATGATAGCAGACTAATGCAATATTTGTGCTTCTGTGATTGACTTATTTCGCTCAGCATAATGTCCTCCAAGTTCATCCATGTTATGCTGTCTTGCAGATTCTACGTTATTCTTTAGAGTTGCATGGTATTCCATTGTGTGTATGTACCACAGTTTGGTTTTCCATTCTTCAGTTGATGGACACCTAGGTTGTTTCTGTCTTTTGGCTATTGTAAATAGAGCTGTGATGAACATGGGTGTGAATATATCTATTCTTACCATGTCTCTCACTTTTTTAGGATATATACCTAGTAATGGAATGGCTGGGTCAAATGGGATTTCTAATTACAACTTTTTAAGGAATTGCCAGGCTGCATAACACAGTGGTTGTATCATTTGACAGCCCCACCACCAGTATGAATGTCCCAACCTCTCTGCACCCTTGCCAGCATTTGTTATTTTCTCTCTTGTTGAACTTTCTTACTAGTGCTGGGGCAAGATGGTATCTCGTTATTTTGATTTGCATCTCTCCCATGGTGGCATACTGCCTAAAGCATTTGACTGCTAACCACAAGGCTGGCAATTCAAACCCACCAGCCACTCATCAGAAGGAAGTTTGGGCAATCTACTTCCATTGTGATACTGTCTCGCAAACCCAAGGAGGGGTTGCTTTGAGTCGGATCCGAATCAATGGCAGTGAGTTTGGTTTTGGAATGGCTAATGCTTGTGAGCATTTCTTCATATGTTTGTTGGCCGCCTGAATATCCTCCTTGGTGAAGTGTCTATTCATGTCTTCTGCCCATTTTTGAATTGGATTATTTGTTTTTTTTGTTGTTGAGGTGTTAGAGTTTCCTATAAAGTCTAGAGATAAGTCCCTTGTCAGATATGTCATTGCTGAATATTTTTTCCCAGTCTGTAGATTCTCTTTTGACTCTTTTGAAGAAGTCTTTTGAAGCACATAAAAATTTAATTTTTAGACAATCCCATTCATCTAGTTTCTCTTCTGCTGTTTATACATTTTGGGTGGTGCTTGATAGTCTATTTATGCCATATTTTTTTGTTGTTGTTGTTATGTGCCGTCGAGTCA
>NW_006921842.1:4219482-4221791 GCF_000298275.1 Orycteropus afer afer | reverse complement strand
CTTCCTTCCGAGGAGTGGCTGGTGGGTTTGAACCGCCAGTCGTCTGGTTAGCAGGCAAGTGTCTTAGCCACTATGCTACCAGAGCTCCCTAGTAAGATTTATTCCCAAGTATTTAATTTTTGGGGTGGCTATTGTAAATGGTATTGATTTTCTTATTTCTTTTTCAGCAATCTCTTTGCTGGTGTAAAGGAATCCAACTGATTTTTGGAAGTTGATCTTATATCCTGCCACGATGCTAAATCTCTCAATTGGTTTCAGTAGCTTTTTTACTCTTGAGTTTTCTGGGTATACGATCATATCATAAGCAAATAGGATAGTTTAACTTCTTCTTTACCAATTTGGATGCCTTTGATTTCCCTTTCTTGCCTTCTTGCTTTGGCTAGGACTTCCAATACAATGTTGAATAGAAGAGGGCATCCTTGTCTGGTTCCTGTTTGCAAGGGAAATGATTTCATCTTTCTTCATTGAGAATAATGTTGGCTTTTGGTTTTGCATAAATGCCCTTTGTTATGTTGAGGAATATCTCTTCTATTCCTATTTTGCTGAGAGTTTTGGTCAGGAATGGATGTTGGACTTTATCAAATACCTTTTGTGCATTGATTAATATGATCATGTGGTTCTTTTCTTTGTTTTATCTATATGGTGGATGACGTTAATTGTTTTTCTGATGTTGAACCATTCTTGCATACTTGATATGAACCTCACTTGGTCATAATGAATTATTTTCTTGATATATTGTTGGAGTCTATTGGCTAGGATTTTGTTGAAGATTTTTGCATCAATATTCATGAGCTTTGGTAGCATAGAGCCTAAGGCACTTGACTGCTAACCAGAAGGCTGGTGGTTCAAACCCACCAGCCCCTCCTCAGAAGGAAGGTTGGGCAATCTACATCCATAGTGATACAGCCTCAGAAACTCAAGGAGGGGTTGCAATGAGTCTGGTCCAACTTGATAGCACATAACAAAAACAACATACTCATGAGGGATATTGATCTGTAGTTTTCTTTTTGAGTGATGTTTTAGCCTGGTTTTGATATCAAGGTTATGCTTGCTTCATAAAATGAATTAGGGAGGATTCCATCCTTTCCTATGTTTTGGAATAGTTTGAGTAGGATTGGTATCAGTTCTTGTCTGAATGTTTGGTAGAATTCCCTGGTGAAACCGTCTGGGCCAGGACTTTTTTTCGTTGGTAATATTTTATGACCTGTTCAATTTCTTCTTTTATTATGGATCTGTTCAACTTTTCCACCTCATTCTGTGTTTAGGTATGCAGTGTGTTTCTAGAAATCTGTCCATTTCTTCCAGATTATCAAATTTGTTGGCATGCAGTTCTTCATAGTATTGTGATAGTATACTTTTTATTTCAGTGGGCTCTGTTATGATGTCGTCCATTTTGTTTCTTATTTGTGTTATTTGTATTCACTTCCTCTTTTCCTTTGTTAAATTGGTCCATAGTTTTTCAATTTTATTAATCTTTTCAAAAAATCAGCTTCTAATCTTGTTTATTTTTTCTATTTTCTTTCAATTTTCTGTTTCATTGATTTCTACTCGAATCTTCATTATTTCCTTTCTTCTGGTGACTGTAGGCTTTTCTTGCTGTTCTTTTTCTAATTGTTGGAGATGTTGGCTTAAAGTGTTGATTTTGGCTCTTTTTTCTTTATTTGATGTGTGCATTTATACTATAAACTGGTCTCTGATCACTGTTTTTGCTGTGTCCCAAAGAGTTTTGTATGTTGTGTTTTCATTCTCATTTGATTCAAGGAATTATTGAATTTCATTTTTTATTTTTTCTCTTACCCAGTCTTTCTTAAGAAGGGAGTTGTTCAATTTCCAAGTTTTTGCCCTTTTTCTGTTGATCTTCCTATTTTTGATTTCTAATTTCATAGCATTGTGATCTGAGAAGATGCTTTGCAGTATTTCAATGTTTTTAAATCGATTAACTCTTACTTTATGGCCTAACATATGGTCTATCATGGAGAATGTTCCATGTGCAATGGAAAAGAATTTGTATTGTGCTGTTGTTGGGTGAAGTGCTCTGTAGATGTCTATAAGGTCAAGTTGATGGATTGTATTGTTTAGCTCTTCTGTGTCTTTGTTGAGTTTCTTTCCAGTTGTTCTATCTTTCATTGAAAGTGGTGTATTAGACCTTTTGCATATACAGTACTGAGTTGTCAGTGAAGGCAAATGTGGGTATATGGACGGATAGATAGTGGACAGGCTAAACAATTAGGTATGTCTAAATGAGGAGTGTATCCAAGATCATATATAGGGTTGGCAGACAATGGTCCTATAAGTTTATGTGAATGATC
>NW_006921842.1:4208426-4218547 GCF_000298275.1 Orycteropus afer afer | reverse complement strand
GTATTAGAGTCTCCCACTATGACTGTGGAGTCATCTATTTGCCTTTTCAACTCTTTTAAAGTCTGATTTATGTATTTTGGACCTCTTTCAGTGGGTCTGTATATATATATTTTATGATTATATCTTCTTGTTCAATTGATCCTTTAATCATTATATGATGTCCTTCCTTGCCTTGTATGCTGGTTTTTGTCTTAAAGTCAATTAGATCAGAAATTAATATTGCCACTCCTATTCTTTTTTGGTTGCCATTTGCTTGATATATCTTCTTCCAACCTTTGATTTTTAGTCTATTTTTGTCTTTGTCTCTAAGGTGTGTCTCTTGTAGAGAGCATATTGATAGGTTATGTTTTCTTATTCAATCTGCAACTCTCCATCTCTTGAGTGGTGCATTTAATCCATTGACATTCAGTATAATTATTGACAAGTGTATATTGGTTGCTGTCATTTTGTTATGTCATTTTCAAGGTATTCCTGGTTTCTTTTTTCTATGTAATTTTTTGTGCTGAGTGAGTTCATTATGTTTACGAATCATGTTATCATTTCTTTTATTGCTATTGTGTTAGTATTTGCTAAATATTTGTGCTTGTCCTCTTATTTATTGTGATGTGAATGTTTATCATTTTTCTTTGAAGTTACCCTGTGATTTATAATTTTCTTCCCGAATTTAGAACAGGCCATTCTATCTTGCAACTCTCTTGACTTCCTCACCATTTAGAAGTTCTGTAACTACCCTATTTTCCCTCTCTTTTTGGTTTGTAGTTGTCCTCATTTGCCAATTGATGTCTCTGGTTCCCTGTTTACAATCTTGTAAGCTTATTTTACTTTTGATGCTTCCATAACTGGTTTGGTTTCTGGGTAATGTCATCTTGTGTAGCAAAGGTTGGTTGTTCTTTGCTATCATTGGTTCTCTGTTCAAAGGATTCTCTTTAGTATCTCTTGTAAGGTTGGTCTGTTTTTAACAAATTCCCTTAATTTCTGCTTATCTGGAAATCTCCTAATTTCACCATCATATTTGAGGGACAATTTTGCCAGGTACATAATTCTTGGTTGGAAATTTTTCTCTTTCAGGGTTTTACATATACCATCCCATTGCCTTCTTGCCTGCATGGTTTCTCCTGGAAAATCAGAGCTTAGTCTTATTGGCTGTGCTTTGTAAGTAACTTTTCATTTTTCCTGTGCTACTTTCAGATTCTTTCTTTGTCTTTGGTTTTGGTGTGTTTGATGATGATACGTCTTGGTGTTTTTCTTTTGGGGTCTATCCTGTTTGGCGTTCATTGGACTTCCTGAATGGATATATTATCATCTTTCATCATATCAGGGAAGTTCTCTTCCAACAAATCTTGGACAATTTTCTCAGTGGTTTTCTTTTTCTCTTCTTGTTTTGGAATTCCAGTGACACATAGGTTATTCCTTTTGATGGTATCTCACATGAACCTTAGGGTTTCTTCATTTTGTTTTGAATTAAAAATATGCAAAACAAAAAGAATTAAAAAATAATAATAAGGACAATAATAATTATAGTAATTTAAAAACAGACACAAACACACAAACTTAAAAAAAAAAAAGAGAGGAAAAAAAAAAAAAAAAAAAAAAAAAAAGAATGAAAGAAATTGGGGCAGGGCACCCAGGCTCTGCCTGAGCACACAGACTGGGATGGAATTCCTGCCAGCCCAGAAGGTGGGTGGGAGTGAGGGATGGCTGAACCTCCATTCACCAACAGGTTGTGGGTTATAAAAGTGACAAGTGGGATATCACACCTTTCCAGTTGTTGGCGTCCGGAATGTCCTTGTGGTTCCTGGCAAGTGAAGCCTATTCTGAAATCCCTGGAATCTGGGAGAATGCTGTCACTTTAAATATCCAAAATGGTCAAACCACTTGTAAACATTCAAAATGGCTGCACCCTTCGGACAGGCAAAAGTCCACAGCTCAGCCCGCCTTCCTCTTTGTTGTTTCCCCTCTTATTCACCAGCCACCAGTGCAGTCCTCTGTCAAGCTCCTGGCTAGCAGGGCTGATTTTTAGGTTAATTCTTAGGTCCTAACACCACTTGGCAATATCCAAGCCATCTGTGCTGTCAGAATTGCTGACAGACCATAGCTCCATTTGTCTCCTTTTCTGGTGTTTTCATGCAAATTCTTCTACTAGTTGAAGTTTAGTCCACTTCTATATCCTTCCCTTCAATGCTCAGGGCTCTAGGTTTATCTTTTGTATCTGAGTTAATTGTTCCCCTTTTCTTTGTTGAAGAGGGTCTGTGCAATCTGTTTGCCTATTCTGCCATCTTGAACCTCTCCTGAGTTATCCCTTTTATTGAGTATATCCTGCTTTGAGTGTCTTGCTTCTAACAATAGATGTATTATCACTAGTGATGGTACATCACTTTCGAGATTAGGTTACAAAAAGATTTGGCCTCTGTCTTGAGCACTGTCTTGTGTTTTCTCACTTGTTTGTTCCCCCAGAGGAAAGACAGTTGCCATGTTGAGAGCTGTCCTATAGAGAGACCCACAAGACAAATAACTCCTAACCAGGACTTTAGGACCTGAGTGTAACATAGCCCTGACACCATTAAATTTAGTGATACTTTCTATCCAACAATAAATAATATACTCAGAGGTGAACCAACCATAACAATAGATGACTAATACACCCAGAGATGAAACAAAAAAACATATAAGTGGAAAGTGAGGTGAACAGAGGGCAGTATTTCAGTATCTGTTATATGCCCAGTGCATTGTAGTAGTTGAGGTCGTGTGTCAATTTGGCTGGGCCATGGTTTTGAGTGGCTGTTGCAGCTGGATGTAATTATTTCCCATGATGGAATTGTAATCATCTCCATGGTAGAATCAGCTGTGAACAGCTAAGTAATTTCCTTCAGGATGTAGCCTGCTTCCAGTACATAAAGAGAAGCTTTGAGAAATGTCTCTAGCATTTTGGCTCTTTTGGATATCCATCCAGTGGTCTGCTGTGTTTTCGGACAACCTTGGGATTATGCCATTTTACTGGTTGACCTTGGGTACATCAATATCAGCAGCCAGCAATTGCATGAGTCAAAAGAAGCTTCCAGCTTGCTCCAGTGAGCCTGGAACAAGTGTCAGAGCTGAAGCGCAAGCTCGAGGACCCTCCACCCAGTCCCTAGAGCTGGCACTCTGAACTTGGACTTCTAGGCTTGTAAACTGTAAGATAATGAATTCATGTTTGTTGAAGCCATCCAACATGTGGTATTTTTATTATAGCAGTACTAGAGAACCAAGACATGAATTATCTCCATTTATTGAAGTTGTCAAGGACTTCACCTAACCCAAGCCATGGTATTTTCAATTGCCTCTTACTCATGTGAAAGCTGGACAATGAATAAGGAAGACCAAAGAAGAGTTGATGCTTTTCAGTTGTGGTATTGGAGAAGAATTCTAAGACTATCTTGGACTGCTAAAAGGACTAACAGATCTGTCCTGGAAGAAGTGCAGCCAGAATGCTCCTTGGGAGCAAGAATGGCCAGACTTTGGTATTTTGGTACTTTAGTCATGTTGTCAGGAGGAACCATTTATTGGAGAAGCATATCATGCCTGGTAAAGTGGAGGGTCAATGAAGAAAGGGAAGGCCCTCAATGAGATGGATTGAAACAGTGGCTGCAATGATGGGCTCAGGTATTGCGAGGATCATGAGGCTGGCACAAGACTGGGCAGTGTTTTGTTCGTCTGTACATAGGGTCACTATGAGTCAGTGATGACTCAACGGCACCTGACAACAACAACAACTCCTCCTATCCATTCTCTGAGGTAGGTGAGCATGACTAGCTCTATTTCCCAGATAAGGAGACTGAGGATGAAATGGGAAAAATAATTGCCCCAAGATCACATTGTGTTGCATTAAGCAGGGACCTGATGGATGATTAAACCTATGCATTTTATTGCCACGATCTCACACTATACTGAAAGCAAAATGACCAGCCTTCAAGGTTGCTGCTATCTCATTTTAGTTGTGTACATATACAAAGAACAAACTGTTTAAAATCAAATGTCTTCTCACTTTCTTAAAATCCAAGCTATAATTTTACCTCTAGAACATCGTAACTTACCTAAAAATAAAGAAGGATTAAAGCTCCATTACTGTTTTGTTTTGTTTTTTAAATTAAAGATTGAAACACAGAGTATAATTTGAAATTGAAGTAACAAATAACCAAACCAAACCAAGGATATCCTCCCAAGAGACAGGTGGTGTTTGGCTCCTTGGGCTACTAGTCCATCAGTATCTTTGTGCAGTAACATGATAATTATAAGAATAACAACAGCAAAAGAAAACAACTAGCATTATTCAGAGTTCTCTTTGTGGTCTTCCCAGACGGCTGGCGGTTCAAACCCACCAGCCACTCCTCGGAAGGAAGGTTGGGCAATCCTACTTCCGTAGTGATACTGCCTCGGAAACCCAAGGAGGGGTCGCTATGAGTCGGGTTTGACTCGACGGCACGTAACAACAACAGCAAGGTTTTTACATGTATTACCTCATTTACTCTCAGCAAATACTTTGACTATGACTCCCTATGGCTACCTGCTCATCCTTCTCCCTATCTTACTAGGTATGTGGCCTGGGTATGTTAATTAATCTCTATGTGCCTTGGTGTCCTCCATCTACCATAAGAGTTAATAAGAGCATATATTTCACAGAGTTAAGGAACTCTGGTGGCACAGTGGTTCAGAGCACAGCTTGAACCCAGCAGCCTGTCTGTAGGAAAAAGATGTGGCAGTCCACATCTGTAAAATTCAAACTCAACCCAAACTAACCCATTGCCATCAAGTTGATCCCAATTCATAGCAACCCTATAAGACAGAG
Organism: Orycteropus afer afer; assembly: GCF_000298275.1. Taxonomy (NCBI): domain Eukaryota; kingdom Metazoa; phylum Chordata; class Mammalia; order Tubulidentata; family Orycteropodidae; genus Orycteropus; species Orycteropus afer. The sequence goes on along the minus strand of NW_006921842.1, from coordinate 4,213,725 downwards.
TAGAGCTGCCTCATAGGGCTTCCAAGTAATCTTTATAGAAAGCAGACTGCCACATCTTTCTCCCAGCAGGGTGGCTGGTGGGTTTGACCCACTGACCTTTTGGTTAGCACATGAGCATTTAAAGGCTCCTCCATAAAAGATATAGCCTTGAAAACTCTATTGGGCAGTTCTACTCTGTTCTAAAGGGTCACTATGAGTCATAATTGACTCAATGGCAATAGATTTGATTTTGGTTTCATCGAGTTATTATGAGGACTAAATAAAATTAGTTAATATTTGAAAAATAGTGCCCAGCACATAGCATCAGAATTTAATTAATGAACTGAGGTAGGATCAACATTCTTCACTATCCAAAGCTAGTTTGGTTGGCACTGAATTTGAGCAGGAAGTGTATCTGTCTCATTCAGAGACACAATTTCTGAGTCACAAGTTGGATCCAAGCACTCTGGTTCCTGATCATGGAGTCAGAGGACCTTCCAGCATGTGCTGGATAGCTGAGTCCTGCTGGGACATGCACAGGCGGTAAGATCTGCACATATGTCAACAGTAACCTCCCATTGTGAAAACAGGAAAGAGGTTTTTAAAAAGTGGTCCTTTAAAAATACTTAATGATAAATGGAATAAGAGAGAGTGAAAATAGAATGGATGATAGAAGGAGGGACATAAAAGGCAACAAATGAAAAATTTCAGAAATAACTAATGATTTGTGGCTTTTATTAGGAGCATTTGAGAGGATACCACAAGAGGTGATTGTTGTTGTTGTTATGTACTGTCGAGTCGGACCGGACGCATAGCGACCCCTCCTTGGGTTTCCGAGGCAGTATCACTACGGTAGTAGATTGCTCCATCTTCCTTCTGAGGAGTGGCTGGTGGGTTTGAACCACCAGCCTTCTGGTTAGCAGTCAAGTGCCTTAGGCACTATGCTACCAGAGGTGATTAGAAAAATGATTTTCAAAAAATAAAGATAAATCATTATTATTAAAGAACAAATATTGTATGAGCTCATTATTGTGAAAAGTCAAGGAAAGGTTTACTCAGGGAAGGAAATTAACTTTGCTGGTTACCAGGGATGGGAGAGAAGGGGAGGGAAAAATTTTGGATTAGTTGGGGGTCACCTGTTGATTCGGGTGGAGGGAGGGATGGTATGGAAAATGTCTGCGACTAGCATGATGACAGTGGGGAAAGGAAGGACAGTGAAATGTGCACATAAGCTATAGAAGACAGAGGCAAATACTGTTACCTGCACAATACTGCATTACCACTAGCACCAAACACCACACTATGGATAAATTCATAGACAGGTGAGAGAATCAGGAAAAAATACATAAATAAAGGTAAATCCTACTCCCTTAGTATAAACTTATTTCCTTATTTCCATTTGTTTCCACTGAGTTACCCCCTATATTAGAGGATAGATGAGGCATTCTGCTTCCAGAAACATTTACAGTCTTGGAGACACTATGTGGCAGTTCTACTCTGTCCTATAGGGTTGCTATGAATCAGAATTGACTTGACAACAATGGGTGTTTTTTGTTTTGTTTCTTATGAGTAAGGAAGACTGGGTGATTTATTTCTGTAGAGACACGGCCTCGCAAACCCAAGGAGGGCTTGCTATAAGTTAAAATTGGCTTAAGGGCTGTGAGCTTGGTTTTGATTTTGGTTTAGTGGTATAGTTGGTAAGGCATTTGGCTATTAACCAGAAGGTCAGTGTTCGAACCCACCATCTGCTCTGTGGGAAGTAGATGAGGCAATCCACTTCTGTAAAGATTTACAGCCTTGGAAACCCTATAGGGCAGATCTATTCTGTCCTAAAGTGTCACTATGAGTTGGTATTGACTCCATGGCAGTGGGTTTGATTTTGATTTGGTTTGGGTAATTTAATTCCTCATAATATAACATCCATGGGTAGTGCAAATGTTTAGCACACTTGGCTGCTAACCAATATGCTGGAGATTTGACTTCCCAGATATGCCTAGGAAGAAAGGCCTGGTGATCTACTTCCTAAAAATCAGCCATTGAAAACCCCATGGAGCACAGTTCTACTCTGACACACATGGGGTCATCCATGAGTCAGAAGTGACACCACGGCAACTGGTTTAACTCATCTTCTCACCTTTGGTTTATTCTGCTTTCTCAGCAGGCACAGTGTCAAGTGCAAGTGCACAGTGCTTGCTCTTGCACAACCTGCAAAGCCTTGCACACAGGCAGGGTGCAGCCTGACACAACAGCAGGGCTCTGCTCTGAAAGTCAAACCTTTGCTATTTATCGCCATTATTTCAACACTGTCCCAGAAATCAAGTGTCCCACCGCCTATGGGGTCCTCTTTTTATAGAAAAACAAAAAAACATTAGAACAGACTTGAATAAGGAGAATAAACATTTTCTCTGTGGGTGCCAGCTGGGACAGCTAGCCTCCCAGCACTTGGGAACATTGGCAGATCCTCCCACAGAGAGAGAAGCAGCACTGGTTCCCAGTTCATTGCCAGGCAACCCAGAGGAAACCTCTGGGGTCATTTGTTAAACAGCACTGCTTGTGTCCTCACAGTGCTTTTGTGTATGGCACTCTTAATCAGAGGTGTATCTAAAGTATGGCAGGTATGGCATGTGCTCTGGGTGCCACTTGAAGGGGTTGCCACTGAGCAGTTTCTATTAACCATCAGTTTCCATTGCCAGCTGAGAGAGAGGGAGCATTCAGCAAGTTAAAACTAATACCTTCATATTTGAGAGCCTCCATGGATCAAGACAAGGGGCTCTGGTGGCATAGTGCCTAAAGTATCTGACTGCTAACCAGAAGGTTGGTGGTTCAAACCCACCAGCCACTCTGCAGAAGGAAGACAGGGCAATCTACTTCTGTAAAGATTTACCACCTTGGAAACCCAATGGGGGTCTCTGTGAGTCAGAATTGACTCGATGGCAGTGAGTTTTGTGTTTTGGTTTTGGTATGATCAAGACAACGAGCTTTGGTAGTGCAATGGTTAAGGCATTTGGCTGCTAAGCAAAAGGTTGGTGGTTCAAACTCACCAGCTGCTCCATGGGAGGAAGATAAGGCAATCTTCTTCCACAAAGATTTACAGCCTTGGAAACCCAATTGGGGTCACTATGAGTTGGTATTGACTCAATAATAATGGGTTTGGAGTTCTTTTATGGGTCAAGGCAGACTGTGTAATCTTGCTCTGTTGAGTGTAGAAAGAGATCAAACCAAGTAAGTATACAAACTCACTGCCATTTAGTCGATTCTGACTCATGGTGGCCCTCATTGGGTTTCTGAGGCAGTAAATCTTTACAATCAAATGCCTTAGGTACTGTACTACCAAAAAATGACTTTGGGCACATCATCGACCTATTTTCATCAGTGAAAGCAAAGAAAGTGCAGTGGTAATTTTTATGTAATGCCATAACTTGTCAAATAAAATATTAAGGAGGTTGACTTGTATTTTTGAGCTGATATCATGGTAAAATTGTCTAAAAGATGGGTGTCAGATGTTTGGTCAGGGACACATATTTCAGTGCTCACCATAGGCTCTATTTTTTGTAGACATGTCTCTGTTCCTAGTGGCTCTGTTCTGACAGTCATACTCCCACTGTCACCATCTGCCAGACCAGGGCCTCCTTCCCAGAATGCACCTTTACCCTTGGGGATTGGAGAGTGGGCGGGGAAGGTGACATCCAAGCAAAGGCCTAAAAGAAGTGAGAGGCTGATGCAGGTGAGTACCTGTCAGAAGAGTCGTCTAGGCGTCCTTGTAAAGTCTGGAAAGCAGACATGAAAGCAAAGAATGGGTGGGAGATAGTACACAGTCATAAGGGGTAGATATGATCTTAAGCACAAGCGTTGAGACTGGAGTCAACCTGGAAGAAAGGGGGACATTTGGAAGGGGAGACTGAGCCATTCTAGGTAAGTGTCTTAGTTTTCTAGTGCTATTTCATAAGTGGTCTTTCAAACAGAAATTGATTTTCTCACAATTTAGAAGGCCAAAAGTCTGAATTCGGGGCACCAGCTCTAGGAGAAGGTTCTCTCTGTTGGCTCTGGGAAAAATCCTTGCCTCAGTTTCTCTAGCCCTGACTTTTCTTGGTTTCTTGGTGATCTCCAGGTGGCATCTATCTTAGCCTCATTGTGCTTGCTTGTCTCTGTAGCTTACCTGCTCTTTTATATCTCCGATATGATTAGGTTTAAGATACATACTACACGGATATGGCCTCATTAACATAACAAAGAGAACCCTATTCCTAAATGAGATTACATCCATAGGTATAGGTTAGGATTCCAACGCATATTTTGGGAGGTGGGCCAGAATTCAATCCACAGCAGGAGCACAGTAGTGTGAGCTACTGCTGGAGGGAGAAAGAGAGAATGAGATACGGAGAAATGAGAGCACCTTGAGTAACTTATCAGGCTGGAGCACAGGGAGTTTAAGGTGTGCTGGTAAATCTTTAATACTCACTCTCTAGGAAAAAGACAAACTAAAAAATCCTGCCTTGTAGCATTTGCCAATTTCCATGGTGTAAACACTGCCACCATGGCAAATTTCAGGCTACGAGTGTTAGAATGAACAAAGAATATAAAAGAAGGAAGGGAGGGAGGGAGGGATTCAAAATGGCATGTAGATTTTCAGGCGGAGGTCTGAGAGAATGAAGATGTTGCAGGCAGAAAGATAATTCAATGTGTGAACATACACAAACCACTGATTCGCTTTGTGACCACACACAAGACCAATTGATTCAGGGCCTAGCTCTTTATCTACAAACTGAAGGAGCTGAACTAAAGGAAATTAATAGTTCTGTACCTTGCCCTTTAAGTATTTTTTTTTTCCTCCTATAGGGCCAATGTGCCCAGGGACTTTCTTAAGAACTGTCCTCTTTTTCTTTTCCCTTGAGGTTGCTCAGGTACCCAGTAGGGATGGATCCTCCATAACCTCACTGAGGGGAGGGAGACAAATTGAGCCAGAAGCTAAGTGGGCAGAATGTGGGGCATCCCAGACTCTGCTCCTGGAATGGTGGTTTACCTGAATCTGAAACACATACTCCCTCTACTGGGGCTGCTGCTTCTGCAGCAGGGGAACTGGTGTGGGTGTGCACCTTCACCATTTCAATTCAGCACGTCTGCAGGGCCAGGTCCTCCAGCTGCTGCTTCCCATGGAGGAGAGTTGCCACTTGACGCAGGATTTTGGTTTCAGTGCTCCAGTGACTTCAGTCTTGATAGGTGCAAGCTGGCAGATCTCTGATGGAAATCCCCAAGTCCTTTTCTGCATTCTCTTTTCCATATTTGGAAGGAAACACACACACACACATATACACACATATAT
>NW_006921842.1:4206574-4208147 GCF_000298275.1 Orycteropus afer afer | reverse complement strand
TTGAACCGCCAGCCGTCTGGTTAGCAGGCAAGTGTCTTAGCCATATATATATGGGAGCTCTGGTAGCATAATGCCTAAGGCTCCAGTGACTTCAGATATATTTCTGATTTATATATATATATATGTATATAAATCCTGCAGATTTATATTTAGTTTTATAAATGAACAAGGTGCATATAACAAGCATGTCCAACTCATTTGATAGATTTGATAGGCTTTCACAACTCTGGAGCTGTTATCCCATTTTTCAGACAAAGAACCTGATCCTCAGAAATGGCAGGTCACTGACCCAGTCAGACACTCGGTAAATGGTTAATTGGGACACAAACTCAGGTGTGATAGCTGCAGACTCCTTTGTCTTTTCAGCACCTCTTTCAGTGGGTACCTGTGCATGTGTATATGTATATGTGAATATGTGTGTGCACCCCCAGGAGGTATTTTTAAATTGTGATTTGGGTTAAAATTTACAGAGCAAATTCGTTTTCCATACAGCAGTTCATACACATTTTGTTTCATGACATTGACAGCAATCACCATAATGTAACAGCTCCCTTCCCAGTTCCTCCCTGTAGTTCAAACTCACTTAGAGGTGCCTTGAAAGAAAGGCCTGACAATCTTCCTTCCAGAAAGTCACACCCTTGAAAACTCCATTAAGCAGTTCTCTTCCACACACATGGGGTTGCCATGAGTCAGAATCAAAGTCAACAGCAGTTAGCTTTCAAGTGAGTTCCCATTACATCTCCTTATGACTCTTAAAAAAGAAATGCTGTTGAAAATCAAATATGTACTGTTCTTCAGAGCTTTAAACAATCCATGCACATGATCTTAAGTTAGGTAGTATCACCATTTGAAGAAATTGAGGTTCAAAAAGATTTAACCTGGCTAGGGTCTCGTGGAGGAGATCTGCTAGCATAGTGCCTAAGGCACTTGACTGCTAGCCAGAAGGCCGGCGGTTCAAACTCACCAGCCACTCCTCAGAAGGAAGGTTGGGCAATCTACTTCCATAGTGATACAGCCTCGGTAACTCAAGGAGGGGTCGCTACAGGTCAGGTCTGACTCAATGACACAAAAATACAACAAGGTCTGGTGGCACAGTGCCTAAGGCATTTGACTGCTAACCAGAAAGTTGGTGGTTCAAACTCCCTCACTACTCTGTGGAAAGAAGATGAGAAAATCCACTTCCATAAAGATTTATTACCTTTGAAACCCAATGCAGGTTGCTATGAGTTGGAATCAACTTAATAGCAGTGGATTTGGTTTTTTGGGTTAAGGCCATATAGTTTCTAAGAGGAAGAATACCTTGAGCCCAATCCAAGACTGACTTGAGTTTTGGTTCACGTTCCACCATCCCAGAAGAATATGAAAGTAATTTCAATTTTGCTGAAAGTCAGGCTTAATAATTTGAGAATAGTTTATAATAATAACAAAAATTTGGAAACGATCCAACAGGAAACAAGTAAACTACACTGCATCTACACATTGAAAATTCCATATATTTGTGTATATTATGATGTTGTTGTTGTTGTGTGCCATGGAGTCAGCCCCAACTCATAGCGACCCCTCCTTGGGTTTC
>NW_006921842.1:4179104-4206474 GCF_000298275.1 Orycteropus afer afer | reverse complement strand
GAGGAGTAGCTGGTGGGTTTGAGCCACCAGCCTTCTGGTTAGCAGTCAAGTGCCTTAGGCACTATGCTACCAGAGCTCCTGTATATTATTATGGAAAAGATATATTATTATGGAAAAGACCAGAGCAGGATAGTGTATGTAGTCTGACAAACTTCTTGAGAATGAAAGGGGGGAGATAAAACACATTTACTTTTTTTTTTAAATCATGGATATATTTGCAGAATATATAAATACATGTGTAGAAATAACATGTCAAATATATATATATTCATGTGTGTAGTCCCATTCACCTTCCCACCCCTGTTCAGCTTGAGTACCTATGTATGCTCTCATAGATTCTTAGTAGTGTTATTGCAGGATTGTGAATGTAATAGAACTATTTTTGCTTTTGATTCTTGTGCTTCTCCCAGTGTCTTCCTCCACGTTGATTATTTTGTGCTCACCTCCCCCTTATTGTGTATCAACTTTACCTTCATCCAAGCTAATACAGTCAGCTCTGGTAGTGTAGTGCCTAAGGCAATTAACTGCTAACCAGGAGGCTGGTGGTTCAAACCCACCAGCTACTCCTCGGGAGGAAGATTGGGCAATCTACTCAGTATGTGAACCTTTCCTTGACTTTTTACAGTAGCGGTCTCATACAATATTTGTTCATTTATGATGGACTAATACACAAAGTTCTCTAGGCTCACCCATGTTATGAGGTGTTTCACAGATTCGTTCTTATTCTTAACATTGTGTAGTATGCCATTGTGTGTATGTGCCACAGTTTATCCATTCATCTGTTGATGCACAATTAGGTTTCCATCTTTTTGCTATTGTGAATAATGCTTCAGTGAACATAGGTGTGCCTACCTATTCATGACTCAACATTCACCTATGTTGAGTTGTGGTCTTGGCAAAGAATAATGAATTTAAATGGACTGCTGGAAGAATAAACAAAGCTGTCTTGGAAGAAGTACAGGTGGATTGCTCCTTAGAAGCAATGGCCAGATTTTGTGTCTTGTACTTTGGTCATGTTGTTGGAAAGGACCTGTCCCTGGAAAATGATTATCGTGGTTGGTAAAGTGTAAGGTCAAAGAAAACAGGAAGGACCCTCAATGAGATGGATTGGCACAGTGGTTGTGAAAATGGTCCCAAGCATGGCAACTATTGTGAGGGTGGCAGAAGACAGGGCAGTGTCTCCTTCTGTTGTACAAAGGGACGTTATGAGTTGAAACAGACTCAATGGCACCTAACATTTCTCTAGTATATATACCTAGTAATGGGATTGCTAGATCATATAGTATTTGTTTTTCCAACTTTTAAAGGAAGCACCATACCGTTATCCACAGTGGTTGTACCATTTAGCATTCCCAGCAGCACTGTATGAAGGTTTCAGTCTCTTCACACCCTCACCAGCATTTGTTGTTTTCTGTTTCTCTGAACTTTGGTTTTAATGCTAGGGTGAAATATGTCATGGTTGTTTTGAAAACATGTTTATTTATGATTCGTAACAGCATAAATTAACACTGGACACAAAAAATAGGCGATTACCTAGGGGGCAGTGGAAGGAGTATATTCTCCATATATGCCTCATTATGTTACTTTGTTTAAACCCTGTGAATGTTATTAATTAGTCAAAAAATTGGACACATTTTATTCTAAAGAGAGCCTCTCCTCAGTAATAACTTTTTTTGCCTCCCTCTGCTCCCAGCAAACACACACATACACACAAAGAAATAAACCCAAAGTAAGTTTTTAATAGGAAACAAATTGCAGGTGGAGAATCAGTCAATGACATAAGAATACTGGAGCTGTTCATCCCATTTATTTCTTAGAATTGGTGGGCTTGGCAGACACTTCGGATCCTGGCATCTCTCTGTAATGAGAAGCTTTTGAAACAAGGGAGGGAAGAGAGAGAGAGAGAAAAAAAAAAAAAAAAATTCAAAGTAATGTCTCGGCTTTCCTCACACATGCAGAAAACCTGACAGACTTGTTTCCTCATACCAGTTAGCTTCTCTCTGGACATGATCCCTTCTCAATTCTCACATAAAAAGTATGTCCAGCGGTGAGAGGATCAAACCCTCCCAGGAACACACTTCAATTTAGGTTCTCAGATAGGGTTGCCAGATTTGGCAAATAAAAACACAATGCTCAGTTAAATTTGAATTTCAGATACACTAATTATTTTAGTTTAAGTATGCCTCGTGCAATATTTGGGACATACTTTTACTAAAAAGTAGGTTGTTGCTTACCTGAAATTCAAATTTAACTAGGTGTCCTGTATTTTGGAGGATACCTGGCTAAGGACTTGGCTGCTAACCAGAAGGATGACGGTTTGAATGCTCCAGGCACTCTGTAGGAAAAAGATGTGGCAGTCTGCTTCTGTAAAGGTTTACAGCCTTGGAAACCTTATGGGGCAGTTCTACTCTGTCCTACAGTGTCCTTGAGTTGAAATCGACTTGCTCGCAGTGGGATTTGGGTCTTGATTTTACCTGGCAACTGTATGGCAGATGCCACCTGGAGGAAGTTAAGTTAACTTAATTACATGGGGGCAAGAAATATCTAGCCCAACCCTATCCAACAGAACGCCTTTTGATGATAGGCATGTTCTATATCTGAGCTAATAGCACCAACTTGCAGCCATGTGTGACTAGTGAGCATTTGCAATGTGTTAGTGCAATTGAGGAACTGATTTTAATTTAACATAAATTTAAAATGCCATATGTGGCTAGTGGCTGCTATATTAGAAACAGTCATGCTTCTTCCTCCATATCTAGGAACTGGAATTTAAGATGGGGCAGTTGCTAAAATTGGATTAACTCATAAGTTCCTGCAGCTTTTATTAGTGATTACTCCACTTGTGCACAGATTTAAATATATTGTCAAATGTATTTATTTACTCATCCTAATTATGTACTGAAGATCGATGACATGGGAAGAGTGTGATGAGCCAAGGTAAGACAGAATTCTCTTGCTCTTGATGAGACCATTAACCAGATGAAGCAGCTGTGTGGGCTGGTCACACATACCAAACTGTGTGACCCTTTTCATGATTCTAAGAAAATACTAATAATCATGGACCCAGGAGCATATTAAGGGGAATTCTTTTATGTATGATACTATCCAACACAGAACAAGCCCTTAAAATAATTAACGACTTTTTGGGCAACTAAGGAATTGACTCAATGGCAGTGAGTTTGGTTTTGGTTTAGTTTGGGCCACTGAGAGTTATCAGGAGACACCAGGTCTGGAGAGATCAGAAATCAGGAAGAAGATGGTGTCTGGAAAACAAGACCGGTTTACTTCCAAATTTTATTGTCTACCTGGTAGGCAGGTAGGGGGGTAGCCAATGCAATGGTGAATGAGCAGTCATTATAATACATAAGTCCAAATGAGCATGTGTGGAAGTTTTGGGAGGGAATTCTGAGCTAAAACACTCATTCTCTGGATTTCATGAGATGTTTGAGTACCCAAGGTCTTCTGTACCAGGTCCTTACCTCACTCCAAGTGAAGATTCTTAAAAACCAGAACCAAACCTATTGCTATCAAATCAATTCCAATTCATGATGACCCCACACCACATGTTACAAAGTGGAACTGCCCCATAGTGTTTTCTTGGCTGTCATCTTTACAAAGCCGGATGGCCAGCCTTTCTTCTGTGGTGCCACAGGGTGAGTTTGAACTGCGAACCTTTACGTTGGTAGTCCAGTGCAAATTTGTGCCAGTCAGGGATCTTATCTCACGTTGTATTTAAAGAATTCCACGCTGTATTTTAAAGAACGTATACAGATTGACTGATAGAAAGTAATTGTGGTAGGAGGTAGGGAGAGGAAGGCTATGTTTTTGTCTTACTTTTTAAGTTACAAAATGACTCATGCTTGCTTTAACACCTGACACACAGATGTTTAAGAAAAAAGTTAATAATCCCTCTTTATCCCCCTCTACTTTCATCTCCCTGAAATAAACCATATAATGGGTTTTCTTCCATATCTTTGTCCATGTTCACTTATGCTCATTAGTACTGTATGTGATTCTATTTCACTGCTCCTTCCTCTTTGGTAGCTGCATAACATCCCTTAGCCTGGATGTCTTGTTTAATTTTACCAGTATCCTTATTGATATTCAGATGCATTACAATTATAATTGTTTAAACCTTTCCCCATTATAGTATTACATGTAACCTTAAAACCAAACCCAAACCCACTGCCATCGAGTCAATTCTGACTCAGAGCCACCCTATAGGACAGAGTAGAACTGCCCCTTGTGTTTCCAAGGCTGTAAATCTTTACAGAAGCAGACTGCCTCATCTTTCTTCCACAGAGCGGTGGTGGGTTACAACTGCCAGCCTTTTGGTTAGCAACCCAATCAATGTTTTAACAACTGTACCACCACCAGAGCTCCTTCTAGTGAAATTATTTCTAGTTGGTAAATACCCCCTTCCCAAGTGTCTATTAATAAATTTTAATAAATATTGCCAGTAAATGTTCCTAAAAATTTCTATGATAGTGACAATTCTTCCTTATTCTCAGCAGACTTGAGTGTTCATTGGTTTTAATAGCTGTCTATCCAATTAACTCAATGGCAACTGGGATCTATAGGTAAGAAATTATATCCCTTTGTTGTGCTAATAAGCATAACCAGTTGTCCATGAGTTGACTCAAGACTCACAGCAACCCCATGGGCACCAGAGTAGAACTGCTCCATAGGGTTTTCAAAGGCTGATGTTTTGGAAGTAGAATGGCCAGGCTTTTCTTCTGCAGTAGCTCTGGGTGGACTTGCATCTCTAACTTTTGGTTAGCTGCTGAGCACCTTAACTGTTTGCGTCAACCAGGGACTCCAAGCATAACTACTAGAAAGGCTATTTTTTGATTTTCAATATGTACTCTCACTGCCGTTGAGTTGGGCCCAACTCCTAGCGACCCCTCCTTGGGTTTCTGAGGCAGTATCTCTACTGAAGATCGCCCAATCTTCCTTCTGAGGAGAGTAGCTGGTGGGTTTGAACCACCAGCCTTCTGATTAGAAGTCAAATGCCTTAGGCATTGTGCCACCAGAGCTCCCCAATATGTACTAGCCTTTTGAATTTAATAAAGAATATAAATATGCTTTAGTCATCTATTATTTTCTTTGTCTCTTTCTAATAGTTTGCAGATCTTTGTAAATTGAGGTCATTAACCTTTGATGCATAATATTTTATAAATCCTTTATTACCTATTTTCTACTCTTTGTGTCTCTTTTTGGCAAATATGGTCTGTGTTCTTTCTTATATGGCTTTTGTGTTTCTTGCCAAAACACATGTAGATGTTATACAAATGGACTCCTAAAATTTCTGGTATTTGTGTTCTACATACAGACCTTTACTCCACCTGGATAATTCTATTTTAGGTAGGCCTCTCTGAGGAAGAGCTAAGTGGTGATAGCAAAATGTCAGGGGACAGGGAAAGAGACCAATAGTGCAAATGTCTCAAGCAGCAAAGAGCTTAGCAGGTTGGATGAGAGACCAGTGTGGTTGGAATAGAGCAATGGAGATGATGAAGTCAGAGGAGTATGAAGAATTCAGTATGTATTGAAGGTGTAGGTGATGTGACTTATAGTTTGATTTGTGAAGAAAGGAAAGGGATTTTGGCTTAAGGAAATGGATTTGTGGTAGTGCCATTTACTGAACTGGGGAAGATGTGGGGGAATGACAGGCCTAGGAAACACAGTGTTAACCCTGCTGTCTTGGATGTGCTGTTTGAGAGACCTATTAGTGCCAAATAAAGATGGAATTTGGACACACACATACATGTATTGCATAGAAAAGGTCAGGCCTGGAGATGCAAAAACTAAGAAAAAAAATTAAAAAGTTTATCATATATAAACTCACTGCCGTCGAGTCAGACCCAACTCATAGCAACCCCTCCTTGCATTTCCGAGGCAGAATCACTACAGAAGTAAATTGCCCAACCTTCCTTCCGAGGAGTGGCTGGTGGATTTGAACCACCAGCCTTCTGGTTAGCAGTCAAATGCCTTATGCACTATGCTACCAGAGTACATAGATGGTCTTTAAAAGTGTGGTACTGAACTATGAACTCATCAGGGAAATAAAGTAAAGAACAGGGAACAGAACCAGATCCAACGTTCTAAAATTTAGAGTACATGACAGTCTGGCCATTTTGAGACAGCTATCTAAGGCACTTGACTGCTAACCAGAAGGCTGGAGGTTCAAACCCATCAGCCACTCCTTGGAAGGAAGGTTGGGCAATCTACTTCCATAGTGATACTGCCTCGGAAACCCAAGGAGGGGTTGCTATGAGTCGGGTCCGACTCGAGGGCACATAACAACAACAACACAAATATAGTTTGTCACATGGCGTAAGTCAGAGCCCTGTACTCTCAGCTTTATCTATCATAATACAGGAAATGAATGGACATACTCATCCTTGAGATATCCTCGAGATATCCTGGTATCCTTGAGATAGTGAGGAATGTGGTCAAAGTTAAGCTCCAACTGGAAGACCAACATCACGTAACAGAGTCTGAAGCTAGCAAATACTCCCTTTAACTTCTTTCAGAAAGTCTCAATCATAATCAACATGGATTAAGTTCTGAGTCCTAACTACAATTCAAACTACTGTAAAACAAATATAATGAAAGCAATGGAGTTCTAGGAACCATGGTGGTGCAGTGGTTAAAGTGCTCAGTTGCAAACCAAAAGTTTGGTGGTTTGAATCCACCAAACCTATCCACAGGAAAAAGATGTGGCAATCTGCTTCAGTAAACATTACAGCCTTGGCAGCTCTATGGGGCAGTTCTACTCTGTCCCATAGGGTCGATAACGAGTCAGAACAGACTTGATGGCAGTGGGTTTGGTTTCTTGGCTTTAGTAGAGTTTTTTTACTAGCCTTTTTTCAATGACTACACTTTTAAGTCTACATGCCACTTTAAGTCTGTGTGTCACATTCCCTGATCTCTTGCAGTTACAATGATCATGCTTATTTGTTCGTCATAGATTTGTCTGTTTATTGTATTATTATTATTTTTAACGATACACTTTTCTTGTATAGATGAAAACACAGGGAAGCACTGCCATTTAGTAGATTTCCTGATGCTACTCAGTTGATTTGAGACATTATTAAGGTATTGAAATAAAAACAGTAAACCAAACCAAACTCACTGCCAATGAGTCGATTTCGACTCATAGTGACCCTAATGACTCCCTTTGGTTTCGGAGGTGGTGAATCTTTACAGAAGTAGATTGCCCAGATAAGAGAAAATCTTGGGGCTATGAACCCTTATTCTGTGTTTGAGAATACCTGGGAAGTCCTTCATTACATTTCTAAAAATGCGGAAGAGCTCAACTCAGCAAAAATAAATCAGGAAGTTAGTGGAGAAGACAGATGGAGTAAAGAAAAAAAATAAATATGTATCATTCTGGTTAGCAGTCAAATATATATATACATTATATATAATATATATTATGTATACTATTATACATAACATATATTATAAATAATAATAATATATACTTATTTCATAGTTTATATATATATATATTTCATATATATATATATATTTTATTTATTTATTTCATAGTCTATCTGGTGGCGTGGTGCCTAAGGCATTTGACTGCTAACCAGAAGGCTGGTGGTTCAAACCCACCAGCCATTCCTCGGAAGGAAGATTGGGCGATGTATTTCCATATAGATACTGCCTTGGAAACCCAAGGAGGGGTTGCTAAATCGAATCAACTCCACAGCAGGGAGTTTGGTTTTGGTTATAGATTACAAAGAAATTTTAAAAAGGTTATTATAATTGGTGATGTTTCAAATCCATTTGGGATACTCCAAATAATAATCCTTTGTCAGCCTCACATTTCAGCAATGACTGGGAGGTCAAGTTTAGCACAGGGCTTTGAACTAGTTCATTCCAATTTAATCCCTTGCCAAGAATTTGCATTTCTACCTCAGGCATACTGAATCAGAATCAACATTTTAATAAGATCCCCAAGCGGTTCTTTGGTACACCTAAGCATCACCTGGGGATTTATAAGAATCACCTGAGGATCTTGTTAAAATAAAATGTAGATTCTGATTCAGTGTATCAGGAGTGGAAATACAAATTCTCAGCAGGGGGTCAAAACGGAAGTGGTTTGAAGCTGTTTTAGCACTCTCCTCACTTGGCCCCAATTTAACCAGTCTTCCCCAGGGCCCTGCTCAAGGGTTGTAAACTAACTAACTGAATCTACCAAGAGTTTATTGCCCACTAGAGAATTTTTCCCAGAAGTGACAACCAGTTTTTGGATATAAACAGTGACATTTCAAAATAGAAGGTGAAGAACCAAGTTGGAGTGATGAAGCAATTGGGGAAGGGGAGCCAGGAGTGAATTTTGACAAATGTCTTCTGTTTGCAGAGCAGGCTCTTAGCATTTCTTAGAGCTCTAAGACCAGCTTAGAGCTGGTCATCTGGAACCTTCTGTGCTTCTCTGAAGCCTCCAAACAAGTTGCTCATGCGAGTTGGATTTTCAGAAGGGATTTTTTTTTTTTTTTTAATTGGAAAGGGAAGATGCTATTACCAGCCTGCTTAGTCTGGTGGGTATTTAATGTCTTCTTTGGTAATACACTGGCCATCTAGAACAAATAGCTTTCCTAGCTGTCCAGCCACCAACTCAGCTCATTTATTCAATGCCCAATTACCAAGTGTCTTTGTATGCCAGGGTCTGTGCTGACTGCATTCTAACAAGATGGGGTACTTGACTTCAAGGTCTCTCTGAAGATGACAAAACAAAATTAACACAATGTGTCACTCACTAGGTTAACAATCGAATCCAAAGTTTTACCATGGCAGTCCAGGGAAAAAAAAAAAAAAAAAAAAATCAAACCCACTGCCATTGAGTTGATTCCAGCTCATGACTCCTATTGGGTTTCCGAGGCGGTAAATCTTTGTGGAAGTAGATTGCCCAATCTTGCTTCCGTGGAGTGGCTGGTGGCACTGTGTTACCAGAGCTCCTTACTGAAGTCTGGGGTGGAGTGGGGTCAAATGCAAATATTCTTTAATGCTCTTTCCTTCTCCCTACAATTAATCAGTATCAAGTCCTGTATTACTCATCTTTACTTGTCAAACCCTACATCAAAAATGTATTTTATCTGGGTTTACAACACTAACTCTCAATTTACATTCCTTTAAGTAGATCTCAGAGAAATCCTCTTCTCTCCATTCTTAAATTCTTCATACAGTTCAGCATGCAGTTAGCAAATTTCTGGTATGTGGACAAAGTTGACTGGTCATGTATTATTTACTGGTTTTATTTCTGACTTGGGGAATGGTGGATAGAAGGGCCAGAGATTAGAGCACTGGTTTCCTGGTCTAGGTATTTCACATTTCTCTCAATTTTATAATTTTTTAAATGGATATAAATACCTACCTTTAAAATTATTTGGAGGATTAAATGCGTTAATACGCAGAAACTGGGTAACTTTGCCTGGCACAGTGTCTAGCAAAGGGTTAGGCATTTCTGTGGTACTTTTAGTTGTCATTTTAGGAGCCACAGTGCTGGGCCCATTTTCTTCACAAGGTGAGGATAGGCAGACCAAGGAAACGGGAAGGTGGGAAAGGTTGTATAAATACTTCCACCAAAGTCACACAACTAAGAGCTGGGTTCAAGGGCAACCTGGTTGAGCTAGTGAAAGCAATTCTGACTCAAAGAGCGAAGTTTTCCACCGTACAAAAAGTGCTGGGCCGGAGCGTCTCAGTGGACCCCAGGCCGGAGCGCTGCAGGACTGGCCAGCGGATCTCCGAGGAGTCAGCACTTCCTTCCTCCGTCTGATGGTTCTCTAACCCACCATCGAAGAGTCGTTCCAACTTCAAAAACACCTCGGAAGATTCTAACTTGTGGCTATCAAGGTGGTCAGTTGTTTTCCGGCTGATTTGCCTTATACTAAACTGGAATCGAGCAGAGGATGAGAGGGACGGCGAGGTTACTTCAAGACCGCTCAGCCTCCGGTGCCACTAACTGGAAAGTGGGCAACTGAGCAATGAGCTTTCGCTTGGACTCTCCCAGCACACACTTGGGTGTAAATACTAAAAACCAACGCATGCAAAGCGCTCCAATGGAGTTCCAGGAGCGTGTGATTAAGCCGCTTCTTGCCTCTGCTTGGGCCTTTAGAAGCCGCTCGGCGCGAGACCTAAGCTTGCTCTACCTTCCCTTTCCTTTCTACTCATCCTCCACCAAGGCTTAAAACCTAGTCCCCGAAAAATCCCAGCAACTCAAAAAGAACCCAAGTGAACAGTACTTGCAGGATTTCTGCAGGGTCTCAGATCACCACTCCTTCAGGAGAAAGCAGCTAACTTACCAGATACATAATAGCAACTTTGTGAGCAGCATGGGGCTCGACTCTGCATTCTTTTCCGGTTGCGTTAGGGAGCTTATGCGTTTGACCCCTTTAAAATAGTTATTGTTGTTGTTGTTATTATGTGCCGTCAAGTCGGCCCTGACTCATAGCGACCCCTCCTTGGGTTTCCGAGGCAGTATCACTACGGAAGTAGGATTGCCCAACCTTCCTTCCGAGGAGTGGCTGGTGGGTTTGAACCGCCAGCCGTCTGGTTAGCAGGCAAGTGTCTTAGCCACTATGCTACCAGAGCTCCCCCTTTAAAATTAGTATTAACTTTAGTGAGCTTGAGTACCAGCAGTGTTCTAAGGGCTCTGATGAAAACACTATCATTTAGTCTAGTTTCCCGATGACAAACAGGCGCAGAGATTAAGTGGTCTAAATTCAACTGGTAGATAGGGAAGTAGCTGCAATTCGATTAGATTCAGCATTTTCCAGAGGTCCATTTCAGCAAGTTACTTTACGACAGTACTTTACGCACTAAGGAAAGCAGCCCCTTGAAGTCCGTCTTATTAGTAATTGTTGTTGTTATGTGCCGTTGAGTCGGCCCCGACTCATAGCGACCCCTCCTTGGAGGTTTCCGAGGCAGTTATCACTACGGAAGTAGGATTGCCCAACCTTCCTTCTGAGGAGTGGTTGGAGGGTTTGAACCACCAGCCTTCTGGTTAGCAGTCAAGTGCTTTAGCCACTATACTACCAGAGCTCCTTAGTAGTAATTAGTAGTTTTTATTATTAGGAAGAGGCAAGGGTGGCTCGCAGTCTAAAACAGAGAGGTACCTAGGCGAACAGGGCTAGATTACCGTCTCGTGGGGAGGGGCTTTGCCTACAAGAACCTCGGAGTCGGTTATTAAAAATTTGAGCTCAAGTTAGAGACGTGGCGTGGCTCTGCAATGTATTTTACCGACCACAGGCAACTCCCTCGTTTCTAAAAAAACACATTGTATCATACATTAAGTTACTTCAAAAAACTTACCAGTAATAAAGTAATATTGAGACTTATCCAAAAATTTAACTTTCTGTCATTAGTAAAGCTTGTAGTCGACTTACCTTTGTATTTTCCGCGTAACTTTTTAAGTATACCCCTGAGTTTTAGCTCCTCTCTTGAAAGGGTGGGGGCTCTGAAAAGAGCCTTTGGGTTTTAAGTGTTCCTAAAGCTGAGACCAGTAACAAGTTACTTGCCCTTGGCCTTGTGATGACTCTCCGTCTTCTTGGGCAGCAGCACCGCCTGAATGTTGGGCAGGACACCACCCTGGGCTATGGTCACACGGCCCAGAAGCTTGTTGAGCTCCTCGTCGTTGCGAATAGCCAGCTGCAGGTGGCGCGGGATGATACGGGTCTTCTTATTGTCGCGTGCTGCGTTACCCGCCAGCTCCAGAATCTCAGCGGTCAGATATTCCAACACCGCTGCCAGGTAAACCGGAGCACCAGCTCCTACCCGCTCTGCGTAATTACCCTTGCGCAGCAAGCGGTGCACACGCCCTACAGGAAACTGCAAGCCAGCTCGAGAGGAACGAGACTTAGCCTTAGCGCGAGCCTTACCGCCCTGCTTACCACGACCAGACATCTCAAATAATAAGTAGGAAAGAAAAAGAAAAAAAAAAAACCTCCTGCAAACCCAAATTAAAAGAACAACACACACAGATAAGCAGAACAATCCAGGAAGTAGCTACAGCATGGCCGCTTTTATAGGCATTTTTAGGGGAGTAGAGCCTACTCTCTGATTGGCTAGTAGCAAGTAGCCAATAGAAAAGCTGCATTTCTCTACTTCATTTGCATAGCACTGCCCCTGGATGACAGGTTTCCTGTTTGTCTTCCAATTAAGTAAGACTCTCTTTGCACTCCTCATTAGCATAAAGGCCCTATAAGTAGCAGAAATTTGCTTCTTATCCTCACTGCTTTGCCGGTGTTTTGGCTTACTAAAATGCCTGAACCAGCAAAATCTGCTCCTGCACCGAAAAAAGGTTCCAAGAAGGCTGTGACCAAGGCACAGAAGAAAGATGGTAAGAAGCGAAAGCGCAGCCGCAAGGAGAGCTACTCCGTTTACGTGTACAAGGTTCTGAAGCAGGTCCACCCCGACACCGGTATTTCATCCAAAGCCATGGGAATCATGAATTCGTTTGTCAACGACATCTTCGAGCGTATTGCAGGCGAGGCATCGCGTTTGGCTCATTACAACAAGCGCTCGACCATCACCTCCAGAGAGATCCAGACAGCTGTGCGCCTCCTGCTTCCTGGGGAGCTGGCCAAGCACGCAGTGTCTGAGGGCACCAAGGCTGTCACCAAGTACACTAGCTCCAAGTAAATCTACCAAGTAAGCATCTTAAGCATCTTTACTCTTAACTCCAAAGGCTCTTTTAAGAGCCACCCACTTATCCACAAAGAGAGCTGTAATTTTTTTTTTTAAACTGGTTTTTGCTGTTGAAGTACTGTTCCAACTTAAATGAGATGGGGTTTTAGATGCCACAGTGGTTTGTAGCTTTCCCATTTCCTATGGAAGTAAGGTAGTTTTAGAAAGGAAGTTAATATGCTGGTAATAACAATCTCAATGTTTTGCCATGCCACCTCACCTCATGGACTCTTGTGACATTTTGGGTAGTTTGGCTTTTATTTTTAGGCTATACCTGCTGACAAGCGTCCTATCTTGCATTTGGGAGTCATGTATAACCAGACTGAACTGTACTCAACCACTGTAATATTTTAGCCTCAGCCTTTCCAAAGTTGTTAGATTACGCTTCATTTACATGGTGCTCAACTTTGGTTGTGCATTGCGTCACTTAGGCTTATAAACAAAAAATTGGATTCCCTAGTCAATGCTTACTGGTTGATATATAATTGATCTGGTGAAGTCTGAGCATGGGGAATTTTAATAGGTCCCTAAGTGGCTCTTAATGCTACAGGCAGCATTGAGAAATTTTAAAGCTTTAAGAGAAGCTCGCTTAAAGTTAGTGCTAGGGCAGCCGGTTAAACCTCCATAGGAAGCTGACTGAAAGTCAATACCTGGCAGTGTTTAGGGAGAAGAGGGAAACCACTGAGTTGAGCAAAATCAAAGGGACTCAAGGAATTCTGCATTTTCAGACAACTGCAAGCTGACTTGTGGCCTGGGAAATGACACCTTTATCCATTGAACACTTTCCTTATGATCTTTGCTACAGGTCTTTATATTTTCAGATAAAATAGTGAAGCACTTTTCCTGGCTGAGGTTTTTTCCAAGTCTAGAACACATTTTCATCATGTAGAACTGAAATTTGCTTTCTCCGTTAAGAACAGTGAATAGTAAAATAAATGAGACATTAAAAGGAAAAATATTTTTGTGCATTGAGATAAAACGTGATTTAGATGAAGAAATTACTCAGTAAAAAGGCACATGATTAAAGCTGCAGTTTTCTTTGACTCTCAAGAAGAGTATATAGCTTTAAAAAGGCCTATTTTTGATGCCAGACAGGCCTCCATTTAAATAGCTCTGCAATCACTCAACTGGATGTCCACCTATGTAACTCCAATGAGAAATGTTGCTGCTTTGACCTAATTAAGGTAGAGGTGCTGATGGAGGAAGCTTGCCAGACATGTTTCTCAGCCAAACTCGCGGTTTTCTGAAGTCCTTCACCTGAAATTGTTTTTTTTCTACGGTCCTAATTGGGCCTAAAGAGCACTGGTGTAGTGGTTAAGGCTTTTGGCTGCTAACCACAAGGTGGTTGAAACCTATCAACTGCTCCGTGGTTGTTGTTGTTGTTGTTGTTATGTGCCGTCGAGTCAAACCCGACTCATAGCGACCCCTCCTTGGGTTTCCGAGGCAGTATCACTACGGAAGTAGGATTGCCCAACCTTCCTTCCGAGGAGTGGCTGGTGGGTTTGAACCGCCAGCCGTCTGGTTAGCAGGCAAGTGTCTTAGCCACTATGCTACCAAAGCTCCCATCAACTGCTCCGTGGTAGGGCAAACTATTTACATAAAGATTTACAGCCTTGGAAGAAACCCAATGGGGATTGCTATGAGTTGGAAGTGACCAAGTGCCAATGAGCTTGGTTTGTTTTTTTGAGTTGGGTAAGCTCTGGTGGTGTAGTGGTTAAGGCATTTGGCTGTTAACCAAAAGGTTTCAGTCCTGACCCACCAGCAATAAGGGGGAGAAAAATGAGGTAGTCCGCTTCCATAAAGATTTACAGCCTCAGAAATCTTACTGGGCAGTTCTACTCTGTCATATTATAAGGTCATTATGAGTCAGACTCCCTGGGTGTTAGTTGGGCCTGTTCAAGGACTAATCCAGATGGACCTCTATCCTAACTGCCAACTAATCAGTTTTACCCAAAAAACGTGCAAATGAGATTTATTGTTCCCAGGCTGCTTGAAGATTTTTTTTTCCCTCCCTTTCTCTTCATAATTTTTCTTTTTGCCTTTGTTAGATGAAATAATCCCATTGTTTGTTCTCACTTCCATACAAGTAAACAGCAAGCTAATGATTAACTTCTTGACGATTTGTTTCTGGAGGTTCCATGAAGACATTGTCTACAACAGAAACCAGTGTGTGGTTTGAAGGAGTACCTTGTACAGACATGATCTCTGAGTTTTCTGCTCACCTTCCTTTGGCTCTTTTGTTGTAAGATCGTAATCTTTGGCTCTTGCATGCTAAATCTTATTCTTGCCCAAGTTTATTTCTTGTTTTGGTTCTGCTTTTGATTGTGTTTGAAGGATTGGGTACACATTGGTAACAGTGATAGCAGAATTTGCATTATGGTTTTATGGCCAAATCATTAAGTGATTAGTTTGGAATCTGATTCATTTATTAAGTTTTTTTGTTGGCTGTTTGCATTTGTTTGAAGATTCTGAAATTCTCTGCCATTTGAGAATACAGGAAGTAGCTGTGTTTTTTTTCTTTCTGGCCTTTGATAGAATCCACTAAGTGTTTGGTGTTTTGTGCTTGCATACTGTGGATTCCTGTCATTCTAAAGATCAGAGCCTCTTTCCTCCTCCCAAAACTCTTTATTCTTGTTTACTTATTATAGGTCCAAATAAGTGCCAGTATTTGGGAAAATGGTGTTCCTGTATCAAAAATGATATGAACATAAAATGGCCTCCTGTAGTAACTTTTGACTTCAGTAAAGCATTAAGTCTAACAGGATGCCCAGGACAAGAAGGAAACCAAGAAAATTGAATCCTAGTATGCAGTGGCCTGTCTCTTTAATTGTTATCTGGAAGCCTGTAAAGTTAGTGTTTCAGTCTTTCCAAAATAATGGCCCTTCAGGCTCTTTAAATAAGATTAGAGAGGAGACAGAAATTTGTCCCTATAGATTTTACTTTTAAGTCAGAAAAGAAAGAGGGCCACCAATAACCCATATAAAACAAATACTTAGTATTTTCCTGAATCTTAATATGTTTCATTTGTATTAAAAACAAACCAAACTCACTACTATCAAGCCAGTTATGACTCATGGCAACCCTGTACATTACAGAATGTTCAATGGGATTTTCTTGCTTGTTATGTTTACTGAAGCAGACTGTCAGGGCTTTCTTCCATAGCACCACTCTATGTGCAACAGAAGAAAACACTGCCCAGTTGTGTGCCATGTTCATAATTGTTATCTTTGAACCCTTTGTTGCAGACACTGTCAATTCATCTCATTGAGGGTTGCGGTGTAGTAAATTACTTAGTGTGGCTTTTCTACCCATAAGTCTTTGTAAACTCCAAGATGGAGTTTGCCATGAGCAACTGAGGAGCTCCTGATTGCTAAAGTTGTCCACTTGGGGTATTTGTGTTGGGAGTGGCACTAAACAATGTTCTGGGAGGTTTCCACTCTCTCTTAGGTGTTTAGGATTCTGATGTTATGATTGGTTGGTTTGGCCACTCTGCTGGGCTCAAAAAGATACCTGGTAGAGGCAGAACTCTCTTTGACTTCTGGCTGAGGAAGATGTGCTGCTGAAAGAGACACACGCTCCTGAGACATGCGTTGCTGGGAAAGAGACTCAAGAGACATGCATTGCTGAGTGAGACACCGAGGGACCAGCACTGCTGGGGAAGAGACTGTGAGAGACTGTTGGCTGAGGGACAGTGGGCTGGGAGAGAGGCTGAGCATTTCTCCTGAACTTGAATTGTAGCCTGTGGTGCTTCACTAATAAACCCCGTAATCTGTGAGTTCTGTGTGGCCACTGCAGCGAATTATCAAACCCAGGAGAGAGGTGGTGGGTGCTTTGGGAGGAATGGTTGGTGAAAGGGCTGGAGGGAGGCAGCATGTCTGGCCTCGCAGTAACAGGCCTTGGCTTATTGATACTGATTCTGTTTTCCTCTTGTGGGGTTAGAGGAGGTCAGAACATGTGGCCTCCATGTCTTTTTTGCAAGGGTCTTCCTCTTTTTTGTTGACCCTCTACTTTACCAAGCATGATATCCTTTTTTGTGGAATGGTCCCTGCTAGTAACATGTCCAAAGTGTCTAAGACGAAGTCTCGCAATCTTTGCTTCCAAGGAGCATTCTGGGTATACTTTTCCAAAGCAGATTTGTTTGTTCTTTTGGTAACATTTTTTCATTCTTCCTCAACACCATAATTCAAATGCACCAAGACTTCTTCAGTCTTCCTTATTCATTGTTCAGCTTTTGTGTGGATGAGGCTGTTGATCACAGCCTCTTTGGGGTCAGGTTCACCTTAGTCTTCAAAGTGACATCTTTGCTCCTTAAACTTTAAAAGGTCTTTTGCAGAAGATTTTCCCAGTACATTACGATGTCTGATTTCTTGACTGCTGCATCCATGGATGTTGATTGTGGATCCGAGTAAAATGAAATCCTTGACAACTTCAATCTTTTCTCCATTTATCATGGTGTTGCTTACTGGTCCAGTTGTGAGGATTTTTGTTTTCTTGATGTTGAGGTGTAATCCATACTGAAGGCTGTAGTTTTTGATCTTCATCAGTAAGTGCTTCACTTTCTGCCTGCAAGGTTATCTCATCTGCATATCACAGGTTGTTAATGAGCCTTCCTGCAGTCCTGATGCCTTGTTGTTCAGCTTCTCAGGTTATTTGTAAAGGATATGACACTGGAAAGGAGAAATTCCTACCAGACTTAGGAAGGGGGTCACAGAATTTATTCAGATTCTCACTAGTGGCCCTCCCTGAGGGATCTTCAATCCTAATTGCATGGGTTTGTTTCTTTAATTGATCAGTACACTTAATAGATACCTGTGGCTTCTACTTACCTTAGATTCTGCTCCATTATCACAATTAGCTTCTCCAAACTTGTACAAGAATTGAAAACATTTTCTGTTGGAGCAAATTATCTGCTTCAGGAGAAAATTAATAAATTATATAGAGACTAGTATTTAATTTAGTATATAGAGACATCAATTTAAAATAATAGTAACTGAAATATTTCTAAAAAAATCAAAATTGTCTTTTTGCTTTAAACGGGCTGTGTCTTTAAATTGTAACTCAGATTAAAAAAAGAAAGTATAACTGTGAGTCTAATTGGTTGTATTACTTACCAGGTTACAAGGTAAGAAACAAAACAGAACTCTATTTTTAAACAACTTAAAAATATTAATACCTCATGTAATTTTATAGGGAAAAGAATCATATAGTGTTTGTAGTCAAGATAACTTTTGGGACAAACTAGCTGGCTTAGTAATATTGCTTTTAAAGTGACTCAATGTCTTTTTCTTTATTATTATTATTATTATAAATAAAGAGAAATTTATGTCATTGAAGGTCTTACTTTTGAATTAGGAACCCTCATAGTGGATGCAATGATGAGCTCAAACAACAACCATGTGAAACTAGCACAGGAGTGGGCATTGTTTCTTTCAGTCACTAAGATTTGGAACAGACTGAACAACACCTAACAACATCATAAAGTCAAAGTTATGTTAGCTCAATCTTATAGCATACACAAATCTAGGATTTATTTTATTTTATTTAGAAAAAGCTTAATTAATTTGAATTTACTAACTCTCTTTGTTTTGTACCTTGGTCTTGTTGTCAGAAAAGACCAGTCCTTGAAGAAGGACATCATACTTAGTAAAGTAGAGCATCAGTGAAAAAGAGGAAGACCTTCCACAAGGTGTATTGACATAGTGGCTGTGACCATGGGCTCAAGCATGGTAACAATCGTGAGGATGGCGCAGGACAGGCACTATTTTGTCCTGTTGTACATAGGGTTGCTATGAATCGGAACTGACTTGACATCACCTAACAACAACAAATCTCTTCTACTAGGTTTACTGATTAGGTGAGCTAACATCACTTTATGCATAATTATGAAATTGTCAATTATGCATTTAACTAAATTAAATCATAATAGGTAATACCATTTTTTTTTAAATAAGTAATTTTTATGATGCTACAAATAGTAAGAATTCAATGTGTCAGCTACCAAATTCACAATCCATACATAACTTTAAGAACTTGGATGAATATAAATTAAGCCCATTAATGCCTAACTTTTAGATACCTAAGACATTTGACTGCTCACCAGAAGGCTGGCAGTTCAAACCCCCCAGCCATTCCTTAGAAGACTGGGTAATCTACTTCCGTAGTGATACCACCTCGGAAACCCAAGGAGGGGCCACTGTGAGTTGGATCCAACTCAATGGCAATGAGTGGCTTTTCTTTTGTTTAGACAGTTTCTAAGTTGAAGGATACAAAATATACGTCACTAGAAACAATTTAGCCTATGTGAATCTATTGTTTTTATTCTTGTTAGCTGCCATCCAGTTGACTCTGATTCAGGGCAACCTTACCTATAACAGAATGAAACGTTGCCTGGTCCTGCATTATCCTTATGATGGAAACATTTTCAAGTTCATCATTGGCAGCTGTTGTGCCAATCTATCTCACTGAGGGGTCATCCACGCCCTCGCTGGCCCTCTATTTTACTAAACATGATGTCTTTAATGATTGATCCCTCCTGATGACATGTCCGAAGCAAGTGAGTCAGACAATGTTCTGTTGTGATCTAGAAGGTTTTCATTGGCTAATTTTCAGAAGTAGATTGCCTGGCCTTTCTTCCTAGTCTTTCTTCATCTGGAAGCTCCAGTGCACCTTGTCCACTGTAGGTGACCCTCCTGATACTTGCCATACTGATGTTATAGCCTCCACCATCACAACACCACCACAGTACAACAAACTGACATATGAATGTTGGCTATTATTTTTACACAATACAAAATAGAGAATGACTATCAATTAACAAGTTAGAGAATGTACAGCCTTTGGAGCATACTAATAGGTACACATTTTTGTCATTTTAAAATTGGTAAAAGGGATATGCAGTGTGTACATGTGGGCCAAGAAAATCAGGCAAGTTTTGGATGATTGCCTCCTACTTTTCCTTTGTACCTATAAGGGAACATAATTGCCTGCTTTAGTTAAGGGCTGGTGTTAATGCAAACAGCTCTGACTACCAGGTACAATAGCTACAGAAAAACACAAAACATGACTCTGGTGGCATAGTGCCTAAGGCATCTGACTGCTAACCAGAAGGCTAGAGGTTCAAACTCACTCCTTGGAATGAAAGTTGGGTAGTCTACTTCTGTAGAGATACCGCCTCAGAAACCCAAGGAGGGGTCGCTATGAGTTGGCAATGACTCGAAGGCAGTGAGGTTTTTTTTTTTTTTTTTTTTAATGTATTGTCTTATGCTGATAAATATACTTTAAAGCTAAAGTTAAAGGCTTTGAATTTACCATTCTATAATGATTATTTCGTTAGGATTGGTTAAAATGCAAAACAATACAATGAAGAGAAAAATGCAGTGTTCAAAACTGGAACTTTCAATATGTTCTTGTGCCTTTGCCTGGCTTTAAATAATTTTTAACAAGCTTGCTACCATCATTTTCTGCTGTTTTACATAAAAAAAAAACAACACTGCCATCGAGTTGATCATTGCAAAATAAGACTACAACCATTTTATTTTTATATACCCATGATTTATGTTCATATAAATAATAACTAGTTTCCCCTGACAATTTTATTTTTTGGTTATCCTAAATTCAAGCTCTAAATTCAAAATAATATAACTGTTAAGATGTCTTTTATACCAAAATGGTTTCCTAGGTAGCCAACTGGGTAATCAAATTTATTCCCACACCTTAAAGAAAGGTGGGATGCTAAAATAATTAGGTATTTTTCACGTATCAACTATCATTGTTCAATCTGGTTGTTATATAACTCTTAAATGTCATTCCAGTCTAAATCCAGCTTTCCAACCTCCCTCTGTCAATAGAGGTAAATCCTATGACTTTCTATAGCTGTTTTCATGTTAAACTTATCTCATTCTGGTGTGTCTGATGTTTGCCCCTAATTACAAGCTGCTGTTGTTATGTGCCATCTAGTCAGCGCCGACTCATAACGATCCGACACCTCCTTGGTTTTCCGAGGCAGTATTACTACAGAAGTAGATTGCCCAACCTTCCTTCTGAGGAGTGGCTGGTGGGTTTGAACCACCAGCCTTCTGGTTAGCAGTCAAGTGCCTTAGGCATTACGTTACTAGAGCTTCCAATTACAAACTAGACATAATATTTTTTTTGGAAATGGTTCATATGTGAAGAATAATCAAAGTATACTTTTTTCTGTTACATTCTAAGTTTTAAATATTCTATAACCAATAATTCTGTTTACTTAATAGCTCAGATATGAGAATGTCACTTTGCTGTAGAGGCTTAAGAGTTGACAAAGATACTCATAATCAGTAGCCTTGGAGGTT
The DNA here is from genome assembly GCF_000298275.1 of Orycteropus afer afer. Lineage (NCBI taxonomy): Eukaryota > Metazoa > Chordata > Mammalia > Tubulidentata > Orycteropodidae > Orycteropus > Orycteropus afer. The sequence continues at coordinate 4,185,454 of NW_006921842.1, read as the reverse complement.
GTTCATCACTTTAAGTTGTATGAAAACAAAGGGGTTCTCTAACTTATTCAGACCAAATCAAAAAACCAAACTCACTGCCATCCAGTCGATTTGACTCACAGCAACCTCTCCCTGGGTCTCCAAGGCAATATCTTTATAGAAGTAGATTGCCAAGTCTTCCTTCCGAGGAGTGGCCGGTGGATTTGAACCACCATCCTTCTGGTTAGCAGTCAAAAGAGAATGCCCTGACTGTTATGCAAACAGATAGGCCTTAGTGACTTTGTCACCATTAATCTATAATAACAGCTTACTGATTTGAAAAAATAAAATCAGATACGGCCACCCACTTATCAAAGTCATCAGCTGTCTCAAATTTCTCATGCTGTTAGATATCCCCAGCCATCTCCAGACTTTATATCATGTAACAGAATAATCCCAATGAGTGACAAGGACAAATAAGCTCGAATTTTACAAAATCATTGATTGCTGACACACTTGGCAAGTCACTCAATCTTGTCTTTTCTATAATTATTACAAATTGAAAAATTGTAAAGGTAAAGCAGTTCTTTGACTCCCCTGCTCCCTATCCCAAAGACCACAACATGAGCAAATCAGTTTCTGGTAATTGTTTCAGAGTATATAGATTTTGTTTTCCCATCTGGGAACACTTTCAATGCTTTTAAATGATAGAAAATGAGATTATAGGTAAAATATTTGTAGAAAACTGTTCTTATAGACAGTGTCATCATTGTTCACGTCATTTCCCAAATGCTGAGAAGATAAGCAAGAAAATTTAAAGTAAACATTGCCTCAAAGAGCTTCGTCTTCCTATGCCAAAACTTTATACCTAATTTGATAATAATGATAATGTGGTCTACACCTAAAAATTCCTGTAAATTCTCATCACTTGAAATTATACTAAAATACTCATGCGACATGGATTTTCTCCCATTTTGACATATTTTACCTTGGGACATATTGATATGGTCAGATATTACCAGTAACTTATGTTAGCTACATTGGAATATATCCAACAAATGCAAGCTACGTTCCAAAAACTACATCACCAAGCACACCTGTACATAATATAAAAATCAGGACTAAATATATTAAAAGAGACTCCAACAAAAATCAACTTGACAATTATTAATGGAAAAGGCTGTTTGTGCTACTTTTAATTAAGGCACTCTGGTGGTGTAGTGGTTAATGTATTTGGCTCCTAACCAAATGGTCCCTGGTTTGAACCCACCAACCACTTTGCAGAAGAAAGATGAGGTGATCTGCTTCCCAAGCCTTGGAAACCCAATGGGAGTTGTTATGAGCTGGAATTGACTTGATGGCAGTAAGTTTCATTTTTGGTTTAGTGTAGTACTCTTAATTACAAATATTTTTGAGTTTTGGAAAAGATAAGTTTGTACTTCCAAGTGTAAACATGTTTAGGATTCTACCACTTAATATACACTGCCATTGGGAATCTGTTTCTGAGACTCATTAAAAGAGCCCTGAATTCTAGAAGTGGAAAGTTTTCTCCCTAGATTGAACAGATCAAGATGAGAACTGTTTTTCCTTCCTTTTTTTTTTTTCCTACAATGTTGTTCTGTTTTGCTCTTTTCTCTGCTGTCAGTCTTTCCAGTGATTAAGTTTTTTATTTGGCCTTCTCAAACATTGGAGAAGAGACCTAAAATTACATTTTGTTAAGAAACTTTGCATGTTTTTAATAAGGACTGCTATACCTTGACTAAAAATTCCTGAACAAGAATGTGTGCTATATAATAGAGTTGAAAAAATAAAATTTAAAAAATACGACACTTACTACAGTTGACCAAACTAATATTTGAGAACTTTTTTTTTTTTAATCAAGACAAGGCAATTAAAAACTTAAAGACAATAGAGATTTCAACTATTTCTTGTGTTATTTGTCATTGCCCTCCTAACTATGTCTTTCTCCTTTGCCTAATATGTTGTGGTTAGTTGGTGTAGAGTCAGTTCTGACTCATGGCAAACCCACGTGTGCAGAGTAGAACTGCTCCATAAGATTTTCAGGCTGTGACCTTTCAGAAGCATATCTCTATGCCTCTGGGCATGTCTGGGTGGGTTCAAATCATCAACCTTTTAGTTAATAGCTCAGTGCTTAACCATTTGTGTCCAAGGACTCCTAATATGCAGATAATTGAATGTTGTTACAGAGCTATTATCAAAGAGAGACTAAAGCCCCCATGGTTAAACCTACTCCTTTCTGACATTTTTTTTCTTTTTTTTAACCAAAATAGGGTTTAAACCGATACAGGAAATGATGAAGACATGCCTTACCTAAGATGGACATGCTGGTGGAGGGACAGTAGAAGATGTTACCCAGAGACAGCCTGTCACATATGCTCCACAGTCAAGCTTAAAAATTTGTAGAGCATCATTAATGATTTTCTTTGAAGGTGCTCCCTGGCTAATGCAAGAATGGACTGTCCAGACTGGACATTTTGCTACTGAATGTTATGTGCAAACACAGTTTCCTGTTCTAACAGACTGCAAGCTTTTTGTTCCCTTTCTATATGATCATATTTTTTTTTGCCTTTGTTGGATTATTGTCAGTCTCCCACTTGATATACTTGTATGAAAGTAAACAATGTGCTAATAATTAACTAAATGTCTTTGACCTTTTCTTTAAGAAGCCCAGTACCATGAGCCTCTGTTGTTGTTATGTGCCGTCCAGTCCTTGAGTTGGGCCTGACTCATAGCGAGCCCTCCTTGGTTTCGGCGGCAGTATCACTATAGAATTAGATTGCCCAACCTTCCTTCTGAGGAGTGGCTGGTGGATTTGAACCACCAGCCTTCTGGTTAGCAGTCAAGTACCTTAGGCACTATGCTACCAGAGCTCCTATAGGATGGTAATAATTACATGCTCATGAAGATACCGGGGGTGGGGTGGGGGAGTAATGATCAAATGAAATAGCAAATATAAAGCATTCTTCTTAGACATAGTATTATGGCAGTAAATTGGCTGCTCTGCAAATCTCCATGGTGAAAAACAGGCCTGCCCCTGGAGGCAGAATCCAGGTTTGGCTCCCAGTTCACCACTTAATCACTGTATGATTTTTGAGATAAGCTATTTAATCCCTCTGTACCTCAATGTCCTCATCTTTACCTTGAGGATGTTGGTAATAACACCAACTTCTAGGGGTTTGTAAAGATTAAAAATCTTTAATGTATGTTAATCCTTTAGAAGAATGCCTAACAGGAGCGCTGGTGGCATCATGCCTCAGGTACTTGTGACTGCTAACCAGAAGGCTGATGGTTCAAACCCACCAGCCACTCCTTGTAAGGAATATTGGGCCATCTACTTCAGTAGTGATACAGCCTCGGAAACCCAAGGAGGGTTCACTATGAGTCGTGTCCGACTCTAAGGCAGTGGTTGTGTTTTTGCATTTAACACATACTACTGCTCAATATCTATTGCTGTTTGATACTTTTTGTTTATAACAATCCTAAGCCTCTAAAAGAACTTGAGGCTGTTTAATGAATGACTAGAGACCTTTGTGGAAGCTAACCTCTCAGAAAGGCTGGAGATTTCACATATGATATGGTATAAAAAGAATAACAACTGATTCCATTGTGTTTATCTTTGTCCAGAAATAGAAAATAGATAGAAAATACTTTCCCCACCACACACACTTAATTAGCTCTCTAAGCACATTTCTATGGACATAAAGGATGACATATATCATTTTATCTTCCAGAGTTAGAAAAACATATAGGTTCAATATTTTGCCAGATAATCCTAGCAGTTCTAAATTAAATGCATTAGAAGTTAGTTTGCTTTTCCAAATCTTCACCCTGAATGAAGTCATTCATACAATCCTGAATGACTAAGCAGAAAAATAAATTGGGCAGAGAACACAGACTGCCTGTGACCTTTCTGTAAGACATTCTTAGCTCTGACTAAATTCTTTTGACTCTGAAACAGCTGGACATAATCTCAGGTATTATGGGTTCATTATAAATTAGGAAGAAAGAAGTAAAGCTCCCCCTCCTCCTGAGGGAGGAAAAAGAAAAGTAAGACCTCTCAAATTTGAGAGGGGAAAAAGGAAACTTGGGTTGGCTGATGCAAAGACTTACATAGCCCTATCATCCAGTAAGCAATTTGTAAAACAGTAAGAGCTGACTTCATCTTGCTATGGATGTTCATCGCTTGGTATTAGGTTTTCCTGCTGCAGGCTCAGAAGAGATGCAGAAGCAGAAATAATGGGACTCATTCATTCTATGAAGAGACAAAGCTACCTTGAGGAGGAAATGCTGGGTGAAAATCTAGGCTCCATCACTTACAGACCCAGGCTTGTCCTTTGATGATGTAAAGTTATCCAACAATTAAAAAAAAAAAAAAAAAAACTGATTCAAGAGTAATAAGTATAAAGCTTCATTCTCTTTTTTCCCTTCCCCTTCCTTTCTCCCATCTTTTTTTTTTTTTAATGTTGAACTAGCTTAGACAATTGGTATCATGGACCTTTTGTACTAGGTTTAAAAACGCACACACCCATTTGGGCTTTAGTGCACTGAAATATTTTTTGAACTGGAAAAAGATTGTGTGTTTAAGAATTCCACAGAAAAGATGCAGGTTCTGCTATCTTGAATGGAAGAAAACCTGTTAGCCTTAAGGTCAAGGGTTCCGAACAGGATAAGGGCTTTTTGGAGGGTTTGGAGAGTGCTCAGGATTCTTGACTATAAACATCAGAGATAATACTTGGCCTGGTCAAGTCTAGACATAAATAAGGCTAAATGGTTGAGAGTTTTATGTAGCTGGAAATGAGGGGAAGGAGCCAGTAGGGTTATCATCTTGCTGGCCTGTGAGCTGGGGTGTGATAGATAATCTGCTGTTGTTGTTGTTATTTGCCATCGAGTCAGTCCCAACTCATAGCGACCCCTCCTTGGGTTTCCGAGGCAGTATCACTATGGAAGTAGGATTGCCCAACCTTCCTTCCGAGGAGTGGCTGGTGCAGTGGGCCTGAAAACACTTTATCTTGCCCTTATGATAAACTACGAAGATCCCTAGGTAAAGCTGGCATTCAACTACTAACCTGAAGGGTGGCAATTCAAACCCACCCAGAGGTACTGTTGAAGAAATGCCTGGCAATCTGCATCCATTGAAACTACAGCCAAGAAAATTCTGTGGAGCGGTTACTCCAAATTACAAACTCCTGAAACAGCTTCCAAAGTCCTGTGGGATCTATCCCTACCCACTCTCTTGGGCCTCCACTCTGGCTTCTCTCCCCCTCATTCTCTGTACTGCCGCCAGATTTGCACACACCTTTCATGGATTTCTGATTTCCACATTTGCCAAACTTCTTTGAGTATCTCCACCTCCTTTCTGTCTGACAAACTTCTCTCATTCTGCAGGTGTCATTTGGACATCACTTTCCTTCCAATTTTCTCAGACCACCCCTCCTGCAACTGCATATAATTACCATTACTTGTCTAGTAGTCTCCCTCAATTAGTTCTGAGCTCTGATTTGATTACCACGCTATTCCAGCAGAGACTGTTACTGAGCCTGGTACACAGTAGATACACACAAATGATTGCATTAATCAATTCATTTGTTCAATAAATTTTTGTTGAATGCTGTGATGTTTATAGTTAACATTACTTAAAGAATTTGGCCTTTGTCCTTGGTTCCTGAGAGATGGCCTCTAAAACACTGTAATTTTCACAGAGACTGAAGCGTATTTGATGAGGGTCCCATCAAACTCTTGGGTAGGTTGTTGTTGTTAGGTGCCGTCGAGTCATTTCCGACGCATAGTGACCCCATGCAGAGCAGAATGAAACACCGCCAGATCCCGTGCCAGCTCCATGATCCCTGCTATACTTGAGCCCATTGTTGTAGCCACTGTGTCAATCCATCTCGTCGAAGGCCTTCCCCTCTTTCCTCGACCCTCCACCTTACCAAGCATGACATCCTTCTTCAGGGAATGGTCCCCTCTGACAACATGACCAAAGTAGGTGAGACGAAGTCTGGCCATTCTTGCTTCCAAGGAGCATCTCGGCTGCACTTCCTCCAGGACAGATCTGTTAGTTCTTTTAGCAGTCCATGGTACCTTCAGCATTCTATGCCAGAACCACAACTCAAAAGCATCAACTCTTCTTTGGTCTTCCTTATTCATTGTCCAGCTCTTACATGCATACAAAGTGATTGAAAATATCATGGCTTGTGCCAGGCGCACCTTAGTCCTCAAGGAGACATCCTTCCTTCTCAGCACTTGAAAGAGTTCCTTTGCAACTGACCTGCCCAGTGCTACATGTCGTCTAATGTCCTGACAGCTGCTTCCACTGGCCTCAATTGTAGAACCAAGCAACGTGAATTCTTTGACAACCTCAATCTTTTCTC
>NW_006921842.1:4167588-4177245 GCF_000298275.1 Orycteropus afer afer | reverse complement strand
CTTCCTTGTAGGCATATGGATATTATCCTATCACTGACAGCATTGTACTTCAGGACAGATCTTGAGACATCCTTTGTGATGATGAATGCCACACCATTCCTCTTTAAACTGTCGTTCCCAGCATAGTAGATCATATGTTTATCTGATTCAAAGTGGCCAAAACCAGTCCATTTCAGCTCACTAATGCTGAGGATATCAATCTTTATGCATTCCATTTCATTTTTGACAACTTCCAGTTGTCCTCTTGGGTAGAGGCTGGTCAGAAAGACCACCTGTGATATCAACCTAGTTATACCAGCCAACCTCAAAGGAGAGGAGTTTGAGGTTGAGTTCAACTGTGTGGAGCAAGGATTCAATGAATCATATATATGTAAATGAGACCTCCAAGTGAAGCTGTGGATGCTGAAGCTCCCTAGACTTCCTAGTTGGTGAAGGACATTGGTTCTTGGAGGGTGCACATCCTTTGGGACATGGAGGCTTCATGTTGGGAAGCTTCCCAGACCTCATGTTATGCATCTCTTTATTTATTTCCTTTTTTATTCTAAGAGAACTATATCATAAGCATAGGACTTTCTTGACCTCTGTGAGTTGTTTTGGCAAATTATCAAACTCATGAGAGTAATGGGAGCCAGTGAGAAATGAGGGAGCTTGGGGACCCTTGAGCTTATAGCTGTCATCTGAAAGGGTAGGACTAACTTCTGCATTTGGAGCCATTAAGTCAGAAGTGAGGATGACATGGGGACCTCCAAGCTTGTGACTGGTGTCTGAAGTCTTGGACATCTTTGGACCTCAGAGATCTCTTTTGGAGCCTCAACATCAGGCTCGCAGATAGGAAGAAAGAAGGCTTTGTGAGGGAGATTTCCCTGGGCCAGGCCTGGAAGTGGCACATGTCACTTTTGCACATACTTTTGCCCAGAACTCGGTTTCCGCCCCACCTACCTGCAAGGGAGACAGGAATGCAGACTACTTGGCTGTATGCCCAGGCTGAAGAAGAAACAAGGTTTGGAGAACAGAGAGCAAGCTGACTCTCAGTCATCGTGGTTTGGACTTCCTCCATCCTTCTTTACTTTTCACTCTCTGTCCCTCTCAAGGGATTCCAGAATGGTTTCTTGTTGGCCAGTGACAACATCTAACACAGAGGCCAGTGAGAGGGTACAGAATCCTGGGGTGATCTAGGAAGGAGATCTTGCTACCCTGAGAGACCATCCCCATGGCTTTTGTTCCTCGAGTTTCTAAGGAGTCATCTTTAGTGACTGTCTCCTTGGAAGAGGGCACAATTGCTACCCTCCTGGAAAGACAGGCAATGAACAATAGACAATAAGTAATTATATAGAATTTGAGAGAAGGATAAATGCAATGGAAAAGGAAAAAGGTAGAACAGGGAAAGAGCATCAGGAGTGGCAGTAGATGTAATAGTCATAGTAATATCAATCCTGATGCTTAATGTAATAATAGTAATGAATGTCAGTGTAGCACTTTGTAGAAGCCAGGCACTCACTGTTCTAAGTGATTTACTATATTAATTAATCCCCAGACTATAAAATGTTAGTTGGAAAGCACATATAAAGCCTTTGGGGGATGAACCAGTAATGAAGAAGATAGGAGAAACCAAAGCCTTATTGGTTCTACCTTTGAACTATTCTGAGTACCTATCCCTCCTCTGATGCCATCAACACTGCCCTCATTCTGCGTTGAGCTTTAAGGGTAGGTGTGAGTGTGAGCACGTGGAGGGGAAGTTGTGGCTCTTTCAGCACAGGGTTTAAGACAATATGTGTCACTTCCAGTTAAGACTATTACGTTTGAAGAAACAATGACTTTTTTTTTTTTTTTTTTTTAATGCACTATTGGATGGTTAGCAGTCTTGCATCAAGTTACTTGCCATGGTCAATGGTTTGTGGCCAAAGAGGAAACTACCTGCCCCACAGCCACCACCCCACCACCACCACGAGGCACTGCTCCTAGGTAGGTCTTTCTTAAAGCTTACTTAAATGTGAACTTTCTTAGTACCAGATGAAAGACAACTCAGTTTAAAGACTATCTCTCTCTTTTTTTTTTTTTGGCATGAGTATGCACAAAACATGTAACGAAAGCCTCTTTGTCAAGTGAAGTGTGGTGTGGCTGTTAAATTTGTCAAGCCTGGGACTCATGTATGAACCCACAGGTAAGTGTGTGTACACTTGTCACAGAAACATATTTCTCCCTGCCAGCCTCACAGATATTAAAGGAGATTCTCTAATAATCTGACCCTGCACTGGGTTTATGAGCTCTGGTGGCACAGTGCCTAAGGCATTTGACTGCCAACCAGAAGGTTGGCGGTTCAAATCTACCAGCTGTTCAGCAGAAGGAAGATAGGGCAATTTACTCCCATAAAGATTTACTGCATTGGAAACCCAAAGGGGTTGCTATGAGTTGGAATCGACTAAATGGCAGTGAGTTTGTTTGTTTTTTTGGTTTGCACTGTGTTGGGAACACACTCATGGAGAGCATGAAATGAGCTTTGCCTTTGTTTTCTTGTCGACATGAGGAAGCAAAGAACTTTAAAAAAAAAAAACACTCCAAATGCCCCAAAAGATGACACATTTATGTGGGTGAAATGTTTTATTAGACTTGTTTAAGAAGAAGGTGAGAGGGATGGGGGCTTCTGCCAGCAGCTTAGATGTATGTCACCTGATTGAGAAGGAGGATTCTGGAAACTGTTAGGGTTGCCGTATATGGGAATAATGAGCACGAAGTGTTCAACTTGTTCATCATGCTAGCACCTTCCTCATCCCTCATGGGCAGCTCGCCTGGCTCATGGCCAAGCCAATGCATCCTGCCTTAGACAATCCACACCACCTGGCATTTGCCACTGTCTCCCATGTGAAAATCCTTAACTCCACTTCCTTACATTACAAATTCTTATTCATCCATCAAAACTTTGCTCAAATGTAACTTCATCTGGGAATCTGTCACCTCCAGGACACTGACTAGCTCATGTTCATCCCTTACATAAGAGTACACCTAGGCTCTTGTGCTAGAAAGTATGGGTTTACTGTAGAGCATCACCATCCAACAGCTGTGTCACCTGGGAAAGTCAGCCTCTTTATGCCTTAATTTTGTCATCTACAAAACAGGGAGAATGAAGGTAGTTATGCTGTATAAAGATTTTGGATGATTAAGTGCATTGCTATCAATAAAGTACTTAGAACAGTGCCTCACACAGAGCAAACTTTCAGTGAAGGTTGTTGTTATTGTTGTTGTTTGCCGTCGAGTCGGCCCCGACTCATAGCGACCCCTCCTTGGGTTTCCGAGGCAGTATCACTACGGAAGTAGGATTGCCCAACCTTCCTTCCGAGGAGTGGCTGGTGGGTTTGAACCGCCTGCCTTCTGGTTAGCAGTCAAGTGCCTTAGCCACTATGCTACCAGAGCTCAGTGAAGGTTAGCCATCATCATTATCATTGTTCTCAGGGTCAAGTACAATATCAGGGGTATGATGAATTATAGCAATGAATCAATCTTTTGCAAACACACTTTAGGCATATCTTTTCTACCATTGGTCATCTCACCAATAAAAATGATACTTAGAAGAAGATAAATAGAAGTACTTTTTATCAGGAAGGATTAATAAGTAAGCATCTGGCCAAAACATTTACTTTTTTTCCCCCCAGTATTTTAAAATATCACCTGTTCATTGCAGAAATTGTAAAACAAAAAGTATATAAAGAAAATTAAAATCATCCCTAGTATCTCCTATTGTTTCTGTATTATGTGATATATATATGTGTATGAATACATATGATACAAATTTATATATATATATGATTTTCTAGGTAACTAAATATGCCTACAAATATTTTTTCATAGATGTATAATATTTAATTTTTGGATATCTCATTACTTATGTGCAAAAACGACAAGGAGGCCACATGTTCTGACCTCCTCTAATCCCACAAGGGGAAGACAGGATTACCAGCAGTAACCCAAGGCCTATTCCTGCCAGGCCAGACATGTTGCCTTCCTCCAGCCCTTTCACCAACCGTTCCTCCCAAGGCACCCACCACCTCTCTCCTGGGTTCGATAATTCACTGCAGTGGCCACACAGAACTCACAGATTATGGGGTTTATTAGGGAAGCACCAGGCTACAACTCAAGTCCAGGAAGAACGCTCAGTCTCTCTCCCAGCCCACCATCCCTCAGCCAACAGTCTCTCACAGTCTCTTTTCCAGCAGTGCTGGTCCCTCGGTGTCTCACTCAGTGATGCGTGTCTCTTGCGGCTCTTTCCCAGCAGCACGTGTCTCTTTCAGGGGTGCGTGTCTCTTTCGGCAGCACGTCTTCCTCCACCAGCAGTCAGAGAGAGTTCTGCCTCCAAGAGGCCTCCTTTTGAGCCCGGAAGGGTGGTCAAACTAGCCAATCACAGCATCAGAACTCTAAGCATGTGAGAGAGAGTGGGAACCTCCCAGAACATTGTATTGTGCCACGCCCAACAGAAATAACCCAAGGTGGGCGACTTTAAAATCAGGATCTCCTCAGTTGCTAATAGCAATTCCCACCTTGGAGTTTACAAAGACTTATGGGTAGAAAAGCCACACTAAGTAATTTACTACACTGCATTATGTAATTAGTTCTCTGTTATTGGATGTTTGAGTTGAATCCCATTTTTATGCTTATAGATCATACAGATCACACATCTTTGCACCTAAATTTTTGTTAAATACTTGTTCGTTTTTGGGTTAGAGTTCTAAAAATAGAAATCTAGACAAAATCTAGATCAAAGGGTAAAAACTTTTATGTTGCCCAACATGTAAATCTAGAAGAACCATACCAATTAATACAAAAAAAGGAAAACCAAAAAAAACCCAAACTCACTGTCATTGAGTGGGATCCGACTCATAGCGACCCCTCCTTGGGTTTCCGAGGCGGTATCACTATGGAAGTAGATTGCCCAACCTTTCTTCCGAGGAGTGGCTGGTGGGTTTGAAACACCAGCCTTCTGGTTAGCAGTCAAAATGCCTTAAGCACTATGCCACCAGAGCTCCCTACCAATTAATAATCCCAACATAATGTGGAAACTTCTGTTTTACTGCACTCATACTTACACTGAAAGTTTTTTTTTTTTTTTTTAAAGAAGGCATTGTCAACCTCATAGGCCAAAACAAACTTTTTTTTTTCTTCTTCTCATTTTAAGTTGTATTTCCTTCATTATTAGTGACGGTCAAATTTTTGTCATGATTTTATTAGCCATGGCCCAATAAGAAAAAAAGTGTGCTGCAAAACAATGGACATAATTGGAATCAAGGTACTATTTAAAGAACAACAAGTAGGATCTCAGGTTAAAGTGTAACATATTTATCAGCTGCTGAAGTGCAGTGAATTGCTTAATATAGCCCTTCTACTTGACTGCTAACCAGAAGGCTGATGGTTCAAACCCACCAGTCACTCCTCGGAAGGAAGGTTGAACAATCTACTTCCGTGGTGGTACCTCCTAGTAAACCCAAGGAGGGGTCGCCATGAGTTGCATCCAACTTGATGGCAATGCGTTTGGTTTGGTTTTTGGTATTTGCAAACTCTGGGGTCATAGTGGGTAAGGCTGCTACTATAAGATTGGCAGTTCAAACTCACCAGCTGCTCTGTGGGAGGAAGATAAGGCAAACTACTTCTCTAAAGATTGACAGCCTTGGAAACCCAATAGGGGTCACTAGGAGTCGGAATCGACTCAAGGACAGTGGCTTTGATTTTTTTATTTGCCACCTACATATTTATCCCTAAAGAATATATTGTTTGTTTTTTCCTTGTTTTTGGACCTCATGTGAATGAAATACTACTCTCCAGGTTCCTTTTGGCACAGTGATTAACAGCATAGGTTCTAGAGAGAGTCTGTCTGATTCCAATCCCAAAGCTGCCATATACATGGGTAAAGAATTTTTATTTTTTAAAATTGTCTTTGTGATTGCTTTCATTGCTTTACTCTTTAGGAGTTAGAGATGCAGAAGTTTACCTAAATAAATGCTTACCAGTTTACCTAAAGTCAATTCTAACTCAAGGGAATATGTATCTGAATAAAATTTTTCTCCACAGGATTTTCAATGGCTAATTTTTCTGAAGTAAATTGCCAGGCCTTTCTTCCACTACTCAGTAGTCTTGACCCTACGTGTTAGACTGGGTTCTCTAGAGAAACAAAACCAGTAAAGCTTAGAGAGAGAGAAAAAAAGAGAAATTTATCTTAAGAAAATGGCTCACACACTTAGAGAAGCTGGCAAGTCCAAAGTTCTTGGATCAAATGTCAAGCTGGAGGCTTTTCCTGACTCTCACAGCTGCAGGGGCTGAGGAGCTCAAGGTTGGCAGGCAGTATACTGGCTGTTGACTCCAACGGATGATGAATCCAAGATCTCCAGGCCGAAGGTGGATTGTTCCCTCACAGACAGTTACAGAAGCACAACAGAATCCCAATCCACAGAAGAGTGTCTCTTTTCCTAGGATGTCCATAAATATACTGGAAGCAGGCCACACCCCTAGGGAAACTCCCTTTCAATGGACTGGCTGCTCAAAACATATACATCTGGTCCCATCATGAGAATAACCACATCACAACTGCTTAAACCACACAGAATTGTGGTCCAGCCAAGTTGACACACAGCTCCAACTATCACACCCTACAACTTTCAATTGTCTGCTGAGCACATTAATGGTTTGCACCACCCAGGGACTCCCAAAGGCATATGTCTGTCAAGCTGCAAATACAAAGATCAGATTACTCCTAGGAGAGATCCCTATGCCACTCATATTTAATGACACAAGTCCTCAGAGACCATCAAGGGTCAGAGAAACCAAGCAAATTCAAAACAAAGGGTTTTTGGTAAGACACATGTTAAGGTAAAAGATTTTTCAAAGTGAGGGTCACAATCCATTGATGATGGATCATGAAATCAATTTCATGGTTTGGAACTACAAAACCAAACTCACTGCCATAGAGTAGATTCCGACTCATAGCAACCCCCAATGGGTTTCCAAGGCAGGAAATCTTTATGGAAGTAGATTGATCCATCTTCCTTCCACAGAGTGGCTGATGGGTTTGAACAACCAACCTTCTGGTTAGCAGTCAAATGCCTTAGGCACTGCACCACCAGACAACATTTTTAAAAATGAAACGTTGCAAAACGGAATATATCAAAGTACAGGCATTAGGGTAGTATTATTTGCTGAATTGTTTCAGATGTATCTGTGTATATGTGAATGTGTGTGAGTGTGTGCGTGCGTGAGAGAGAGAGAGAGAGAGAGAGAGAGAGAGAGAGAGAGAGACTTTTCTACTTCAGCTTACTCACATAACAAGTTTGAAAGCCAGAAATCTCATCCTTTGGCTTTTGCTTCAGAAATATTTCAGATGCAGACTCTCTACTTTTCCACATTCCGTAGATGAAGCCCTTGCCATCAGTGATTAGTGCATCAGATTTCCCACCTCTGACACAGGGCTGTCTTTAATAATGATCATTTCTACAAAAAAAATGTAAAGATAAAACAATCATCACAAGTATAACACAACAAACTGTCTCTTTCCTTAAAAATCCCTGGTGACTTTTAGGCCTGCAAAATAACCAAGGAACTTCTCACCCAGACATGTGGAGATCTTCACAAAAAGGTATGCGGATTTCTTCTGCTGAGGTTGGGCTCTGGCCACATTGCACTGCTCCCTCAGCATCCTCCTAAAAAGCCTGGTTTTTATTAGCAAACTTTTGTTTCCAGATCCCCCACAAAGGCCAGACCAAGGAGGAATGCAGTGAAGCATCCTGGACACAGTTCCAAAAGCCTTTTCCCCACAGCTCTGGCACCACAGTCTTGTTGGAGTTGTACCTCTGTGGTTCCACCGGGCTCTTCAGGATGGGATTCCTGCCTGACATTGTATGGCTGGGGAGGGTGATTGTATATGTTTATCAGTCAGGAGAGAGGGGAAAAAATTGAAGTAATGAAACCAGAAGCAAAACTTAGACTAGGGCACCATCCATGAAAACATTGTGATTTGGGCCAATCAGGTATTCCTGTGATTTACCCTGTCCGTGTGGGTCTTTGAAACTACAAGGTCTGGGAAAGAACTTTAACCAAAGGAAACCATGTGCCCTGTGTATTATGGTTTTATAGATTGTGTTTGCCCAAATATGTTCATACACTGAAGTTTTTAGGCAGTTCTACAAACATCTAATTTTGCAGGGAGATATCTAAGAGATTTGTGTTACTTCCCTCACACACATAAATAAATTAAAATAAAAATCAGGGTCCAAGTAAAGTATTTTCTCCACTAAGTGGAAGCCAACCATTTGAAAGACCACTTGGAAGAGATGAGATAAATCTCCTGCTAAAAATCACTTTTGATTTTACAAGGAAAAGAGGAAGCTTTGCTTTCCCCCCTTGGATTTTGCTGAAAATCGAAGGTTTTACCGAAGGTTTGACATAAAGGGCTAACTTTCATTAAAAAATGGTAAGGCGTGTGAAATACGAGTGTCCAAGGATCATTCATCAGTGGAACTTGGGCAATTAGGTGCCAAGGAGTTTTGTGGGATCCAACTTTTGAGGGCAGAACAAACACAAACGCTCCTCCTCCTAAGGGCGGGGCGGTGACTTCGCAATGCACCAATCACAGCGAACCCCGCCTTATATAAGGCCTCGAAGCCCACCTCATTTCTCGTTTCTCACTTGTTATTACATCTGATGTGTTTTTCTATTTGCTATGTCTGAGACGGCGCCGGCAGTCCCAACTGATCCTGGACCATCCCGTATGGAGAAACCTCCAGCCAAGAAAAGAGGAAAAAAGCCCGTTGGCCTGGCAGGTGCAAACCGCAAGGGCCCGAGGCCCTCTGTATCCAAGCTGATCACTGAGGCGTTGTCAGTGTCGCAAGGGCGAGCAGGCATGTCTCTGGCGGCACTCAAGAAGGCCCTGGCGGCGGCCGGCTACAACGTAGAGAGAAACAACAGCCGAATCAAGTTGGGCCTCAAGAGCTTGGTGAACAAAGGGATTCTGGTGCAGACCAGGGGTACTGGCGCCTCGGGCTCCTTCAAGCTCAGCAAGAAAGTTGTTCCACAGCCCACCAAGAGCAAAATCAAAAAGTCTGGCTTTGGGAAGGCCAAAAAACGGGGCTTGTCCAGGGATTCAAAGTCAACAAAGAGTGCCAAGACCAAGAGAGCCAAGAAGCCAAGGACAGCAGGAGCTAAGAAAGTTGCCAGGAGAGAGAGGAAGGGTAAGAGTGGCAAGGCCAAACAGCGGAAGAACCCAGCAAAGGCCAGAACAGGGAAGCTTAAGGCTGGGAAGCGGAAAGTAAATCAGGAAATAAACCCTAGGAAGGGTGCATTGAAGAAGTGAGAAACTCAGCCTAGTTTTCAAAGAACCCAAAGGCTCTTTTCAGAGCCACCCCAAACATTTCTAAAATGACGTGACACTGGATATTTCTACGAATTTCTGGAATGAAATGGGGTTTATAGGTCAGCATGTTAGGTCTACTAACAAGCAAATGTAGTATCATTTTGGATAAAATATAAAAGTACTTGTAGACAGCTACATACATATGTGTACATATATGTATACATACATATGTTGTTGTTTTTTGCCGTCGAGTCGGCCCCGACTCATAGCGACCCCTCCTTGGGTTTCCGAGGCAGTATCACTACGGAAGTAGGATTGCCCAACCTTCCTTC
>NW_006921842.1:4143168-4167488 GCF_000298275.1 Orycteropus afer afer | reverse complement strand
GGCTGGTGGGTTTGAACCGCCGGCCTTCTGGTGAGCAGTCAAGTGCCTTAGCCACTATGCTACCAGAGCTCCCATAGAAGAAATTAGATGCTGTTTATTAATAAGTTCATATATTACTGTCTGAATTTTAAAAAAAGTTTTATTATTTTTATATATTTGGTTTAATTCAAATTTAATCTTGTGCATTTTATTTGTAAAAAGAGTCTATAAACTTCACCAGACTGCCAAAATACTCCACAGGCTGAACCCAAAACTTTTATGGACATTTTGTAGGCCATACAGTTAGCATCTGAATGAAAGATTCCTAAAAATCATGAAGCTAACTTATTAAACATTCAGGGTCCAAGTACTTTTTCCTTTTAAGAAATACTAAAATTTTCACTTGATCTGTGATTTAACATTCTTAAAAATAATCCTAAATGTTAAATCTATACTAATGGTCAGTACCTTGGAGTCTAAATCAGCTGTAGCCAAGTGACAGAGTTGTTGTTGTTATGTGCTGTTGACTCATAATGATCCCTCCTTGGGTTTCTGAGGCAGTATCACTATGGATAGTAGATTGCCCAACCTCCCTTCAGAGGAGTTGGATGGTGGGTTTGAACCGCCAGTCTTCTGGTTAGCAGTCAAGTGCCTTAGGCACTATACTACCAGAGCTCCTAAGTGACAGAGTAGAACTGCCCCGTAGGGTTTCCTAGGCTGTAATCTATTCTGGAGCCTTGCTGGTGAAGTGAAGAGTTCTGATGGTGGTGTAGTTAAAGCACTGGGCTACTAACTGAAAGGTCAGCAGTTCAAACCCACCAGCTGATCCATGGGAAATAGATGAGGCAGTCTGCTTCTGTAACCATTTACAGCCTTGGAGACCCTATGGGGGCAGTTGTACTCTGTCCCACAGAGTCCAAGAGTAGGAATTGACTTCACTGCAATGGGTTTAGTTTTTGGTTTTATGGAGTTCTGCTCTTCAAGCATGAGGTTGCCAGAAATTGGAATCCAGCAACTAACAATAACCAGGCTTTCTTAGTCCAACTGGGACCAACTCCACTGACAATAGGTTTAGTTTTTTTTGGTTTAATCTGTACCAGAGTGTGATCTCCAGGGCTTTTACCCACTGAGCCTCTGGGTGGGTTTGAACCACCAACCTTTAGGTTAGCAACTGGATCACTGTTGCTACCAGGGCTCCTTTTGCTAATCTTTCTAACCATATTTTGGGCTTCAGTATTCCGGGTGACTTTGAAAAAGTCCAACGCAAAACTATGCAGTGCATTTTTATACATGGTTCACCAAGATAGGACCTTTGTGAAGACTCATTTAACTGAGCTGCTTTTAATTAAAAAAATAGAAAATTGAACTGTATCCTAAGATGGAAAATAGTAATAATAACGTTTATAATGCTTTCAATTTCAATCATCCATAGCCCATACTTTGCTGGGATTTGGTGGTCATTGTTTACCTATGAGATTGGAGTTGTGAAGATGTGCAAAAATATGCTTCAGTTGCCCAACGCCTGATGATCTCAGCAGTGGACTGATTCTTGCCACCAAGGATGAACATCTGGCCTCTTCTTGCCCGGCAGCCAGCGAGGCACCCCAGCGAGATGGGGACCTGTCTAGAGGCAATACGCCTACGCTACTGGCTCCTGGCATACAGCGGGTTAAAAACACGTTAACAACCACGCAAGGTTTTGCACGTCTGTTCCTTAGTTGTTTTGGCCAATAGAAAAGCTCCGCAATCTGTGTCGTTTTTCCGGACCACACAGAGTGCCACCCAATGAGAACCTGTCTCGACGACCCTTCATTTACATAGCACTGTGCACTGCATTATGCTATGATGGCCTGTAGCCACCCGGTGATGCCTAGGAGCTTGACGGTGCTTTCAAGAGCATTGAGTATGCGCGGTTTCTTACGGAGCGTTTCATTTACATTTTTGACGCTCACATCTGTCGTATTCGTTTAGTTTTTTAAAGCCCCTTTTATATATAAAGCACTGTAATTGTAAAAACTCTTACCACTTTAGCGTGGCGAAACCCCTTAACGTTTAGCAGCCACAAGGAAATCAATTACTCTTGTAGTGCAGGTCAGCCCTTTATGTGATCTTGTGGGCGGCCCTGAAAAGGGCCTTTTATAAGAATAATGGTAAATTTGACTCCAGTTTTAACCCCCGAAGCCGTAAAGGGTGCGCCCCTGCCGCTTCAGCGCGTACACCACGTCCATAGCAGTGACTGTCTTGCGCTTGGCGTGCTCGGTGTAGGTGACGGCGTCTCGGATCACATTCTCCAGGAAGACCTTCAGCACTCCGCGGGTCTCCTCGTAAATGAGACCAGAGATGCGCTTGACACCTCCTCGCCGAGCTAGACGACGAATGGCCGGCTTGGTAATCCCTTGGATATTATCGCGGAGAACTTTGCGGTGGCGCTTGGCACCCCCTTTCCCTAGCCCTTTACCTCCTTTGCCTCGGCCAGACATGGTTGCTCAAGGAGAAGTAGCATAAGCTAGTCGCAGTCTTTTAAATAGTACTTGTGCGGACCTAATTGAACACCACGGCTGGGGGGGGCGTGTTTTTTTTTTTTTTTTTTCTTCTCCCTGATTTAGGTCACCAAGCAGGGAGGGATCAAAGAGAGGCGGATGTTTTATTGAAATCTCAATGTTTTGATTCGCCAGTGAAACTTGCGCTCGGTTGGGCCGTCTGTATGGAGAGCCACGGAGTTCATCGGGCTGAAAATCTTGTTTATCGTTAGTCATTTTACAATGCGCATTTGCAAGTTGAAAATATTCTCATCAGTTTAAAAACTCTGAGCTAAGAGCCCCATCCCACGTTTCTTTTTCATTTATTTCCACTTAATAGCTAATTCCCTGGGGGAAAATGGAACTAATGTCTAATGTAAGGTCAAGGAGCTTTCCTTGTCACTCCTTTTAATAATTGTATTCTATTTTGAAAAGAAGTGGCGCAATGGTAAAGCACTGGGTTGGTAATCGGAAGGGTGGCGGTTAGAACCCACCATCAGCGCCTCTGGAGAAAGACGAGGCTGACCGCTCCACAAACATTTACAACCTGGGAAACCCTATGAGACAATTCTACTTTGACCTCCGGCGTAGCTATGAGAATAGAGTTGAGGGCAATGAGTTATTCCATTCTGACATGCTTCTCTGTGATTGACAAAGTGGAAACCTGGCCATAAAGGAATCTTCTCCCTAAAGGTCTCAAAGCCCTCTGTTTGGAAAGACAAAAGGGTAGATAATTGCATATTAAAACCTTGTCAGTTTAAAAGTCTTCCTCTTCTAATTCACTATTTCACTTCTTCCTCTTCAACCTCACTGTCTCAATTATTTTTTTTAATTCCTTTTATATATCTACATCTATGTATTCCTTTTTCTGAAGTCTAGGAGAGAAACAAGGAGCATAAAGCTAAAGTTGGTTAAACAGTTGAGCTTGGACTCCCTTCTGGCCCCACTGTGCCTGTCTGGTCAGCGTGCAATCAACAGCAATCAACAAATTTCCCTTCTCCTATTCAAACTGCTCCAGTTTTAGAGACAGGAGCATTTTGTAGAGTTGGGGATTAATTGAATGGTAGGGCTAATACTCGATTGAGGTCATTGCAAAGCCCTCAGGGTCTGCCTGTGGGAGGCCTTTGATAAGATTATTGGTGTTTTAAACAGGGCTAATCCCATTAAAAGAAAAGGGGGGGGGTGGAAAGAAAAACAGCAGAATGGATTTGACTGTGGTTTAAAGAGACTTCTGAAATCATTTTTTTCTTAGCTTCCTGCTGCAGCTTTTGAAATTTCCATGGTAAGAATCACTGGGTTTTTTTTTTTTTTTTTTAAAAACCACCCTTATCCTACTTAATAAATAATTGCCTATTATGAATACTTAGAATGAGACTGTGGCCTGAGAGAAACAACTTGCTTACATGAGAAGAGAGAAGACCCAGATAGGTGAGGGAGAGAAAAGACTTGGAAGATTGGAAAAGGGTAGGAAAGTTCTAGATGGCATATGGTATGTGACACATCTGAAATAATTAAGTAGTTACACCCCTCAGGCCCCAGATTGAGCATTTTTAGGTTCTTGACCCTCACTACCTGCTGCCCACTACAAACACACACCTTATTAGAGGAGATCCAGCTAGGCAGTTTTGTCAAACATTACATAGAAAACGTGCAAGGGCTGAGGTCATTGGGGAAGCTCTGAAATCCCAACACACATTTTAATTCATAGTTGTTGTTGTTGTTATTTGCTGTCGAGTCGCCCCGACTCATAGCGACCCCTCCTTGGGTTTCCGAGGTGGTATCACTACGGAAGTAGGATTGCCCAACCTTCCTTCCCAGGAGTGGCTGGTGGATTTGAACTGCCAGCCTTCTGGTTAGCAGACAAGTGCCTTAGGCACTATGCTACCAGAGCTCCTTTAATTCATAGAGTATATACAAAATGGTAATTTCATGGAAAAAGCCAAAGTGTGCCATCTTTATTTAAAAAGAAGGTCTAGGTGGGCTTTTACCCAACTCAATTTTGCCCATTATAAACAAATCAGAAGACTGGTGCTTCAAACACACCAACCACTCCTAAGAAAGAAGGTTGGGCAATCTACTTCCATAGTGATACCACCTCAGAAACCCAAGGAGGGGTCACTGTGAGTCAGATCTGACTTGATGGCAGTGATTTTGCCCATTATTTCATTAATAAAACCTCAATTTTATTTTCTGTGCCTTTTCTGCACCAAATGATCTCCAGTGCCCCACTTCTGCTCCAGACCTTTCCTGTCAGGAAAACCCCACAACTGGGTCTTTCTCTTGGACATGTGAGTGAGCACTGGGATACATTTCACCATGGCCACCAGATGTCACTCTTCTCCTTACTAGCACTTTCTGTTTATGGGTGGTTTTGCCAGAGGCAAAATAAAACAGATTGTAAAATGTAGGGATTCTTTGATTTTTCAAATGTTGACCTTAAGAATAGAGGAACAAAGCCAGAAAAGTTAGACTAAGAAAAACTAAAAGGAGATGGAGGTTTATAATTTCTATTATAACACAAAATTAACAGGCCCTAGTTGCTGATGGTTGCTAAGGTGTTACTATGAAGACTACAAAGGAGCTCTGGTGGCATAGTGCCTGAGGCATTTGGCTACTAACCAGAAGGTTGGTGGTTCAAACCCACCAGCCACTCCATGGAAGGAAGACTGGGCAACTTAAACTTCCGTAAAGATTTATCACCTCAGAAACCCAAGGGGGGGTTGCTATGAGTCAGAATCAACTCAATGGAAATGAGTTTGGTTTTAGAAGAATACTACAAAGAGTTCCGGTGGTGCAGTGCCTAAGGTATTTGACTGCTAACCAGAGGGTTGATGGTTCAAACCTACCAGCCATCCTGCCAAAGGAAGAGAGGGCAATCTACTTATGTAAAAATTTACTGCTCAGAGACCCAAGGGGGATGCTATGAGTTGGAATCCAATGGACGGCAGTGGGTTTGGTTTGGGTTTCCAAGGCAGTATCACTACGGAAGTGGATTGTCCAACCTTCCTTCCGAGGAGTGGCTGGTGGGTTTGAACCTCCAGCCTTCTGGTTAGCAGTCAAGTACCTTAGTTTGGGGTAAAAATGACCAGTGTATTACAACTTAGATGATAATGTCCCTATAACCAAAAAACAAAACCAATTAGTTCAGTTACTAGAGTTTAATGAAAATATTTAGTAAAACAAAATGTAAAAAAATTAGCAATATAAATGGCCTAACACTGAGTTAATGATTATATATATATATATATATAACATGGACAACTACAAAATCAGTAAAATCATGCAGTACACAAATACACATTTATTAACATATATTTATCTGTTCATTTTCTGTTGTAATAACAATAGAGATTAAATACAAAATGCTAATAGAATTTATTACTACGTTAGTTTTTATTTTATTCATTTTTCAAATTTTCTAAAGTGAGCACAAATTACTTTTTCCATATCATTTGGACAGTCAGAAAAAAAGAAATTGAAAAAAAATTGTTGAGACTCAAGTTCAGTGCTTACCTATATTGGTTTTCTAGTGCTACTGTAACAAAATACCACAAATTTGGTGGCTTTTAAGAATTTTTTTTTTTTTTTCTCACAGTTCTGGAGGCTATGATTCCAAGATGGAAGTGTCAGTCATGTCGATTTCTTCTGAGCCTTTGAGGGAAAACCGGATCCACGCCTCTATCCTAGCTTCTGGTAGTTCCAGGGATTTCTTGGCTGGCAGCTACAGCATCACATGATGTCTTTCCTCTGCCTCCTTGTCTCAGTGTATCTTCTCCTCTTTTATAAGGACCAGTAAGAAAAGATTAGGACCCATCTTACTTCAGTATGACCTCCTATGAACTGACATTTTCAAAGACTCCATTTCCAAACAGGCTCACGTGCACAGATACAGGGGTTAGTGCTTCAACTTATCTTTGGGGGTATTAACACTTCAGTCCATAACACTATTACACAACCTTCTGAGGTGTATTTGGTCTCCTGAAGCACCTGGCCTCCAAGACAGAATGTCCTGTCCCACTGTTATGCAGCCAAATACATATAGCTGCTTATGGCATATGGATGTATATATTAAGATTCTTTGAACATGGTAAGGCAGATTACTTTCCAAGAATCCAGTAATTCTTGAGTGACTTGGCTAGTTTAGTGCACAGTTGGGGATGAGAACTGGAACTCCAGCAACGCTAAGAAGATGCTTGGAGCATTTTCCTGGCCACTTGTTAGCATCTGTTTCATAGTTTTTAATGTGAGAGAGGGTGCTCCAGCTCATCAAGGAAAATACCACCAGGGTTCTGACCCTGGAGGCACTGGCCAAGGGAGTACACTGTTGAGCCAAACAGAGCCATTCGCTGACATTACCAGTCACAGCCTTGGCCTAAGGACCAAAGAGATACTGGTGATGGAAGAGAGGAGTAAGAAAGACACATTACAGGGTCCTTTCCACAGCAAAATCCTAAGGAAATATGGCAGCCGAAGTTCAGTAGGTTGTTTTCTGCACTTTTCCCTTCATTTGGGTCAAGTTCACTGAGAAGAAACACAATGAGAAAAGAGAATTGAATGGGTAAAAAACAAACAACAAAACCATTACTTGTGAGTCATTTCTGGCTCATGGTATGACAGAGCAAAACTGAGCTTTTCTTAGCTTTTCTTAGCTGTAATCTTCACAGAACCGGATAGCCATTACGATGAATTGTTGTTGTTGTTATGGGTTGTCGAGTCAACCCCGACTCATAGCGACCCCTCCTTGGGTTTCCGAGGCAGTATCACTACAGAAGTGGGATTGACCAACCTCCCTTCCGAGGAGTGGCTGGTGGATTTGAACCACCAGCCTTCTGGTTAGCAGTCAAGTGCCTTAGGCACTATGCTACCAGAGCTCCTATTACGATGAATTGGTAGGTTCAAATCTTTTGGTTAGTAGTCAAGCGCAAAACATTTGTGCCACCCAGGAGCTTCGAATGGGGAAAAGACCTCTCATATTTCACCCACATCAAGCAGCAATCTTCTTTTTACATTACTCCAAGCATTGATATCATCTGAATGTGGTGGTATGTGAAATGGATCAAAGAGCCAGACTGAGTTCAAAACCTGTCTCTACCCATATAAAGCTGTAAGATACTCTGTACCATTTCTTCCTCTTCTTAAATAAAGAAAAAATAGGGATAATAACAGTACCTCCCTCATAAAACTGTTGTAAGAATTTCATGAGATAATGCATGTAAATAGGGCCTACCAAACTCACTGTCGTCGAGTCGATTCCAACTCATAGTGACCCCCGTTGGGTTTCTTGAGGCAGCAAATCTTCACAGAAATAGATTCCCCCATCTCCCTTCCACGGAGTGGCTAGTGGATTTGAACCACCAACCTTCTGGTTAGTAGTCAAATGCCTTAGGCACTGTGCCACCAGAGCTCCACCAAGTAAATGCTTTTTCATAAATGTTCTCTCAAAAAAACCATTGCCATCAAGTCGAATTCCAACTCATAGCAACCCTGTATAATAGAGTAGAACTGCCGCCATAGTGTTCCCGAGGCTAAATCTTTATAGCAACACATTGCCACATCTTTCTCCCATGGAGCATCGTTGCTGACCTTTTGGTTAGCAGGTAAGTGCTTAACCACTGTGACACCTTGTCTCCTTCTTATATGTGTCTGCAACATTATTATTATTATTGTCATTATCATTATCAGAATAAGGAGAGAGCGTCAGCAGATAGCTAGTAGAAAATCAGTATGGTACTTCATTCAGGTCTGGCATACAGGAGAGGTATTGCAAATGCAGGCACCATTAATCTGAGAATCTGAGAAAACCCATATGACACCATTGTATAAATTAGAAAAAGACACACCACCTCAAGACACTTTTTGCACACTCACTATTGACAAACTATCATCATTAACATCCATGATGCCACTGTGGGAAAGGAGCCTCCACACAGCCTTCATAGCTGCACAAACACCAGGTCAGCCTTTAAAGGAAGAGACCTCAGGCCTTGGTGACAGATGAGTTACTGGACATCTAGTCAAAGGAAACTTGGGGTGGGGAGGAGGGCAAGGGAAAAGGTCCAAGAAATACCTAGATGCATGTTTAAAACTCTGGTAGTGGTATGGAGACAAGGTTCATTGCTTTTCTAGGGGATTAAAAGGGATCTTGAGTTCCCAAACTTTAAGGCTTCCTCTTCTACAGGCAGAGGATGAGGTGGCATAGGTGTACGAGGTCTTTGCTGATGAAGGAAACAAAGGCCAGCTCTAGATGAAGCTTGAGATTCAAGGCCTAGTTCAGGGGAGAGGTCACAGCTGGGAGTTGTTAGCATGCATGGACTCAAACATCTAAATGGGGAAAACTTTGAGAGAGCCAATGAGGAAGGCTAAAAGCAGAGAGTCCCTAGGGCAGTGTCTATTTATTAGATCCACCTCTGTCCTGAAACATGGAGAGCTCCACCATTTCACCCTCTTTTTGAGTCTCTAATCATATTTATTCCCCACAAGGGGTCTGCAGGCTGAACTTCACTCACCTTCAGCTAAGACATAGTCCCGCATGATTCCTCCTGTGGAGACAAGAGACCAGTAAAGAGACATTACTGACCTAGGAATCATCCTCACCTCTTCTCTGTTCCTCACCAAACTTACCCACCCCTCTCAACTCTGACAATTCTCAATGCAGGCTACTAGTAGATTTCAGGTACCATTATGTCTCATCTGGAATTTGTTGTTGTTGTTGTTATGTGCTGTTGAGTCGGACCCGCCTCATAGTGACCCCTCCTTGGGTTTCCGAGGCAGTATCACTAGGGAAGTAGATTGCCCTATCTTCCTTCTGAGGAGTGGCTTGGTGGGTTTGAACGAACCGCTCACCTTCTGATTAGCAGTCAAGTGCCTTAGGCACTACGCTACCAGAGCTCCCCTGGAATTGTTTAGTGGTTTTAACTGGTCTCCTCTCCTCCCATCTCACCTCCTAACAACTCATTCTTTAGGCCATGTAAGTTTTTGTCACTCCTTGCTTATGTCTTTTCATGATTCCCCATACCAACAGGCCCCTAGGGTCCTACATGAGCTGGTTTCTGGCCATCTCTTCTCCCTACATTAGAGATATTTAAAAAAAAAACAAAACACTGCCATCGAGTCGGATCCGACTCATAACGACCCCCTCCTTGGTTTTCTGAGGTGGTATCACTACGGAAGTAGATTGCCCAACCTCCCTTGCAAAGAGTGGCTGCTGGTTTTGAACCGCCAGCCTTCTCAGTAGTCAAATGCCTAAGGCACTACGCCACTAGAACTCCCTAGAGATATTTGGAAATAGAAATGAAGAGCTTGATACCTAACAGGTATGTGAAATCAAAGACAGATTACAGTAATTATTTCTTACCTCCTATCATGCCTCACATTCTCCTGTTTGCATGGTTGCTCCAACCTTGTAGACCTCCTTTCATCCTTAAGCTCACCTAAAGTAGTTCTATGTCTCCTTAAAGATACACTTCTAGAAGCCAGCTCCCTGAAGTATTTCCTGATCCCTAAAGGTGCTCAGTCATTCCTTCCTTTGACACTCCAGAGCATTTGCCTCATATTTCACTTAGAGAGGGTGTCTTCTTTAACTGTAGTTGTGTGGTGTCTACTTTCCCTGAGAAAAGTATCTCCTTCCTCAAACTCATAGGAGGAAAAGGATCCCCTTCCTTTTTAAGTCCCTGTACTACCTTAAATACCAAAATAACAGAAAGAGTTCTGGTCAATTCAATTCTGATTGATGGCAAACCCATGTGTTTCAGAGTAAAACTGCATAGGACGTTTCAATGATTGTGAGCTTTAGCTTTAAGTAGATCACCAGGCTTTTCTTCCTAAGCCTCCTCAAGTGGATTTGAACTGACAATCTTCCAGTTAGTAATAGCCAAGCACTCAACTGTCTGCACCACCCAGAGAACCCTACTACCTTAAATGTTGTGATTCTGATACAGTGACCCATTTTACAGAGGAGAACTGCCTCAAGGGTTTTCTAGGTTGTAATCTTTACAGAAGCAGATCACTAGGTCTTTTCTTCCATGGAGCAGCTGAGTAGGTTTGAACTGCCAACCTTTCCATTAGAAGCCCAGCGTTTAATTGTTGTGCCACCAGGCACAACTTAGTACTTTAAATAAACCAAACTCATTGCAATGAGCTGATTCCTTTTCATGGTGACCCTACAGGACAGAGTAGAATGGGGTTTCCAAAGCTGTAATCTTTAGGGAAGCAGACTGTCACATCTTTCTCTCGTGGAGCAGCTGGTGGGTTCAAACTGCCTTTAGGTTAGAAGCTGAGTGCTTTAACCACCATGCCACCATGGCTCCTTTACTACCTTAAATCAAACCAAACCTGTTGCTTCTGATGCATGGAAACCCTACAGGACAGAATAGACTGCCCCATAGGTTTTCCAAGGTTGTATATCTTTATGGAGCTCTGGTGGCATCGTGCCTAATGCATTTGACTGCTAACCAGGAGGTTGGTGGGTCAAAGCCACCAGTCAGCCACTCTGCGGAAGGAAGACTGGGCGATCTACTTCTGTGAAGATTTACCATCTTGGAAACCCAAAGAGGGTTGCTATGAGTCAGAATTGACTCAATGGCAGTGAGTTTGGGTTTTGGTTTTGGTTTTATCTTTATGGAAGCAGACTACCACATTTATCTCCTGATGAGCAGCTAGCTGGTGGGTTCAAACTGTCAACCTTTTGGTTAGCAGTCAACACCTTAACCATTGTGCCAGTAGAGCTCCTCTATTAACTTAAATAGTGCCTTGCAAGTAGTAGATGCTCAAAAGATGTTTGTTGGATTAGAATTTTCTTACTGGGGAAAAAAAATAATTGCTCCTAGGAAGTGGCTGGTGCCCCAAAGAAAAAGAGAGGGAGGGAAGGCTTCCCATGGATGCCAAATCCCTTCTGCTCTCTTTCTGCCCTCCCTTTTACCATTTCCTAGCAAGAGAATTAGTGTGCCCTTGCCTTTGCTGTTTTAGAACCCAAAGGGCAGAGGGAGACCTGGTGGTGCAATGGTTAAATACTGGGCTATAACCTGGCTGTGAACCAAAAGGTTGGCAGTTTGAACCCAGCCAGTGGGAGAAAGACCTCTGATATGCTCCTGCTACAAATATTACAGGCTAGAAAACCTTATGGGGCAGCTCTACTCTGTCACATGAGGTCACTAGAAATCTGACTTGGTGGGACCTAACAACAAAGGAGAACCTCTTGTGGCATAGTGCCTAAGACATTTGACTACTAACCAGAAGGCTGGAGGTTCAAACCTACCAGCCACTCCTTGGAAGGAAGGTTGGGCAATCTGCTTCTGTAGTGATAAAGCCTCGGAAATCCAAGGAAGGGTCACTATGAGTCGAATCCAACTCCATGGCAGTGAATTTGGTTTGGTTTTTGGAACGACAAAGGGGAAAGGTACTAAGAGACTTCTTCTACTCACTGAAAACATGTCTCTTCTTGAAGGTTCTGAACAGAATTCCACTCAAGAAGATGATGACACAAACAGTGATCCCACTGACGATTCCAATGACTAGGGTGCCAGAAGGTGAGGGTTCTGAAACAGCAAAAGCAAGTGAAAGCCGATGATTGTGACTCCCAGCCCACCTCCCAACCCAAAGCAGACCCCCCCATGCTCACCAGCCCCATTCCACCCATGACATATTTTCTCAGCTTTTGATTCTTATTCATACCCCAGGTGGCAGTGAGGGGCTGGTCCAGGCCTGAGTGCTCCACCTGGCAGGTGTATCTCTGCTCTTCCCCAGGAGGCACAGCCACAACCATCCAGCCCTGGTAGGTCCCATCCCCATTCAGCAGCAAATCCATAGGCTCAACCTCCTTAGCATCCAGTGGCTGCCTGTCCTTCAACCACCTCATGGTGATGTTCTCTGGTAAGAAGTTCAGAGCCTGACACCGAAGAGTCGTCACTTCAGAGGCCATGTGATGAGTCACTTTTACCAAAGAAGGAGGCACTGGACAGCAAAGAAGAAAAATGAGAAGAGGAAATTGTTTACCCTTGCTGGGAAGACTGGAACTTTGACTTCCCTTTTTTTTCATGGGTTGGAGGAAGGAAATACTCTACAAGCAAAGCCAGCTGCAGAAGAGACACCATTTTGTGTCCTAAAATTTGTTCTAAGACTTGGTTCTGATATAATGTCACATGCAGAAAAGTCAGTCATAGTCATATCAGCCTTGTTTTCCTGTCTAATACATTCCTGTTGGCCAAGTCATCTGTTCTCTATTAATAGACTGGGAGCTCTAGTGGCATAGTACCTGAGGTATTTGGGCAATCTACTTCTTGGAAGACAACAGTTGTGAGGTGGCAACCTCAGGGCTGAGAAAGTCCCTTCCTAGAACTTGGGAAGAGTCACACAACCACCAAGTTTGGCTACCTCTGAGAAACACAAGCCCAGGACCCTATGCCTTACATCCTGCTCCACTCAGTCACTAAGAGTGTGGGGGCAGAAGGGTGTCTCCACCTTACCTTGCTGGTCCAGAAACCCTCTCCCCAGTTCCAGCAACTGTTGCAGCTGCTCGGGGCAGTTCTTCTCGAGGTAGGCCTTGTTCTGCTTGGCCCGAATCTTGTTCACTTCCCACTCCAGCTTGGTGGCCTGGGCCCTGGGCTCTGCTGCTCTCCAATTCATTGTCTCAGGGCAGAATTCAAGGTGGTCCTGTCCGTCATACCCGTACTTCCAGAACCCCCTGGTGAAGTTGTCTTCCTGCACCTCACAGCCCAGAATGACCTGCAGGGTGTGGGACTCTGACAGCACCCCTAGCCTCATTACTGAAACCAAAAGAGTAGGTAGATTCCTGTCTCCACCATCCCCTGGGATCACTGGGTACCTCAGGAAGCAACCCCCTTCCCTGTCCCCCTACCCCCACCCCAGGCCTTCATACTCTAACTCTCTGATAGATCTCTGAGGTAGGGCAATGCATCTCTGAGTTGAGGAGACACTCCACCACACCCAGGAAGATAAGTTCCCCTCCCCACGTACTCTCACTGTGGTTGTGGTTGTCCATGATGGTCCAGAAATCAACAGTGAACATGTGGTCCCACCCTTTTAGGCTCTGACTCAGATGCAACCAGAGCTGGCTTGAAGATTTGCTCCAGACCCACGGGGCGCGGCGCTCAGCACGGCGACTCTCATGATCATAGGACACAAAGAGCTTGTCGTCCACGTAGCCCAAAGCCTCAAACAGGGGCAGCCCAAGGTCTGGCTCTGAGGCACCCATGAAGAGGTAGCGTAAAGTGTGTGACCCTGGAGATAGAATAGCAGATGGCCTTGAACTTGGGCAGCAGGAGGGATGGGGAGACAAAGGGGACACATAACTTCTGAATCAATTCATAGTGCCAGCTGTGTTTGGTCCTCAATCTATGAAAAGTCAGATGCATGGTGCCTCCCCATCCTCCACAGCGCAGACTTGCCTGCTCTCTGCGTGCCTCCATCTGCCACTTGTGGATGTAACTCCCTTTCTGTCCCAGACCCTGCCCACAATTATGGAATTTCCCCAGAAGTTGACAGACTCAAGAAAATGTTAAGGTGTCAGTAGCCATGGTAGTTGAGCTCAGGAGCTAGTACTCAGAACTTACTAGATCAGAGTCCAGAGAAATTTGTTGTGATTTTTTTTTTTTTTTATCCTTTCCACCTGTAAACTCTTTCATGGGCAAATGTTTGCTCTTGAATGTTGGGAGATCTCCAAATAAATAGCTCCAGGCAGCTCTTCATCACCACAGGAGGCCCCAGGCAAATTCAGGAGGCTTGAGGGAGCACAAAGGAGCTCTGGTGGTATAGTGGTTAAGTGTTCAGCTTCTAACTGAAAAGTCAGTGGTTCAAACCCAAGGTTCAGAGTTTGAACCAAAAGTTTAGGAGTTTGAACTCACCAGCTGCTTCATGGGAGAAAGATGTGACAGTCTGCTTCTGTAAAAATGTATAGACTTGGAAGCCCTATGAGGAAGTTCTCCTCTGTCCTACAGGCTCTCTATGAGTTGTAATTCAACTTGATGGCAATGGGTTCAGTTTTTAGTTGAGAGTAAGTAGAAAAGGACAAGTTGTATAGGTAAGTGACACATTCTCTCAATTGTTGAATGAGAGAGTTCAGTGATGTATTCCCAGTGCCTAGAATGGTGCCTAGCAAGTTAAAACCAAACTCAACCCAACCCATTGGTCTTAAGTCAATTCCAATGCATGGCAAACTGTGTCTTACAGAGTAGAACTGTTCCATGATGTTTTCTTGGCCTTGAAAACCCTATGGAGCAATTCTCCTTGGCACACAAGGGGTCTCCATCAGTTGGAATCAACTGAACAGCAACTAACAACAAAAACAATAGCATTAACAGAAATAGATTACCAGGCTTTTCTTCCATGGTACTGCTGGCTGGGTTCAAACCACCAACCTTTAGGTTAATAATTGAGCACAAAGCATTCCACCCCTTGGTGCTTAATACTTGTTGAAGGAATTAATGAATGAATGATGACTCCTAGATTTTTATTTGTGGACCTAAACTCCAGATTCTTATACCCAACTGCTATATATTTTTATACCCCTTGAATGGCTGATTCACATCTCCACCCTAACATGTCCAAAAACAGCTTTTTGACTGCCCCTAAATTGCTGTTTCCTTTCCTTTGCCCTCCCCATCTGAGAACTGGTATCTCCTACTGTTCTGTTGTTCAGACTAATAAAATCAAAGTAATTAAATAATGGAGTCACATTTGCCTCTTCTCTTTCTCTCATGCAACACAGATTCTTCAGCAACTTTCTTCAACATACATCCAGAATACAACCATTTCTTACCCTCTCTTCTGCTCCCACCCAGCCTAGTCCATCACCTCTGGCCTGGTGTCTCTGCTTCTACTGTTGCCACTTTCATTCTATTTCCACACAGCCACAAGGGCACTCTTCTTAAAACTATGAAAGATCATATCACTCCCTGGCTTCCCAGAACCTGAGAATTCACACTGCAGCCTACAAAGAAAGACCTACGTGGCTGTGGTAGTTAAGTTTGTGTGTCAACTTGGCTGCGCCTGGTTGAGTGGCTGGGCAGCTGGATGTAATTGTTCCCCATGATGAGACTGGTAATCAACTCCATGGTGGAATCTACTGTGAGCAGCTGAGTAGCTGCCTTAGGGATGTGGTCTGCTTCCTGTATGTAAGGAGAAGCCTTAGGGAATGTTCTCTAGCTTATGGCACGCTTGAAGCCTGCATGTAGCCGAGTCATTGTTTAGCAGCCTGCCATGCTCTGCCAACCTTGGGACTTTCAATGGACTTGAATTAATGGCCTGCCATGTGGTTTGGTAACATAGGGACTGTGCCTGTTTACTTGGCTACCAACCTTGGGGCTTCTCAGCCTCAGCAGCCAGCAGCTGTCTGAGTGAAGAAAAGCCTCTAGCTCCAATGGGCCGGGAGCAGAAGGCAGAGCTGAAGCCCAAGGTTGATGGGCTTTCACCCAGCCCCTAGAGCCTTACGCTTTGAACTCGGACTTAAAGCCTCCAAACTGTAAGAGAATAAACTCCTGTTTCTTCAAACCATCCCATTTGTGGTATATTCTTGTCAGAGCGGCACTAGGTAACCAAAACAGTGGACTTGCCTGTGGCCCCTTCTCTGATCTCATTGATTACATTTCTTCCTCAAATAGCTACATTCCAGCAGTGCTAGCTTCCTTGCTCTTCTTCTACCCAGCAGTTCTCAACTGGGACACTTTATCCTCCAGGGGATATCTGGCCTCCAGGGGATATCTGTGATGAATTTTGATCATCACAACTAGGGGATTACCACTAGCATCTAGTGAGTAGAGGCCAAGGATGCTGCTAAACACCCTACAATGCACAGGACTGTTCTCTACAACAAAAAATTACCTAGCCCCAAATTTTAATAATGCTGAGGTTATGAAATTGTGCTTCAACCCTCCTTGCCAGGCCCACTGTGCTTCAGTTTGCCTGGGAAGCTCGGTCACAGTCAGCCTCACAATCATTTTCCTCAGTTCCCTGCTCTTTAACATCAGCCTGAGAGAGAGGCCTGCCCTGACTTCCTGACTCCTCATGTCTTCATAGTATCCCTCACTACCTGGTCATGTGTTTATTGTCATCTTCCCCATTGGAATACACAAGATTCAATTCCCTGCTGTTACTCTGGGCCTAGAATAGTACAACACAGTTTATACTTGTGAATGAATGAATATTTCTGTTCAACATCAAATTTTATGATTCAACTTCTAATGCAATGAATGCAGCGTTCAAGAATCACAACTGGAGCCGAGACAGGTTCTGCTGCAAAAGCCTGTAGAATGTTGAGCTAGGTTATCAGTGAGCAGGTCATGTTCATTATCGCTATCTGTAATATGGGAATCCAAATAGAGTAAAACCTGCAAAAGCCAGAATCTGTGTAAGTTAGAAACCTGTCAGAGAAGGAAAACTAAAAAAAAAAAAAAAAAAATGCAGAAAATTTCTGAGATCCTGAAAAAGAAGGCACTCTGATCTAGTTCCGGCTCTCACAGTTTTCACATAATACCTGAACTCGGGTTGTTCTGAGACTCCTATGAGAATGTCTGCAAAACCACCTCAGTGTCTTGCAATAGTGAGGGCGTGATCATTCATTGTCAGCTATGCTTAGGAGGAGTGGTAATATACTACTTAACATTTACCTGGGAAAGTTATTTAACCCTGTTGTTGTTGTTGTTGTTGTTATGTGCCGTCAAGTCAAACCCGACTCATAGCGACCCCTCCTTGGGTTTCTGAGGCAGTATCACTACGGAAGTAGGATTGCCCAACCTATTTAACCCTAGGGCCAGTTAACTGCTAGTAAAAACAAACAAAAACCTACAGAACAGTTGCTGTCCAGCCCATTTTGACTCATGGAGACTCTACGTTTGTCATAGTTTGTTAGAGCTGTGCTCCATAGGGTCTTCGATAGCTGATTTTTTGGACAAATATTGCCAGGACTTTCTTCTGAGGCACTTTTCAATTAGCAATGAGTTCATTAACCTGTTGCATCACCCAGTGACTCTTAATTGCTAGTAAAATGCAGCTGTTAGTAGCTCTCATCTGGAAGAGGACTTAAAGCGCTTACTGAAAAACATCAAAGACTGCATACAGCCTTTAGTATGGATTACACCTCAACATAAAGAAAACAAAAATCCTCACAACTGGACCAATAAGCAACATCATGATAGGGGCAGAAAATACTGAGGTTGTCAAGGATTTCATTTTAGTTGGATCTATAATCAATGCTCATGGAAGCAGCAGTCAAGAAATCAAACAATGTGTTGCATTAGACAAATCTGCTGTAAATGACCTCCTTAAAGTGTTCAAAAGCAAAGCTGTCACTTTGAGGACTAAGATGTGTTGATCCAAGCCACGGTGATTTCAATCAACTCATATGCATGTGAAAGCTGGACAACGAATAAGGAAGACAGAAGAAGAATCGATGCTTTTGAATCGTGGTGTTGGTGGAGAATATTGAGTGTGCCATGCACTGCCAAAAGAATGAATGCATCTGTCTTGGAAGAAGTACTGCCAGGATACTCCTTAGAAGTAAGGATGTCTAGACTTCATCTCACTTACTCTGGACATTATTAGGAGTGACCAGTCCCTGGGAAATGACATAATACTTGGTAAAGTAGCAAAAATGAGAAGGACCCCCAATGAGATGGATTGTCACAGTGGCTGCAATGGGCTCAAACAGCACTGTTTTTGTGGTTGGTGCAGGACCGGGACAGTGTTTTGTTCTGTTGTACATAGTTGCTATGACTCAGAACAGACTAAACGGCATCTAACATCTCCCAAACGCATAGCTAGTGTGCAATACAATCACAGATATGAATGAAATTTAAAATCTTAACTCATTACTAAGTGTTAATCATCATCAATTTGATATCTGATAGAAACCACCCTCATACAGCACATTAATACTGCAAATCAACAAAGCCCAGCTAGGAAAGGGAAGCTGTAACTAACACTATTTTTTTTTCCCCAGGAAAGGGCCCATCACCCAGTCTGCAAAAGCCATGGATGAGTCTCTCTCAGGCTCCTCCCATCCCCGTCTCACTCAAGGAGTGGGAGTAGGGTAGAGCTCAGATCCTCACTCCCACATACCCACCAAATTGCTACGCCCCCAGCACTAATAGTTCTGTAGTGGACGGGTTCCACCTTGGGTTCACTCAGCCGTCTCCCAGCCCTTCGCAGCGCCCTGGTGCATAAACACCAAGGGGGCGCCTGGGCCAAGGTCGCACTTAGTGAAAAGAACTTCCTGTTTTGGGACGACAGAGAAAAATGGCACAACCACCATTAGAAACACGAAAACCCAGATCCCAGTCCAAGGACCCCCAGACCCAGCTCCGCTTAAAAGCAAAACTAAGAGATATATTTTTAAAAGCATAACGGTGCGAGCGGGTCGAGGGAGGGAATGGGTGTCACTCAGAAAAGCAAGGACAGCAGGGGTGGGGGTGCAAAGTGCTGGGGGAAAGAAGACTCTCATCTCCACCAGAGTGGACATGTCCCCTCGCGTTATTCCGGCACAAAAATTTAGAGGAGGGATTGCAGGTGAGGCTGCGTGGTTCTTCCGGACTTTGCAAACTCCGGAGCGCTATGGAAAGCTGGGTTGGATTTGCTCCTACCCCGCCACGTCCCCAGTCCTCCCGCAGGTCCCGAACTCACGCGGCGGCTGCCTGTGCGGGGCCACGGTTCGCAGGAGCATCAAAAGGAGAAGCACGGGCCGGGCTCGCGGGCCCATTTCCCGGCTCGAACTGCGGGTCCCGGCCCGTCTAGGTCACCGCGAAGTTCCCTCCCGCCCCAACTTGCTCTGGGCGGGGTAATGCGATGACCCCAGAGCTTTGCAAAGGCTCTGAGGAGCCAAATAAACTTCCTGGCCAATGGGATCCCTTTCCGGGTTCCAATGGTGAAAAGAAATGGGTCCTCTGAACTTGAACTCTACCCCTCTTGCTCCCCAGGGTACTTGCTTTTGGGCTGGGCTTTTGGCCCAGCCGTACCCCTGGTTTTTAAATCCCGAGGGGGTGTTGCTTATTGGGAAAGTATGCGTGAAGCCTCCTGATTTTAATATTCAATATTTAATGTTAAATAATTTAAACAGTTATGCATTTTTAAAACTTTTAAGCTTAATCAGCTTGCTAACTTGTTATTCGATTTAGAAATCTAAAGATTTCTGTGTAAAAATTTCATTTGTTCTTTGATTAGAATTAATTAAATCATAAGATTAACAAATTAACATCTTTCAGAAAAAAATACTGAGGTTGTCAAGGATTTCATTTTACTTGGCACCACCAACATTCGTGGAAGCAGCAGTGAAGAAATGAAACGGCATAATGTATTGGGCAAATCTGCTGCAAAAGACCTTTTTAAAGTGTTCAAAAGCAAAGGTGTCCCTTTGAGGATTGAGGTGCACCTGATCCAAGCCAAGATATTTTCAATCGCGTCATATGCATGTGAAAACTGGGCATTTTACATAAATGGAATGAAAATAAATAAGAAAAACTGAAGAAGAATTAATTCATTTTAATTGTGGTGCTGGCAAAGAACATTGAGTATATCATGGACTGACAGAAGAACAAACAAATCTTTCTTAAAGAAGTACAGCCAGAATGCTCTTTAGAAGCGAGAATGGCAAGACTTTGTCTCATGTACTTTGAACATGTTATTAAAAGGGACCAGTCCCTGGAGAAGGACATCATGCTCGATAAAGTAGAGGGTCAGTGAAAAAGAAGACCCTCAATAAGATGGATTGACACTGTGGCTACAATAATGGGCGCAAACACACCCACTGTGTGAGGATGGCACAGGACTGGGCAATATTTTGTTCATAGGGTCACTGTGTGTTGGAATTAACAGGACGACACCTAAGAACAACAACATGGTAACTCGAAGGAGTCCTAATGGTGTGACAGTTCAGTGTTTGGTTGCTAACCAAAAGAATGGTGGTTCAAACCCTCCCAGTGGCTCAGTGGGAGAAAAGACCTAGTACTCTGCTTCCACAAAGATTACAGACTAGGAAACTGTACGGGGCAGTTCCACTCTGTCATATGGAGTTGCTATGAATCAGAATCAACTTCTGACACACGACAAAATAGTAACTCTATGTTTAGCCTTTTAGGGACTGTCAGAAGGTTTTCTAAAGTGACTGTCCCATTTTACATCTCCACCAGCAGTGTTTGAGCGTTCCAACTTCTCTGTATCCTTGCTAACACTTGTTATTATCTGCCTTTTCTTTATTACAGTCATCCTAGTGGATATAAAGTTGTATCTCACTCTATGTTTAAATTTTCAAGGAACTGCCAGGCTGTTTTCTAAAGGTGTCACACCATTTTACATTACTACCAGTAGTGTACAAAATTCTACTTTCTCTACATCTTTGTCTACACTTGTTATTATCCATCTTTTTTTGTTCTTCCATCCTAAAAGGTATAAAATGATATTTCATTGTGATTTTCATTTTCATTTTCTTGATGAATAATAATGTTGAGGATCTTTTCATGTGCTGTTGGACCATGTGTATGTCTCCCTTGGAGAAATGTCTATTCAGATCCTTTGCCCATTTTTCAATTGGATGATGTGAGTTGTAAAAGTTTTATATATATATATATTCTAGATACAAGTCCCTTATCAGGGACGTAACAAATATTTCCTCGTATTCAATGGGTTCCATTTCACTTTCTTCATGGTGTCCTTTGAAGAACAGATATTTTTAATTTGGATGAAGTCCAATTTATTTATTTATTTCTTAGGTTGCTTGTGCGTTTA
Source organism: Orycteropus afer afer (assembly GCF_000298275.1). Taxonomy (NCBI): domain Eukaryota; kingdom Metazoa; phylum Chordata; class Mammalia; order Tubulidentata; family Orycteropodidae; genus Orycteropus; species Orycteropus afer. Next base: position 4,146,264 of record NW_006921842.1, on the reverse strand, counting down.
GTGTCATATCTAAAAGACTATTGTCAATTTCAAGGTCATGAAAATTTACTCCTATGTTTTCTTCTAAAAGTTTTAGCTCTTATATTTAGAACTTTGATCCATTTTGAGTTAATTTTTGTATAGGGTGTGAGGTAGGGGTCCAACTTCACTCTTTTGCATGTGGATATATAGTTGTCCAGCACCATTTGCTAAAAAGACTACTTTTTCCCATTGTTTTGGGACACTTGTTAAAAATAAATTGACTGTCAGTATGAGTGGTTTTTTGTTTTTGGTTTTCTTCCCCCTTGAATATCAATTCTATTTCATTGCTCTATATGTATAATCTTATTCAGGACCATTATCTTGGTTATTGTACCATTGTACTAAGTTTTGATATTTGGAAGCATGAATTCTCAAAATATATCCCAAATTTTGTTATGGTTGTTCTGGATCTCTTGAATTTCCATATGAATTTTAGTATTACTTTGTCAATATTTATTCCATTTTTGTATATGTTTAAAGATTTTAATTAAAAAAATATATTTTAGCTTTTTTTTTTTTAAATACGAGAAAGCAAAATAGCGAAAATCAATACATTGGACAATATCAACATTTAATAGCCAGGAGAATGCTAAAAAGTCAACATATAAACCAGAAAGTAATGATGAACCAAATTCTGGAAGATAGGATAGTTTTTAGAAGGAGGAGCTATTGGTGCAAAATGCTTCAGAGAAATGAAGTGAGATGCAATCTGAAAATTACCAATTGTATTTGGAGGTTATAAGACCCTAGATGATTTTGTTCTTGTTGTTGTTATGTGCCGTTGAGTCAGACCTGACTCATAACTCCTTGGGTTTCCGAGGCAGTATCACTATGGAAGTAGATTGCCCCATCCTCCTTCCGAGGAGTGGCTGGTGGGTTTGAATCGCCAGCCTTCTGGTTAGCAGTCAAGTGCTTTTGAGGGCAAATGGGCTGAAGGTAGATGAAGAAAGCAAGTAAGAAAGTGCAACTCCATGTCTAAAGAGTAAACTGAGTTGTTAGGGAAGAAACCCCTATTCCCATCTTGTACCACCCTATACTGGTCTCATCTTCTGTTCCAAGGACACAGAAATGCTGGTGTTCAACACCCACACAGGGTAGGGAGATGATGCCAAATGACTCCTAAGAACTAGAATCAGACCTTATAGACTGCAATAATTAAGTTTACGTACCAACTTGGCTAGGCCGTGATTCTTCGTGCTTTGGCTAGATACGGACTGGTTGTTCTTCCGTTCTGTAATGTAATGTAATATTTTCAGCCTCCACAATGTGATCTGATGTGATCAACCAAACAGTTGAAAGGAAGGTTTCCTTGGAAGTGTGATCTGCCTCCAGAATATACAGTAAAACCTATGAAAGCCAGAACGTGCGTAAGTCAGAAACTTATCAGAGAAGGAAAACTCAAATATTTTCCAGTAAAATGAATGATAGAAAAAGACTGAACCCTGTCAGAGTTAGAAAACTTATGAGATCAGGGAAGCAAGGTACTCCTGTAGAATTCAGTCTCTCACAAGTTTCACTGTAAGTGGATGTTCTGGCAAAGCACTCTCTCTCTCTCTCCTCTACATTTTTCTTATCACCTGACCTCTGGATATTAGGAAATAAGCCTGCAGAAGTCTCTGGCCTACTGCCAGACCTGCAGATTTTGGATTCACCTGACCTGGCATTCCCATGAGGCAGCAGAGGTCTCCATCCTGCCACTTGACATATGGATTTGGGACCTAAAAGCCCCTAAATTTGTGCAAGCTATTTCCTTGAAATGTTTATCTGTCTATCTATCTATCTATCACTGGGTTTGTTTCTCTAGAGAAGCCAACTAAGACAGTGTCAGAGGCTTGAGTTTGCATCCACACTTGGAGAAGGGTTTAGACTATAGGCCCCATGCAAGAAGGATACTGTCACAGTGCTGTGTTGATAGGGTGAAGAACAAGAAAGGTCACCCAACCTGTGAAATGGAATTAGGAAAGATCTACTCACCACTCCAGAAAAATGATTGAAGAGCTACTGTTCACTGTAATCCTAATAAAGAATAGAGTGCCAAATATGCACTCGGGGAAATCATGGAGCAGTGTACAGATAATAAACAATATGTGCCCACATACCATTTTTCAGTAATCCTTTTCCACCTCTTTTATTTTCATAGATGTTTTGAGCCTTTCAGATAGGCCTGCTTTTGGGCCCCTCTTAGAGCTACCTTATGGAACTCCTAACCTATGCCTTGAAAAGTGAAGTTTCTTTGAATTTCTGCTGAAAGAAATCTGAGCAATATAGAAGGATAAATTGTTCCCTCTACCCCTGAAATTTCCAAAAATCAGAATGGTCTCATGTATCATTGTTGTGTATTGAACTGTGTCCCTCTAAATATGTCTTGTAAATCCTAAACCCCATATCTATGGTTATAATCTCATTTAGCAATGGCTTGTCTTTGTTATGTTAATGAGGCAGGATGAAAGTGGGGGTATCTTGAATCAATCTGTTCTGAGATATAAAAAGAGATGAAATGAATGCTAGCAAGTACCAAACAAATCTGTCCTGGAAGAAGTGCAGCCAGAATGCTCCTTGGAAGCGAGAATGGCCAGATTTCCTCTCACCAACTTTGGTCATGTTGTCAGACAGGAACATTTCCTGGTGAAGAATATCATGCTCGGTAAGGTAGAGGGTCAATGGAAAAGGGGAGGCCTTCAATGAGATGGATTGACACGGTGGTTGCAGTGATAGACTCAGGCATAGAAAGGATTGTGAGGCTGGCACAGGACCGGGCAGTGTTTCGTTCTGTTGTACACAGGGTCGCTATGAGTCGGAGCCAACTCGATGGCACCTAACAACCACAACAATAGCAAGCAGAGATGGGATGAGATAGATGCCAAGATATGTGCAGATCTCTGTGGAACCAGAAAGTAGAAGCTGAATATTCAAGGACGTTCCCCCAGGGCTGACAGAGAGAGAGAAAGAAAACCTTCTCCTTGAGCCAGCTCTCTGAATTCAGACTTGTAGCCTTCTAAACTGTGAAAAGGGAGCTCTGGTAGCATAGTGGCTAAGGCACTTGACTGCTAACCAGAAGGCTGGTGGTTCAAAACC
>NW_006921842.1:4115284-4143068 GCF_000298275.1 Orycteropus afer afer | reverse complement strand
AGACAAGGACCTCCCCCAGAGCTGACAGAGTGAGAAAGCCTTCCACTAGACGCGGCCCCCTGAATTTGGACTTCTAGCCTTCTAAACTGTGAAAAGGGAGCTCTGGTAGCATAGTGGCTAAGGCACTTGACTGCTAACCAGAAGGCTGGTGGTTCAAAACCACCAGCCACTCCTCAGAAGGAAGGTTGGGCAATCTACTTCTATAGTGATATCACCTTGGAATCCCAAGAAGGGGTCGCTATGAGTTGGTTCCAACTCGATGGCACATAACAATAACAATCTTTATGGAAGCTGACTGCCACATCTTTCACCTACCGAACAGCTGGTGGGTTTGAACCACTGAGCTTTTGGTTAGCAAGCAAAAGGCTTAACCACTGTGACAGCTATTACTAACGTTATAGTGTGAACAATAAAGATAATTGTAAAAAGTCTGTCAGCTAGGATCTTATGGGAAATAACCACAGGTGATCCTATCATACCTGTTGTTTTAGGTGCCATCGAGTCAGCTCTGACTCATAGCAACCCTATGTACAACAGAACAAAACACTGCCTGGTCCCGCACCATCCTTACAATGCTTGCTATACTTGAGCCGATCATTGCTGTCACCGCGTCAATCCATCTCATTAAGGGTCTTCCCATTTTTCATTGACCCTCTATAGCATAGTGCCTAAGGCACTTGACTGCTAACCAGAAGGCTGGTGGTTCAAACCCACCAGCCATTCCTCGGAAGGAAGGTTGGGCAATCTACTTCCGTAGTGATATTGCCTCGGAAACCCAAGGAGGAGTCGCTATGAATCGGGTCCGACTCAACGGCACATAACAACAACAACTACTGCTTTACCAAGCATGACCCCTCCTGACAACAGGACCAAGGTAGGTGATACAAAATCTGGTCATTCTCACTTCCAAGGGTTGTTCTCACTGCACTTTTTCAGGACAGATTTGTTTGTTCTTCTGGCAGTCCCGGTATTTTCTGTATTCTTTGCCAACAGCACAATGCAAGGGCATCAACCCTTCTTCGCTCTTCCTTATTCATTGTCCAGCTTTCACATGCATATGAGGCAATTGAAAATATCCTGGCTTGGGTCAGGCGCACCTTAATCTTCAAAGTGACATCCTTGTTTCTTAACATTTTAAAGAGGTCTTTTGCAGCAGTTGCCCAGTGCAACACAACGTCTGACTTCTTGACTGCTACTTCCATGGGTGTCGATTGTGGATCCAAGTAAAATGAAATCCCTGGCAATGTCAATCTTTTCTCCATTTATCATGATGTTTTTTATTTATCCAGATATAAGGATTTTCCTTTTCTTTATGATGAGGTATAATCCATACTGAAGACTGTAGTCTTTGATCTTCATCAATTTTGTCAAATTGATTCTGACCCATAGCGACTCCATGTAGAGTTTTCTAGACTGTAATCTTTACAGGAGTTGATTGCAGGTCTTTCTCCCTTGAAGAAATTATTCACTGTCCTTCACTGCACTGTTACAATGTCCTACATTGCTACACCTAGTCTCTAGTCCATTACCATCTATTTTATACATCACTGTCAGGTTAAGCATAGTTCTTAGCATTTTGGTCTCCTGCTAAAAACTATTGTTAATCCAAGTGACTTAACTAATCTTATCTTCCTTATATAGAGTCTGTCATCCAATAAAGACAACCCATGACTTCTCACTACTTTCTCCAATCTGTGCTCTCCATCTCAAATTCTCTCCCTTTTCTCTGCACATCAAAGGCTGCATTCCCTCAGATGTTTCCATATCCTCTCCATGGCGGGAATTTCACCTCCTTTGAAATCCCATCACATGAAACCCTTACATGGTTCAGGATCCATCATATTTTAAAAATTATTTGTGTATATATCTTACCCTGTTTCTGCACCATATATTCATTTATTTATTCTTTCTTTCATGTCATAGATAGGTATTAAGTATCTGAAATGAGCAAGGAAATGTGCTAAGTGCTAGCAGAGTATGGATAAAGAAATCAGACCTTAAGACCTTGTGTTTGACCCCCAAGCCTACTGTCTAGTTGGAGAGATAGACCTGAGCAATCAGTTATACACATGTGTATAAAATTTATATATATATTTATATATATAGTCATATGTGGTGATGAAGGCAAGCCAATACAAAGGATTGCTGGCAACACCATAAGATAAAGGCATGAAACAGATTCTTAGACTCCTTCAGAAAGAATGTAGCCCTTCTAACACCTTGATTATGGACTTCTAGCCTCCAGAACTAATTAAGAATAAGTTTCTGTTGTTTTAAGCCACCTAGTTTGTGGTAGTTTGTTACAACAGTCCTAGGAAACTAATACATTATCCATGAAAGAAAAGTTAAGGATTATAGGAAGATGGACAAGAGTGCTTATTACTTACACACTGCTACCAAGTTGATTCTAACTCATGTATGTCCCTATAGGACAGAGTAGAATTGTCTCATAGGGTTTCCAAGGCTGTTAATCTTTATGGAGCAGACTGCTTCTTTTCCTCCTGGTGGAGTGGCTGGTGGGTTCAAACTGCTGACCCTTTGATTTTAGGGTATTATTACTTACCAGACACTATTCTAGCCTAAGCAAACCAAACCAGTTGTCATAGAGTCTATTCCAACTTGTGGCAACCCCATTTGTGTCAGAGTTGAACTGTGTTCTACTAGGCTTTTCAATGGCTAATTTTTCAGATCACTAGACCCTTCTTTCAAGATGCCTCTGGGTGCACTCGAAGTACCCAACTTCAGTTATCAGTGAACATATTCACCACATGCACCACCCAGGGACTTTTCATAATCTGATCTTAGTCTCCCTCATCAGCTTTAGTGTTTTCACTCCCTTGTTCAAATTCTTACTCTACTGAGAGCAGACTATCATCTATTCATAACAGGGTCCTCAGACCTTATTGCTGCTTCTTTAACTTCAGCCTCGCCCGTAAAAATATCTTTCAGATAGACTATGCTAGGTTTGACACAAATATCACAAAGTGTAGGAGCTCTGGTAGCATAGTGCCTAAGGCAGGCACTTGACTGCTAACCAGAAGACTGCTAACAAGAACTCTTTGGAAGGAAGGTTAGGCAAATCCACTTCAGTAGTGATAACTACTCAAGAAACCCAAGGAGGGGTCGCTATGAGTTGGGTCTGACTTGACAGCACATAACAACAACAACATCACAAAGTGTTTTTCTCAGATTGAAATCATTTACCCATTTCCCAGCTGCCTGATGTACTGGCCTCCTGGGTGATGAAGCAGTGACAAGATGACTCCAGTTTCTCTTCCTAAGACAGCTATGCCTGTCATATTTCTGTGCCCTCTGCATGCTCTTCCCTTGGTTTGAGCTATCTCTCTCCTTTAAATTTGTCCTAGACAGTGAGCACAGGAAACTTGTCTGTCTTGTTTACCACTATGGTCTGCCATAACTATGCAAACAATAAATATGTGTAGGTCAAGTTAATGGGTGAGTGAATAAAGGAACGTTCAAGATTAGATTGGCTCCTCTGTGAGCCAACCACAGCTCACTTAAGAACACTTACTGGCTCTCTACTCCATATTCCCAGAGCTCCTGTAGCTGTCAACGTTAAGAGAATGTATTGCATTGACTCACCATAATAATATACTTCATTATTATAAATGTTTATATATGATAATAAATGTAGTTCCCCAATGAGATTCCTCAATACCTGGGGTCACCTTACCTCTGGTTCAATATCACCAAGGAAAAACCCTTAGCCTTCTGCTGAGGTTGGGCTAGGATAATCACCTGCTGTTTCTGTCAGGTAGGGAGGAGGAGATCCAGGCATCAAAAGGTTCCTCACGCAGATTTCTAATTAATCCTCCTGTTTTCAGTCCCACTCATATCGCTGGTGTTGTGTAGCATTTTATCTTAGAAAACTAATGGAGAGGCCCTTAGGTTTATTATGCATAATCTCACTTAATTTATTGTAAAGAAATCACATCAAGGCACATAAGTAAGACCTCATAACATTCATTTAGTACTAGAGAATTAGAAAGAACTACAATTACAATGTTCTTTCAATGGTTAGAGTACAAATCTTTAGACTTCATGCTTTTTATTTTTTTTTAACCTTTAGCAACAGATGTTGGGAGGAAGGCTTGACCACCCCTTGAACTTGGCAGAGGTACCTCGTAGCTAGGGTTCAAGGTTAATGATGGCAGACAAAGTCTCAGTTCCATCTCTGCTTTCTCTCAATGAGTGAGCAGAAAGTTAGGGTTTATATATGAATTTGTCACATTGGCTTCCACAACAAGGCCCAGAGTGATGTCAAAGAGCGGTTAGTATGTTATGTTTTTTCTCCAGGATTAGAGAGTAGCCAAATGACAAATCTTGTCTCCAAAGTTAGAAAATAGGGAGGCTGCTTAGATTTATGTTATCTTTTCCTGTGTCACAGCATGCGGGGTCGAAGTGAACTTAAAGGTTATTTACATTTTTTATATACTCCACATGCTTCTATGTTTATATGTCTAAGTTCAGAAAATTTCCAAATAACTTCCTCATGGCTTACAGGTTACTAATGACTTACCGTTAATGTTAGAGTGTCTCATAAAGGTAAATATATTCCTATTTCTAAGTTTATATCGTGAGTGCTTATACGTATGTACTTTGTATGCATAATTGTGACTTATACCATATGGGATTTGAGATCATTATAGAAACATACTGAACACCTGGCATCAGAGGTACTAGGTGTCTAGGGAACTAGGGAACACATTTGTTTATTGGTTCTTTCTGCAGATGTAAGATCCAGCTTTCTTTTATCTGACAAGTCACCCACCTGCTCTCCACCTTCCAAAATTCTGTTTATATCTCTCATGAGTTGTCTCATCCCATTCTCTCTGTCTTTGAAGATTTATACCTTCTTTGTAAATCCTTTTACTCTCATTAGGTTGGGACTTTGACAAGGAGCAGAGACTGAAGGAGCTGCCACACTTAACTACAAGTTGGTTACGTAAGATACTAATAATAAGTTATGAAATAGCTTTTGGAGTAAATGCTATGTACCAGGAACCATGATAAATACCATGAATATATTATCTCATTTCATCTTCAAATTTATCTTGCAATCAAAGAGTTTACAGTCAGGTTGAGGAGATACTCCAAGATACATTAAGTAGCCAAATAGTAATGCCCTGATACTGTACTGTATTTATGAGCAATAAGAGTGATATGTTTCTGATCCTCTTGACAATGCTATTTCTTAGTACAAATGTCATCTAACTAAGAGTCTGAAGTCCTGGTAGCTTGTTCCTGCCTCTCTGGTGTACTACGGACTTCTTCCAACTTCTCTGAACCTCAATCTACTCATTTGTTAAATGGGGATTATGATTTGTGATCATTCAGTCATATCTTATAAAAATGATCTGTTGTAACTGTTAATAGAGATAGATACCACTACTGTTGATAGTTGCTGAGGAGTCAGCTCTGATACATGGTGACTGTTCTGGTTACCTAGTGCTGCTTTGACAAGAATATACCACAAATGGAATGGCCTTAACAAACAGGAGTTTATTCTTAAAATTTGGAGGCTTTAAGTCCAAGTTCAAAATGCCAGGCTCTAGGGGTGAAAGCCCCTCAACTTTGTGGTCCAGCTCCGCCTCCTGCTCCCGGCCCACTGGAGCTAGAGGCATTTCTTTACTCAGACAGCTACAGGCTGCTGAGGTTGAGAAGCCCCAAGGTTGACAAGTAAAAAAGCACAGTCCCGATGTTACCAAACCACATGGCAGGCCATTAACTAAAGTCCACTGTAAGTCCCAAGGTTGGCAGAGCACAGCAGGCTGCTGAGCAACAACATGGCTACATGCAGGGTCCAAGCGTGCCAAAGGCTAGAGACCATTCCCAAGGCTTCTCCTTATATACAGGAAGCAGACGGTATCCCAAAGGCAGCTACTCAGGTGCGTGTGGTAGCTCCCACCATGGCGTTGATTGCCAGTCTCATCCTGGGGAATAACTATCACCAGCTGCCCACCCACTCAACCAGGCCCAGCCAAGCTGACACACAAACATAACTACCATGGTGACCTTACGTATAATAGACCAAATTGGTACCTAGTCCTATGATGTTGGTCATGATTATTGGTAAGTTTGAGTTCATTTTGTGGCTATTCTGTCAAATCAGCTCATTTGAAGGTTCCTCTCATTTTCACTGATGCGCTATTTTACCAAACATGACCTTTTCTACCAGCTGGTCTTTTGTGATGATGTGTTCCAAGTAAGGGAGTTGAAGCTTTGCTATCCTCAATTCTAAGGAGCATTCTAGTAGACACCATGGGAGCTCTGGTAGCATAGTGGCTAAGGCACTTGACTGCTCACCAGATAGCTAGTGGTTCAAACCCATCAGCCACTCCTCGGAAGGAAGGTTGGGCAATCCTACTTCCGTAGTGATACTGCCTCGGAAACCCAAGGAGGGGTCTCTGTGAGTCAGGGCTGACTCGACAGCACATAACAACAACAACAACAACAGTAGACACCATTAGGAGGTAATTGTTAGTTACTAGTCCTGCAGATTAGGAATAAACTGTATATAATACATTTTGGTTTAGAGTGCTATCTAACTAAGAGTCTAAAGTCCTATTAACATTAATAAGATAATATTAAATAATTAGATGAAAAAGTCGTATTTGACAAGTGAAGCCTTTAGTACAGTGCCTGGTATATAATCAAGGCTAACCCAGTGTAACACCAAGAGTCTTGGTGGCACAGTGATCTGTGCTTCAAATCCACCAGCCTCCACAGGAGAAAGATGAGACAGTCTGCTTTTGTAAATATTACAGTCTTGGAAACCCTATGGACAGTTCTATTTGTCCTATAAGGTCACTATGAGCCAATGGCAATGGTTTTGGTTTTTTTGTTTTTGTTAACTTACTTGAGGTAGGACATCCAAACACTTGGAAACCCTGAAATAAGAGAACAAGAGAAGAAATAAGTAACTCCTGAGAGGTAGAAACAGAATTTGGGGAGGCAGAGAGCAGGGGGATGACATATCAGATCAGAAAAAGCTGAATCTTACACCTGCAGAGAGTGCAACTGATAAGAAATAAATGCATTCCTGGCCCCAGAACCCTAGGCCCAGTTACCTCTGTCCTAGAGGGCCACTATGAGTCAGAATCAACCTAATGGCAGTGGGAACCCAGGGTTTACTATTAGTCTTATATTAGAACAGCAATTGCTAGTTACAAAAGCAAATGTGATGGTAATATCAGTGATACTCCTTATTTGAGATGTTGCTCCCTACCAGGCGATAGGTCAGTATCCTCTTCAGATTGCCTGTGGTTCTCTCACTACTAAAATGGGAAAGCCAAACCTAAAACATATGCAGTTTCTCTATGCCGCTGGGGTTCTCAGTTTGCTACTCAGCATTTAAGATACAATTGAAGTGGCTTCTCTTCTAGGGGACTGTTTATACTGCCAATCTTTGTCAAAATTGGGCATTTCCTCTTTTGGTCTCTAATGTACCTTGCACTTGTATACAACTTGTACTGAGAAATATAACACACTACTGACTGTTCTTTCCCCACATCTTTCCCGCTTTACTGTAAACTGTAGGCACTAAAAAACAAAACAAAACCAAACTCACTGCCACGGAGTCGATTCGACTCATAGTGACCCTTTCTTGGGATTCCAAGGCAGTATCACTGTGGAAGTAGATTGCCCAATCTTCCTTCTAGGGAATGGCTGGTGGGGTTAAACCACCAGCCTTCTGGGAAGCAGTCAAATGCCTTAGGCACTATGCCACCAGAGCTCTCATAGTCAATGCCTTGTTGTTGTTGTTCTGTGCTATCAACCCGACTCATAACGACCCCTGTCTGGGTTCCTGAGGCGGTATCACTACAGCAGTAGATTGCCCAACCTTCCTCTAGAGTACTTAATAATTAGGGGAGTGAATTAATCAGCCAACCTGAGATTCTTGTCCACTTAACAATTCAACTCTTTCCCTGGGAGGAAGTTTGGGCAATCTCCTTCTGTAGTGATATCATCTCGGAAACCAAAGGAGGTGTTACTATGAGTCAGACATGACTCAAAGGCAGGTTATAAATAGTAGTGACTCCACAGTACAGGTCAGTGGACCTGATTGCCAGCCCCTTACTTAACTGCCTTGGGCTTTTACTCTAGTCTCACAGTTTATTGATTTGTCCATTGTGGGTAATAATCATTTCTGTCCACCAAAAGACTCTGTTATATGTGTCTGAGTTTTGAAATCTGCTGAGTGATGCAGTGTCAGCCTAGTTAACGATTGAACACACAGCCAGGCGACCTGGACATTAGCTGTCTGTCCCTCCATAGTTTTAATTTGGAGTACCAACTAGTGCCTATGGGTACTAACAGCATTCTATATTGTAAACACCTTTAACTGGGCAGGGAAGGGTTGAGTTCAAAGTAAGTGTATTAGAGGTTATTATTATCCTTCAGCAGCTCTACTAGCCTTAGCTCACCACTGTCAAGTTGGATCTGACTCATAGCAATCCTTCTTGGGTTTCTGAGGTGGTATCACTATGGAAGTAGATTTCCCAATCTTCCTTCCAAGGAGTGGCTGGTGGGTTTGAACCGCCAGCCTTCTGGTTAGCAGTCAAATGTCATAGGAATTACATCACCAGAGCTCCTTTTACTAGTCTTAGAAACGTTAAAGGTAAAAAGCAATGTCTATATTCAATTTGTTCCCTAAAACTCTTCAAAACTACTAGTTAGCAATCAAGGTGCTTTAAATTTAATTAAATAATGTAGCTAATTATGTTTTGCATTTCATACATGATAAATTGATGGAGGGGGAGGAGAGGCTCTTCTGTTTGACTTTTATGCAACCTGCATTTCAGTACAATTTTCTTTCTGGGGTCTTGATTGGGTTGTGTTTGTATTTAAGGGAATGTAGTTGTCAGCCACTCCTTGGAAGGAAGATGGGGCAATCTACTTCCGTAGTGATACTGCCTTGGAAACCCAAGGAGGGATCGCTGTGAGTTGGATCCGACTTGACGGCAGTGAGTTTGGTTTTGGTTTACTACCTGAAAGCTTGGTGCCTCAAACTTGCCCAGAAGTGCCTAGGAAGACAAGCCTGGCAATCTGCTTATGAAAAGTCACAGTCTTGAAAACCCTATGGCACTGTTGTACTCTGCAACCTAAAGGTTGGTGATTCAAACACACCAAATAGTGCTATGGATTAAAGGCCTGGCAATCTGCTTTCATAAAGATTACAGCCAAGAAAACCTTACGGTGTAGTTCTACTCTGTAACCCATGAAGTCACCACGAGTCAGGACTGACTGGACAGAAATGAGTAACAGGTTATAATTAGAGTACTGGGTTGGTCCTAGGCACATTGTAAAGTCATAAATCCTTTAAATCTCTATGCTTATTAGCATATTGTGCTTAATATGTTTATTATTACTATTATCCTTATCATCACTATTGGTCGTCTATTTTTCCAGGAATGTCACACTTTTGCTCCCCATTAATCAAAAGCCAATTACAATGTTATCAGTGTTTGTACAACCTCTGTTTTGTTCCTTCTAACTTTACTTTTAAAATTAAAGGTACTAATATAACATTTAGGAGCTCTGGTAGCATAGTGCCTAAGGCATTTGACTGCTAACCAGAAGGCTGGTGGTTCAAACCCACCAGCCACTCCTTGGAAGGAAGGTTGGGCAATCCTACTTCCGTAGTGATACCACCTTGGAAACCCAAGGAGGGGTCACTATGAGACGGGGCCGACTCAACGGCATATAACAACAACAACAATATAACATTTAAAAAGTTGCCCCTTGTAAGACTATTTCTGATCTCCAACCCCAAGTAAAATTGGCTGTTTCCTCCTTTCCATGTCTGCTCTGATCTTTATTTCGTAGCCATTATTACCTTTGTTTTTCTTCATGAGGGTAAAACAAAAGAAACTAAACTAGTTACCGTGGAGTCAATTCCAACTCACGGTGTTTTATAGTAGAACTGCTCTGCATAGGGTTTTCATGGCTGTGACCTTTCAGAAACAGACCACCAGGCCTGGGTACCATGAGGTACCCCAGGGATGGATTTGAACTACCAACCTTTTAGTTAGTAGTCAAATACTTTACAGTTTGCACCACTTAGGACTCCTCCATGGGAAAAGAGCCTGCCTTATTTACTTACATATCTCCTGCACCCAACATGTTGCTGGGCCTTTGGAATGTGCTGATTCATGTTTTCTTTTGTGTAATGAATGAATTAGCCAGCATGATATTTTAGGCCACCTGACAATTCCTTTCCCATTGTAGATCAGCAAGAAAGCCACTTATTTGTTCCTCCCATATTTTTGTCTGTCTGTGGATTTATTGTAAACTCAACAGCTTCCTGGTGTCTCAGGATTATCATCTGACAAATAGAAATAAAAGCCCACCAAAAGAGATGGGAAATTGTTAGGGGTTATAATATACAATATATTTCCAGTAGCCATCGAGGGGATTCAGACTCATGGAAAACTCACGTGGGTTAGAGTAGAACTGTGCTCCATAGGAGTTTCAGTGGCTGGTTTTTTAGAAGTAGATCTCTAGGGCTTGCTTCTGAGTTGTCTCTGGGTGGACTTGCACCAAGAACCATTCGGTTAGCAGAGGAGCACTTAACTAAACTAGAGATTAATAACCCAGAAGCCAGAAGAAATTGGCAAACACTCCAAACCAAACTCACTGGCGTGGAGTCCGATCCAGTGACCCCACCTTGGGTTTCCAAGGCAGTTGTTGGTTGGTTGGTATGTGCCATCGAGTCAGACCTGACTCATAGCGACCCCTCCTTGGGTTTCCAAGGCAGTATCACTATGGAAATAGATTGCCCAACCTTCCTTCCGAGGAGTGGCTGGTGGGTTTGAACCTTCTGGTTAGCAGTCAAGTGACTTAGACACTACGCTACCAGAGAATAAGCGTTGGTTGATTCGGAGCGCCATCTAGCGGTAATACAACCAAACAACACCACATATTGTGAGAAGTCGATTCAGAATGTATTCAAACCCACCAGCCCTTCTCGGAAGGAAGGTTGGGCAATGTACTTCCGTAATGATAACCGCCTCGGTAACCCTAGGAGGGGTCGTTATGAGTCGGATCCTACTCCACGGCAGTGAGTTTGTTTTTTTTGGTTTTGAGGCCCTCCAAAAAACAAAACAAAACAACAAAAAACTCATTGCCGTCCAGTCAGTTTCGACCCATTGAGAACCCTCCTTAACTTTCAGAGGTGGTATCTCTGAAGTAGATTGCCCAATCTTCCTTCCAAGGCATGGCTGGTGGGTCTGAACCGCCAGCCTTCTGGTTAACAGTCAAATGCCTTAGCCACTACACTACCAGAGTTCCCTGTGTGGGCCTCTGGGTTGCATAATGATCTTTGAAATTTTAAGAGTGAAAACGCCTTCCACGTAAAACTCACTAAAATTATTAGTGAGTAGTTAATTTTTTGCACTTTATAGATAAGAGAAAAACAAAAGGGGCTTACTTATCCTGTTCAACTTTTTTCAACTGATATTTTAACATTCATTTATGGGGTGTGTGTGTGTGTGCGTGCATGTGTGTGTGTTTAGAGTATACAAAAGCAAACCCAACACACTGCTGTCAAGTTGGATCTGAGTCATTGCGACTCCTCCTTGGGTTTCCCAGATTGTATCACTACGAAAATAGATTTCCCAATCCTTCAGAGCAGTGGCTGGTGGGATTGAACCACGAGCCTTCTGGTTAGCAGTCAAATGCCTTAGGCACTATTCCACCAGAGCTCCCATGTGTAAGAATTGTAATTAGTCTATAGAATTGTTCTAGGAAAAATTAGAATTTTCAGTCTCCATTTCCTTCTCAATGAAGTGGTAATAATGGTGGTAGTGTTCTCATAGGACAGTAATGAAGATGAAATGAAAACAGTGCATTTAGTGCCTAAAACCAAAACTAAACACTGCTGTTGAGTCAGATCCAACTCATAGTGAGTAGATTGTCCCATCTTTCTTCCAAAGAGGGGCTGGTGAGTTTGAACCGACAGCCTTCCAGGTAGCATCCAAATGCCTTAGGCACTATGCAACCAGAGATTCTAGTACACAGGAAATGCTTAGAAAGGCCTAGAGATCAACTACTGAAAATTAGCCAATGGAAACCTTATGGATCACAATAGAACACTCTTTGCTTTGGACATATCATCAGGAGGGGATCAGTCACTGTAGGAGCTCATCATTTTGGTGAAATAGAGGGTCAAGGAGGATGAGGAAGACCTCTGGAGAATGCATTGGCCCTACAGATACAACAATGGACTTGAACATGTCAGTAATTGTGAGGATGATGCAGGCCTGGGCAATGCTTTGTTCTATTTTACCTAAGACCCCCATGAGTCGGCGTTGACTCAATGACAGCTAGCTGTCTATCTACCTACCTACCTATCTTATAATTTTAGGAGTGCAAAGAGGTCCTGAAACATTTAAGAACAATTGTTCTAGGTATGCTTATACCTTATTTTTCTATCTAGATTGGTAAGTGCTTGAAGGCAAAGGGTTAACTAGCACGTTAATATTTTTGTTTTTCTTGTTCTCCTATTTTCTCAGTGGCCTCTATCTTTCTTGTTCCATTTTTGCCTTCATTTATTGCCAACTTCAGGTTGGCAGTGTCAGTCCCTCAGCCTTCATAGGCATCCTTGAGCAGAAACACTCTGCTTGGCTGATCTTTGTTCTAATGATCTGTCCTGCTATCTTGTGCTTAACAAGTGCTCCTTAAGTGTATGAAGAATTAATACATGGCATCCTGAGGGGCTAATAATATGCTTTAACAAATCTATCAAAACTTGTATGCTACTGTCCACTCCAAAATAGTCATTATGGGAGATATATTCTTATTCTGAATAAGGCTATTGCCTAATATATGTCTGGATCTTGTGCTTTACAATTGCCTTTGTTACAGGCATGGACTGGGAAGGTGTAAATGTTTCTATATTCTCACTGTTGATGAATCCTTAGCTTTTGAAGGTAAGTTTGATGTTTTGAAATAGGATAAAGTCATTTGAAAACAAGCTTGAAACATATGATGGCAATTAATAACTCATTTCCTGGTGTCACTTATACAAATTTGATGGCAACTTCAAAATGTTCACTAAATATGTTTTACAATATGTCATTTGCTTTCTAATACTCTCCAGGCATTTGCTGAGTTCCCACCATGTGCTCTGCAGGTATCCCAGAAGCATTCACATCGGAGTGTGTCAGGGAATAAAGATGCAGATACCCTGCTCTCAGTACTTGAGGTGTTCACCGACTAGTGTGTGAGGGGGCATTTTTGGCTGAGGCCTAATGGCTTCATTATTAGCCACCTGTCTGCAACATTTGAAAAGAGAACAGAAATGTTGCTCTGAGTTATTTGTAAGAATATTTTGTGAGGCCAAAGCAAGAAAACAGACTAGAAGTTCAGGAACATCCCAATCTTTATGCTGCACACATCTCCTAGAGTCCTTTCCTTCGTACTGTTTCTCAGGCTGACCCATGTTGACCATCTTCTAGTGAAGAGGAGCGCTAGTACCTTACACTCTTTGAGGCTGGTCATGCCAGTGGTGTGGCTGCCTCATTCCTTGGTGAGTCTGGAAGAATTAGGTTTTAATCACTCCTAGCTGGGGCCTGAAACAAAGATTTGTTAATATTAGGTTAAAGACCACACACACACACACACACACACACACAAAGTTGTCATTAGGTCAACTCCAACTATGGTGACCCCATTTGTGTCTGAGTAGAACTGTGTTCCATAGGGTTTCCAGTGGCTAGTTTTTCGGAAGCAGATAGCCAGGGCTTTCTTTCAAGGCTGTATGGAATTGAACTTCTAACATTTCAATTAGCAGCAGAGTGTGTTAACCATTTGCACCATCCAGGGAATTATCTAAATCCCAAAGCAGACAGAATCCTCCTCTGTCATGGTAGGATAAAAGTGATGTAATAAATAAATAAATAAATAATCAGCTGTCAGCTGCTGTTCCATATAATGTCCCCAAAACTCCTCTCAACTCTCCTTTGAGTGCATCTTGCTGTTGGAGTCTCTCCAGCTCCATGAAAGGCTTTTGGTATTGACATTCTGCCCTGTGTATTTAACTTTGTGTTTCCAGAGCCTAAAGAATGTGGTGGGAAAGAAAATTAACAAGCCCTTAGTATACATGATGTGTGTAAATACAAGAACACACAATATATTGCATTGCAATATTTTAAGTCAGTCCTCCATTTACTAGTGGCTTTCTTGAGGCTGTGAATTTTGAGTGGGAAGATCATACTCTTTATCTAAATTTTTCCTTGGGGCTAATTTTAATAGGAATTTGCTGCTCACAGCCTTGTTCAGTCTTATTTCCAAGCCTGACACTCCATGAACACCAATAAGGTCTAAGGTCACTTAAGGTTAAAGGTCAAAACTTTGTGCCTTCTGATTTTCAGAATGACTTTTAAAGATTCTGATTCATAAATGAGCCCTTAGGACAACCAAGTTGAACTGGCTAATCGAGTGTCAAAGTATGATTTTCAAAAAGTTAAAGCCATGACTGTCATACATGTATATCACCAGTGAGCTTGTGTAGGTGTCAAAGAATGATGTAAGTCTCTAATGAAGGAATAAGTAAGATGGCAAAGTTGGTCAAAGGAAGATACAGCAGGTTGAAATGTGTATCTAGTCAGTGAAAGACAGAATGCTGGAAGAAGACTGCAACATTGGTTAGTTAACATCATCAGAAACTTTAGGGTTCTCTTTTCTACTGGGAAGAATTCACTTGCCTCTCTATTGGACAAAAAATATATATTAATTTATTAATCTCCTAAAAGTGAACATTAGGAGCCCTGGTAGTGTAGTGCCTAAGGCACTTGATTGCTAACCAGAAGGCTGGTGGTTCAAATCTATCAGCCACTCCTCGGAAGGAAGGTTGGACAATCTACTTTCATAGTGATAACCAAAACCAAAACCAAACATACTGCCAGTGGAGTCGGATCTGACTCATGGTGACCCCTCCTTGGTTTTCCGAGGTAGTATCATTATGGAAGTAGATCACTGAGTCTTCTTTTGGAGGAGTGGCTGGTGGGTTTGAACCGCCAGCCTTCTGGTTAGCAGTCAAATGCCTTAGGCACTACACTACCAGAGCTCAGAAACCCAAGAAGGGGTCGCTATGAATTGAGTCTGACTCGATGGTACATAACGACAACAACAACAACAACAAGTGAACATTAAATTTTACATGATCTGGGCCTAATTAGAAGTAAATAATAACTCAAAGTTACTCTCCCTTAAAGCTATGCTGCCTAATATGGAAGCTACACGGTGCCATGGAGCACTTGAAATGTGGCCAGTTTGAATTGAAATGTTCTGTAAATGTGAAAAGTACATTAGATTTAGAAGATGTACCATTGAAAAAATTATGTAACTATCACTATTTTTAAAAATAATGATTATATACTGAAGTGATCATATTTTGGATATAGTATTTAGTTGAATAAAATATATTAATAGAATTAAGCAGCGGAAGCATGCTGGGCCCATAACCCAGAGGTCGATGGATTGAAACCATCTCTGCTACAAATGTGGGAGCTCTGATAGTGTAGTGCCTAAGGCATTTGACTGCTAACCACAATGCTAGTGGTTCAAACCCATCAGCCACTCCTCGGAAGGAAGGTTGGGCAATCTGCATCCATAGTGATACTGCCTCGGAAACCCAAGGAAGGGTCACTATGAGTCAGGTCTGACTCGATGGCACACAACAACAACCACCACCTTCTTTTTAGTTCTTTCAGTGTGAATATCAGAAAATTTAAAATTCCTTATGTGACTCACATTCTATCTTATTGTATAGTGCTGCCCGAGTGTATCAGATAACCTGTGAATGGAATTTTTAGACAAAACTGTAGTACAACCTGAAAGCACACACAGTAGCATTTTTGTCTTGTTTCTAAATTTTGAATAAGTTTTGGATAGTTTTCTCAAAACAAATTAAACAATCTGGAGAAGGAATGGAATCCCTGCATGGTGAAAACAGTTAACATGCTTGTCTGCTAACTGAAAGGCTAAAGGTTTGAACCCACCCAGAAGTACCTTGGAAGAAAGGCCTGGTGATCTATTTCTGAAAAGTCAGCCATTGAAAACGCTAAGCAAAACAGTTCTACTCTGATACACCTGGGGTTGTCGTGAGTTAGAATCTGGCTAGGTTTGGTTTTGTTAGCTGCCCTGATGACTTGAAGTCTGGATGTTGTCAGATTTGCATGTAGAGAGATGTGGCTTAATTAATTTACATGCTGATCATTTATAAATGGGACACCAATTTACAGTGAAGGGAGATACAATGACTCCACACAGCTATTTCCTGATGGATGTATCTATTTAACTAAATTTCATATGAGGAAGGATACAAATAGAATCAGATGCAACTGGCATGCCCCCCCCCTTTAAAACGTAATATATTAGTATGATGAAGGTGCTTCAGCTATTTGTACACTTTCAACAATGTCTTACAATTCCTAATGAAATAGTGTGTCTAACACACTAATGGTAGCAAGTTTAAGGTGGTTTTTTAAGGCTGCTAATTCATCCATCACTAATCTTATTAGGCCGTTGATTCCTAGAGGTCATGTTCAGTAGTAGCCACTGTTTCCAAATGTTGAATGAATGTTATTCAGTGAAAGCATGGATGATTCTTAATTTAAAAGAAGATGACTTGTTTTTAGTTTATCACTGAGCTTCATTTGTAAAGCCCCTTCTGATGTTACCACAATCTAAGACATCTTTAAGCCATGTTTTCTTCTGTAGACATATATTTGAACAGGAGTTTCTGGTGAGTTGGAATATTTCCTTTGTCTCTATATGTCAGTATATAATTATATTAAATATATGAGTAGAATATTCACTCGATCTTTTTTCTCAAAGAAAAATTTGCAATTGTGACAAAATGGTAAAATATGAAGTAGCGAATCTAAAGTAGCAAAGCAAACTTCAAGAGAATACATTTGTCCCACTTTAGAGAAGATAAGAGTGACATTACTCTCATCAACAACAGATGTATAATTATTTATATCTTCTAGTACTTCTCCTCTATTTCAGCTTAAAATTTTCCTGTTTTTCTAGTTCAAATCTATGATTCGTCTTTGTAAGTCAAAAGTATGCTTTGTGAAAGTCACTAGCTTTATTTCTAACTTATCATTGAGTTACCACTTAGAGAATGTCCTTCTGTACTATGACATGTGTAAGTTATTGCTACTGGGAGTAACCTAGTATGTTCACGGGCTAAAATCCATTTCTATATTTCAGTGTACAAAAGTAAATAAATAAATAATACTTCTTACTTTGAAAACAGATACCTCAATATCCCTAGTGCCAAGTCGATTGGGGATTCTTTGCAAGCTGGGGGTGAAGGGGTCTCTCTTCTTCTCTTATTATCCCTTTTCTTGAGGGCCCCGAACCCCTGCCTTGCACAGCCCGGAGGGGACCCTGAAAGCTTTCTATAAACAGCCCAATTTTTAGCCTTTGGAGAAGTGAAAAGCCTGCCCCGCCCCCATGTATGAAAAGAAGGATTTGATAAGAGTTTAAATGTCTCCCAGTTGAAGATTTAAGTCTCTAACTTCCCACCATCCACGACCACCACTCACGGCTTATGTACCCCCTCGCGTCCTGCCCTAATTGCTTTGGACTGGTCCCGGAATCCTTGTCCCAGTCCACAGTTCCTGTGGGTCTGTACGCAGAATTCACAGAGGACCTGTGTTACTTCCCTTGCGAAGAAACAAAATTATCTTGAAACTTTACTCGGAAAGTATTCCGTTTTTGTCCCTACAAGAAGGGAAGCATGTGCCCAATCACCCCTGGGAAAAAGAACTTTCAGGGGCAAAGGAGTGAACAGGTAATTTAGAAGAAAAACAGAAAGTGGTCTCCGACTGCCCTGAAGTTTGCACAGAGTTGGGGGAGGTGGGGACTCCTGGACGCGTTGTGTTTGTGGTTGCAGAGAAAATAACTGAATAGCACGAAGCCTGAGACTTCACGGATCCTTTCTCGACCAAATCCGGGTGATTTGGTGCAGGGCATTTTGATATTTTCCCCCTTTTTTGAGGTGGAACAAACACAACTTGGGCGCATCGCGGAGGCTCAGAGCTTGCCAGCCAGGCGGGCGACCAGAGCACCAATCAGCGCGCGCCTGCGCTCTATATATACGGCGGCCGGTCCTAGGCGTCTCTCCATCGGCTTTCTGCCACTTGTACCCGAGTTCTAGATCTTCGTCATGTCGGAGACCGCTCCTGCTGCCCCCGCTGCTGCGCCCCCGGCGGAGAAGACCCCTGTGAAGAAAAAGGCTGCCAAAAAGCCTGCAGGGGTGCGCCGCAAGACGTCTGGGCCGCCTGTGTCCGAATTAATTACCAAGGCGGTGGCCGCTTCCAAGGAGCGCAGTGGCGTGTCACTGGCTGCGCTGAAGAAGGCACTGGCGGCTGCTGGCTACGATGTAGAGAAAAACAACAGCCGCATCAAACTGGGTCTTAAAAGCCTGGTGAACAAGGGCACTCTGGTGCAAACCAAGGGCACAGGCGCTTCGGGCTCTTTCAAACTGAACAAAAAGGCAGCTTCCGGGGAAGCCAAACCCAAGGTCAAAAAGGCTGGTGCTGCCAAAGCAAAGAAGCCAGCTGGAGCAACCAAAAAGGCGAAGAAGGCAACAGGCGCAGCCACCCCCAAGAAGAGCGCTAAGAAGACCCCAAAGAAAGCGAAGAAGCCTGCGGCTGCAGCTGTGGCCAAGAAAGTGGCTAAGAGCCCAAAGAAGGGCAAGGCGCCCAAGGCCAAGAAAGCCGCTAAGAGCGGAGCGAAGGCGGTGAAGCCCAAGACAGCTAAGCCCAAGGTTTCCAAGCCTAAGAAAGCTGCCCCCAAGAAGAAGTAGGTTGTTGCGAACGCCTACTTCTAAAACCCAAAAGGCTCTTTTCAGAGCCACCCCACATCTCAGAAAAAGAGCTGAATACGCTTAATCTACCAGCTGTGGCACTTTATTCTAATGCAGGCCGCAGGAGGGCGTAGATTACTAGGGTGATACGGGGCGGGGGATGGTGAGGTGAAAAGTTGCGCCTGTGAGCTCTTGGGACTTCCCACTCTTAAGGCTTCACTCCTGTGCTTACGCGCTCTTGGGGTAGCTTCCTAGTCAGCTGTTGCAAGCCTCCGCAGCTGGTGTACTGGGGATCTCTGCTCCACGCTAGTGAGCAGCAAAGCGACCAGAATTAAAGAAAAACTAGTATTTGAGTCTTAAGGGATATCACGATTAGACTGAGAAACAATTCAAAAGTCCCGCTCTGCGCGCGGGTTGGCCCACATCTCTAGCCCATGATTTTGATCCTGTATTTAATTGGTTAGTGATCGACCTCCTCTCTAGTCTGTTTTGCTTTATTTGGTTTTAGATAGTTTGCTCTTTTGCATTTGTCGCAGAAATGTGTGGTAGTTGAGACTTTTATGTTCGCCAAAGTCAAGGCGGTGTCTCCTGGGGGCGTTGGTACCAGCCACTCTCGGGAGGAGAGTGGGTGGAGGCGCCTTTGTCCTGCATTCCTTTGCTAATTGTTATTTGCCGTGGCAACAAAGGAACTTAAAAAAGCTACGTTATAACAGCAAAAAGACGACCCTTCCATCGGGGAAAGGCTGGTCTCTGATCATTTTGTTCGTGATGAGCCACTTTTGGCTACAGCGTGGTGGATTTGCGTGTATCCAAAACAACTTCTAAGCGGCCATTTTGTCCTGTCAGGCCGGTCACCGATTCACTTTAAATATAGGCTTTAACGTTTAAAAATTGAAGTTGTTTTAAAAACATTGTACGGTCCCAAAGTTTCAAAACAAAAGCATTGGATAACTATTAGAAATATGAATCGGCAGGGGGATGCCTGATAGTGGCCTTTAATTTGCTTTAGCAATATTATCTGGATTCTTTTCATATCCACGTTTCTCCCCGGTACGGAAAGTGCAGTTCTACTTTTTATTCTGTTCGACACACATATTTTTGAAGCCCAAGTTCTAGGAGACCTGTCACTCGGTTCTTCACCCATTGCGCCAAGGGTGTTGCGTTAACTACCGCCCCTGGCGTCCACCTCCCGCCATTAGCTGTAGACGAGACCACGGAGTTTACCCTGCTGGACTGCAAAAGAATTGAGATATTTTAATCCTTTTGTTAAACCATAAGAAAAACTTCTTTCCTATCACAACACTAAAATAAACATATTTTTTCTCCTATGCTTTCTTTTAGGAATTGTGTTATTAATTTCACATTAAAAATTACAACTTTCTCTATTTTAGGGTAAACCTAAATATGCGGATCCATTGCCCTCCTGCCAAGATTGTTTAAGAATTCTTCCATTTCTGTCACTCTCTTACCCATTTGGGATGCCACCTTTCTTACAGGCTGAATTCCAAGGACAACTCTCTTCTGTTCCTTTGGTCTCTTTGTTGTAGTTATGTGCCCTCCTAGAGTGGGCCCCGGCTCATAGTGACCCATCCTTGGCCATTCCTAAAGTAAGAGCTCTGGTAGCCTAGTGCCTAAGGCACTTGACTGCTAACCAGAAGGCTGGTGGTTCAAACCCACCTGCCACTCTTCGGAAGGAAGGTTGGGCAACCTACTTGTAGTGACTTTGCCTCAGAAACCCAAGAAGAGGTTGCTAGGAGTCCAGGTTGAGTCTGTTTCAATGACAGTGTATTTGGTTTTATGATGGAATGAATAATAACATATTACAACATGATTTTAATAGTAGGTAGGGCTAGTCACTTCTCACCAATGTTTTCGAGAATTTTATTAGTTACTCTATTTCTTGTTTGATTCATTTTGTTTTTACACATGGACTTTATGGTGTCTCCATCTCTACCGTCATCATACATCCACAAAAACCCGGAACTGACTGCTATCACATGGATTCCAACTCATCATCGACCCCCACTGGGCTTCCAAGCAGACTGCTTCATCCTTCCCTGGAGTGCCTGGTGGGTTTGAACCACCACCAATCTTTGGGTTATAAGACAAATGCCTTAGCTACTGCACCACTGGAGCTCCTTCACATTATCCATTGAAAACCCTCAATATTCTGCTGGTAGTTTTGCTGGGATTATCTTAAATTTATAAATTAATTTTGGGAGAACCAACACATTTATGATGCTGATTTTCCTATTCAAGAACATTTTTGTCTTTCCATTTTTTCAAGTATTTTGTATCTTTTGGGAGAATTTAAAATTTTAAAATTTCAAATAAAATCATCTTTCTTATTGCATATTTCATCTTCTTTATTGTGTTGGAAGT
Source organism: Orycteropus afer afer (assembly GCF_000298275.1). Classification (NCBI taxonomy): domain Eukaryota; kingdom Metazoa; phylum Chordata; class Mammalia; order Tubulidentata; family Orycteropodidae; genus Orycteropus; species Orycteropus afer. The sequence continues at coordinate 4,121,839 of NW_006921842.1, read as the reverse complement.
GGAAACAGGATAATTTTTGTTTAGGATCCAGGATCCCATAAAGTGAACATCAAAGATTCCCAGTTATGAGTGAATTAACAATCTGTAGAAAAGTGTTGTCAGTAAGCACAAATGGAAGCCACATGTGTAATTTTAAACTGTTTAGAAGCCATGATGGGCTCAAGTACAACAAAGATTTTAAGGATGGTGCACAGGGCAGTGTTTCGATGTGTTGTATGTAGGGTCACTATGGGTTGGAGTTGACTTGACAGCACCTAACAACAGAAACCACATAAGAAAGAAAAAGAGATGAAATCAATATCAATTTCAATGATGTTGTTTATGTAATACACTATATATAATATCATTTCAAATGTAAAATCAAGGTAAAAATTATATATGAGCTATTTTACTTTTTTTTTTTTCTCATACTAAGTCTTCAAAAAATGGTATGTATTTTATACTTGTTATTGTTGTTGTCATGTGCCATTGAGTCAGACCCGACTCATAGCAACCCCTCCTTGGGTTTCCAAGGCAGTATCACTAAGGAAGTGGATTGCCCCATCTTCCTTCCGAGGAGTGGCTGGTGGGTTTGAACCACCAGCCTTCTGGTTAGCAGTCAAGTGCCTTAGGCACTACACTACAAGAGCTTTTCACTAGCCCATTTCAAGTGCTAAGTTAATCACCTGGTCACCGTATGGGCATGCAACTCTAAAATGCTCTCTGGTCCCAAATTTGCTGGTTCATATTTGCTCTCTGACCTCAACTTTGGTTCAAAACTTGAAAGCCAATATTTCCCAATATAAATTATTTTTTTTTTTAAATTGGGATTTCGGTGAAAATTTACAGAGCAAATTCGCTTTACATACAGCAATTCACATACACTTTGTCTCATGACATTGACCACAATTTACCACAATGCAACATCTCCCCTCCTACTTCCTCCCGATAATTACCTCTTCCCTGTTTCTATCCCTCCATGCACTCCTGCACCCTGAGCTGTCTCCCTGTGCATAAGCAGCCTTCTTTCTCCCATGATTGATCTCTCCAAGGGGTGTATCTACCTCAGGTAAATGTTCAACTCATATGCCTGTCTTTTGTTTGGCTGGAAGCCACAGGTGTGGGTTCAATTCCAGACCTGAAGGGCAGCTAGGGGCCATAGTCTCAGTGTTCCACCAGGCTCTATGGGACCAACAAAACTGGTCCCCGCCCCCTTTTTTTCCTCCAAATGATTTTAAGTTTTGTTCCACATTGTTCTCCCTCTCTATCTGGGATCTCCTACATAGATCCCCTTCCAAGTGGTTGACAGTAGTAGCCGGGCACCATTTACTTCTTGTCTCACATTCGTATAGGCTGCAGATCAGATGGTGTACCAGTCACTAGGACTAATTGTTTCCATGAATTTTTTTATTTTCTTCATTCTTCTTGCCTCTGGACAAGGAGAGACCCATCATTGCATCTAGATGGCAGCTTGCAAGCTTTTAATATCCCAGTAGCTACTCGCCAAAGTAAGAGGTGAAACAATGTTTTGTGTAGTATGTTATGCCAATTGAGCTTGATGTCCTCTGCGACTAAGGTCCCAAGTCCACAGGCTCAACTACTCGGTCCCTCTGGGTAGCTGGCTATGACCAAGCAGTGACTACAGCCTTGCCCCTTGTCAGCTCTACTATACACCTGGGAATTCTGATCATGCACATAAACTTGTAGGACCATTGTCTGCCAAGCCTATACATGTTCTTGGGTACACTCCCAGCTTCATAGACATACCTAATAGTTCAGCCTGTCTACCCATCTATCCACCCGCGTACCCATGTTTGCTTTACTGACAGTGCTGTACTATGTGTGCAAAGGGGTTCATCTTTGTTGTCTGTACCTCCCAGGTACCTCTCTATGTCTTTCTCTTCCTCAATGCCACTATATTGATCACTCACATTTGGTACATTGCCCTTCTCTTCACCCAAATCAATACTTATCTCTATTTATCTAACAGTGTTCCCTCCCCTCCCCTCCCACCCCTGGTAACCAACAAAGAAAATTTCCTTCCATAGATAAACCTTTCCTTGACTTTTACAATAACAGACTAATACAATATTTGTCCTTTTGTGATTGACTTATTTCACTCAGCATAATGTCCTCGAAGTTCATTCATGTTATGCGGTGTTTTGCAGATTCTACATTATTCTTTAGCATTGCATAGTATTCCATTGTGTGTATGTACCATAGTTTGGTTATCCATTCCTCAGTTGATGGACACCTAGGTTGTTTCCATTTTTTGGCTATTGTAATTAGTGCTGCAATGAACATGGGTGTGCATATGTCTATTCTTGTCATGGCTCTCACTTCTTTAGGATATATACCTAGTAATGGAATAGCTGGGTCAAATGGTATTTCTAGTTCCAACTTTTGAAGGAAATCACCATACTGCTTTTCACAATGGTTGTACCATTTTACAGTCCCACCAGCAGTGTATGAGAGTCCCAATCTCTTCACATCCTCACCAGCATTTGTTATTTTCCGTCTCATTGAACTTTGCCACTAGTGCTGAAACAAGATGGTATCTCATTGTTGTTTTGATTTGCATCTCTCTGGTGGCGTAGTGCCTAAGGCACTTAATGGCTAACCAGAAGGCTGGTGGTTATAACCCACCAGGCACTCCTCGGAAGGAAGTTTGGGCAATCTACTTCTGTAATGATACCACCTCAGAAACCCAAGGAGGGGTCACTATGAGTCGGGTCCGATTCAACGGCACTTAACAACAACAACAACAACATTTTTTTCATATGTTTGTTGACTGCTTGAATATGCTCCTTGGTGAAGTGTCTATTCGTGTCTTCTGCCCATTTTTTAATTGGATTGTTTGTCTTTTTGTTATTGAGGTGTTGGAGTTTTCTATAAGTTCGAGAGATAAGTCTCTTGTTAGATATGTCATTACTAAATATTTTCCCCCACTCTGTAGGTTCTGTTTTGACTCTTTTGGAGAAGTCTTTGGAAGCACATAAAAATTTAATTTTTAAAAGGTCCTGCTAAAACGGCGAGGAGGCCGCATGTTCTGACCTCCTCTAATCCCACAAGAGGAAGGCAGAATCACCATCAATAGCTCAAGGCCTATTACTGCAAGGCCAGACATGCTGCCTCCCTCCAGCCCTTTCACCAACCGTTCCTACCAAAGCACCCACCACCTCTCTCCTGAGTTTGATAATTCGCTGCAGTGGCCACACAGAACTCACAGATTATGGGGTTTATTAGAGAAGCACCACAAGCTACAATTCAAGTTCAGGAAAAATGCTCAGTCTCTCTCCCAGCCCACCGTCCCTCAGCCAACAGTCTCTCACAGTCTCTTTCCCAGCAGTGCTGGTCCCTCGGTGTCTCACTTAGCAATGTTTGTCTCTTACGTCTCTTTCCCAGCAATGCGTGTCTCAGGAGCTCGTGTCTCTTTCAGCAGCATGTCTTCTTCAACCAGCAGTCAGAGAGAGTTCTGCCTCTAGGAGGCCTCCTTTTGAGCCCCGCAAGGTGGTCAAACTAGCCAATCATAGCATCAGAACTCTAAGCACTTGAGAGAGAGTGGGCACCTCCCAGAACATTGTTTTGTGCCACTCCCAACAGAAATACTCCAGGTGGACAACTTCAGCAATCAGGAGCTCCTCAGTTGCTCATAGTAAATCCCACCTTGGAGTTTACAAAGACTTACCGGTAGAAAAGCCACACTAAGTAATTTACGACACCACAGGTCCCAATCATCTGGGTTCTCTTCTGCTGAATATAAACTATCTTTTATGTACTAAAATTTCAGACAGGTCTCTGTCTGACTATAAACAATAGTTGTTTGGGCCAGAAGAGGTCTTTGGACAAATTTTGAGTCAATCAAATTTTCTGTGAAATACTGGAAACTTGGAAGGTCTATTTTCAGGGGTTGAGGGCTGCCTTCTTAGCCACCACCATGTAGGAGATGCAAGAGATCTGATGGACAAAAAGAGTACAATGGAGCAAAAGTGCAGAAAAAAGCAGAGATATGTTAGCAGGACTGTCTGTATTCCTGACATCTGAACTTCCAGTTGTTTGTGCCCTCTGAACTCTTAACCCAAGGTTTGGGGCGACCTCACTTAACTCAGGTTGATTCAAGTTGCAGGACTGGATGACCTAATTAAGATACTCTAAACATAATCACAGTTGTTAGAATAATGGCACCATACATTTCTTAAGTCTCTTTTCTTCTTCAAATACTTTCAAATTCATTCATTACTTGATCTTTACATCAACACCAAGAGTTAGGCAGGGAAAGAGTCAACGAAAGCAAAAATAGTTAATTCTGTAGTTTTCCCTCAAACCTCTTGTGAATGCCCTTTGAAATCTCAATCTATTTGGTTTATGTACTTTCAATTGATTCTAACAGTAAATATCTCCTGCAAACATGTTTCTTTTAGATGTAGGATGTCCCTTACTTTCAAATGAGGTGTACTCCTCAAAACAATACATATACATGTACATACATGTACATATACATACAAACATATTCACCTTATCTAATAAGTGTGGAGGAGGAGTTCATTCACAGAACAGTGAAAATTATTATAAAATTCTTTAGATTTACCTGTCCTTTAGCTATAATCTTCACCAATATTTTTTGTTTTGTCCATATTCTTTAATTTTGTTCCATTCACTTACAATTGTTCTCATAGTTGACTGACGTAGATCTAATGAGCCAGTACTAAAAACTGGCTACTTAGGAAAAGTAAAATTGATCCTTATCTCAATTTTATTTACTTTTAAGACCTATACTTTATTTTGATAGTGTTAATTTTTATCATTTTCAAGTTTTCATTCAGTTTTATAAAAAAATATTACCAATGGTAAATATGTATTTAAAGAATTACCCAAAAACTGTGGGAAGCCAAAACTGACAATGAGTATTGAGTGTGGACTGATAATTTAAGAACAAGAATGCTCATTCATAGTGTACTGCTTGTTCTAACTGTCCATATATGATAGAAGTGTGGGTAATGCAGAAATCAAGGTTACTTTTATTATTATTATATACACAGTGATCTCATGGCTGACAATTTAAGTGTCCTGTTATCTTCTCAAAAGAGCTCTGGTGGTGTAGAGCCAAGGCATTTGACTGATAACCAGAAGGTTGAGGTTCGAACCCACTAGCCACTCCACAGAAGGAAGACTGGGTAATCTGCTTCGGTAAAGATTTACACCTCGGAAACCCAAAGTGGGGCACTATGATTTGGAATTGACTCTATAGCAGTGAGTTTCGTTTTTGGTTTATTACCTTCTCAGGCAAAACTCCAGGCGTTTCTGCTTAGCCTGAGAGAAATGTAGAAAGCGACTTTGTGGTTGAAATCCATCCCAGAGTTGAACTGGTCCAGTGCAAGGTAGGATTATATTATTAGAAAATTTCAGAAAAGACTAGGAATTTAGGACACAGTGACAACAACATTGAGCGTTAACATTTCCTGAGCACTAACAACATTCCAAACATTGTTGCTGAACACACTAATTTGTTTTCATGCACTTTCATGTCACAACACTTTGAAATAAGTGCGTAGCATAGTGCCTAAGGCACTTGACTGCTAACCAGAAGGCTGGTGGTTCAAATCCACTAGCCACTCCTTGGAAGGAAGGTTGGGCAATCCTATTTCCGTACTGATACTGCCTCAGAAACCCAAGGAGGGGTCACTATGAGTAGGGGCCGACTCTACGGCAAATAACTAACAATAACTGAAAAAACAAACCTATTGCAATCCAGTCAATTCCGACTCAGAGCAACCTACAGGATAATGTGGAACTGCCCCAGAGGGTTTCCAAGTCTATAATCTTTAGGGAAGCAGGCTGTCACATCTTTCTGCCATGGAGTGGCTGGTGGGTTCAAATTGCAGATTTGGTTAGCAGTCAAGCACTTAACCATTGTACCATCAAGGCTTCTTAGGTACCGTTAGTACTCCCATTGGGAGCTCTAGTGGTGTAGTGCCTAAGGCATTTGACTTCTAACCAGAAGGCTGGTGGTTCAAATCCATCTGCCATTCCTTGGAAGGAAGATGGGATAATCTTCCGTAGTGATACTGCCTCAGAAACCCATGGAGTGGTCGCTATGAGTTGGATCCAACTCGAAGGCAGTGAGTGTTTTTTGTTTTTGTTTTTGTTTTTTTTTTTTGAGTACTCCCATTGTAGAAGTGAAGGAACTGAAGCTTCGTGATGATAAGAAAATTGCTCAAAGATCCTGGATAGAGTGGGAGAACAATGTGGAACAAAACTTAAAATCATAAAAAAGACGAGGTTTACTGGTCTGATAGAGCCTGGTGAGTTAGACCCGTGAGACTATGGCCCCTAGTTACCCTTCAGGTCTGGAACTGAACTCGCTCAGATTGCTTCCAATCAAAAAATAGACAGGCCTATAGGGTGTTGCGGTGTAGTAAATTACTTAGTGTGGCTTTTCTACCCATAAGTCTTTGTAAACTCTAAGGTGGGAATTGCTATTAGCTACGGAGGAGATCCTGATTTTAAAGTCGCCCACCTGGGTTATTTCTGTTGGGCGTGGCACAATACAACGTTCTGGGAAGTTCCCACTCTCTC
>NW_006921842.1:4082831-4115184 GCF_000298275.1 Orycteropus afer afer | reverse complement strand
CTGGAGGGAGGCAACATGTCTGGCCTGGCAGTAATAGGCCTTGGGTTACTGCTGATAATCCTGCCTTCCCCTTGTAGGGTTAGAGGAGGTCAGAACATGTGGCCTCCCTGCCGTTTTTGCAGGTGTATATTTACATCATGTAGATACACTCCTTAGAATGATCAATCGGGAGAGAACAGAATGGCAGTATTTGCAAAGGGAGAAAGTTCCCTTGTGGGAAACTGTAGTTATGTCATGAAACAAAAGGTGTATAAACCACTGTGTAGAAAAAGAATTTGCTCTGTAAACTTTCACCCAAATCACAATAAAAATTAAGAAAGAAAGAAAGAAAGAAATTTGCTCAAGGACGTAGCAAATTAAGTTTCTGATCCTTGAACAAGTAGAATTACCCTCTATATAACTAACACTGTTCCTCAGAAATACAAGGGGAGCCACATATATAATTTAAAATTTTCTAATAGCTACATTTAAAAAACTAAAGAAGTTAAACTTTAATGATATAATTATAATTATATTATATTAATTATCATTATATATTAATGATAATTAATAATAATATAACTTTAATAATATAATTCATTTTAGTCATAATATAATTTTAACATGTTATCAATATAAAAATATTGAGACTTTTTATTTTTATTACTAAGTCTTCAAGATATCTTTTTATACTTAAAGCACATCTTAATTTAAACTAGCCACATTTCAAGTGCTTAATAGCCACACATGTCTAGTGTGTCATACAGCCCAGCTTTATACTAAATAAACAAGTACACTCCCTCTGGAGTGGAATCCAGATGTTTTTAGGGAAACAATTATTCTGACCTTGTCCTGAAGCCCAGGGAGTATCCCTAAGACCAGGTGTCTCATCTGCCCACTTTGGCACTTCCTTTCAAACCAGGCCTGTGGTCACACAACAGGACTCTGCCGAGGCTAGGCCACCAAAATGGTTTGCCTTCACTGTTATCTAAACACTTCACCTCAGTTGCTTTGGTCATGTTGTCAGAAGGGACCAGTACCTGAAGAAGGATATTATGCTTGGTAAGTGGATGGTCAGTGAAAAAGGGGAAGACCTACAAACAAGATGGATTGACACAGTGGTGCAATGATGGGCTCAAGCATAGCAACACTTGTCAGGGTGGCACAGGACCGGGCAGTGTTCCCTTCTGTTGTACATAGATAGGGTTGATATGGGTTGGAGCCAACTTGATGGCACCTAACGACATTATCTAAAGGTTGACAGCTTGAATCCACTCAGTGGTATCACAGAGAAAAGTCCTGATGATCTGCTTTTAAAACGACAGCCACGATAACGCTGTGCAGCCCTTCTACTCCTTAACACAGGGAGTCACCATGAGTTGGAATCACTGGATGATGACTAACAACGTCACAATAGCCCCTCCTGATCTATCCTGAGGCAGTTGGATGGGATGTAGTCCCATTTCTAAAACAATCACCCATGAGGTAATTGTAGAAACTCTAGATCTGATCATTTACTTTTGAGCAATTTTATTGATTAGAAGATACTAAGAGTGTGGGTATGATGTGAAACTCCCTCAGATTAAACTCTGGTTATAATATTTTGTAGTTGAATGACTTTGGCCAATTCACTGAAATCTCTTAGTCTGAAGTCCCTCTGTAAAATGGAGGCAGTAAGAGAATGTGCCATCTAGTGTACAATAAGGATTATACATAATAATTCAGGCCAAGTGATGGTACTCGACCAATGAAAACTATCAGTGTTGTAGCTACCATGTAGACTCCTCTAACGAATTCATCTTTTTATGGTCCTTACTTTCATAGGGAAGGAAAATCATTTTCAGGACAGAATGAATTTATAAAACCCTGCAAATTTATTGTCCCAGACAATAACAATTCACTTTGCCTAAAGCATTTGACAGGAGTGCTGGTAGCATATTGCCTAAGGCACTTGACTGGTAACCAGAAGGCTGGCGGTTCAAATCCACCAGCCACTCTTTGGAAGGAAGATGGGGCAATCTACTTCTGTAGTGATACTGCCTCGGAAACCCAAGGAGGGGTCGCTATGAGTTGGGTCCAACTCAATGGCACATAACAACAACAAGGCATTTGACTGCTAACCGGTAGTTTGGCTGTTCAAACCTACCATCTTTTCTGTGGAAGGAAGATGGGGCAATCTTCTTTCATAAAGATTTACTGGTTTGGAAACCCAGTGGAAGTTGCTATGAGTCGGAATCAACCAGAAAGCAGTAGCTTTGTTTTTTTTTTTGGTTTTTAGCACTGACAGGTTATGGATTTCTCAGAATTAACTTTATATCCTCCTCAGTAAGCTGTAGCCTCCTGGTGTCTCTGAGAATGGTACCATGATCCAAAGAATCATGCCAAGCAATGATCTCTGTGAGAGGCCTGGGGGAATTCCAGACCGGAGATCCTCCATTCCTAGGGTACCCCCATCCAAGTACATTGGAACAGACTTGCAGGAGGCAGAGAAAAGTCTGCCATATATAATTCAAGAAAAACATAAAAAACAAACAAACACCTCACTGCCATTGAGCCTGATCAGACTCATAGCAACCCCCCCGTGGGTTTCCGAGACCGTATAACTTGGGAAGTAGATTGCCCAATTTTTCTTTCTAGGAGTGGCTAGTAGGTTTGAACCCCCAGCCTTCTGGTTAGCAGTCAAATGCTTTAGGCACTACACCACCAGAACTCCTAGGAAAAACAGCTGGCACTCAGAGGTATATTTGTCCTAAAGTTAATGGAATTTAAGCAGCAGGCGCTATGGTACTTTCAAGACCCTCAAAGGGGCCCTAAACTCAAACCAAACTCACTGCTGTTGAGTGGGATCTGACTTACAGTGACCCCTCCTTGGGTTTCCGAGGCGATAGCTATATGGAAGTAGATTGCCCAACCTTTCTTCTGAGGAGTGGCTGGTGAGTTTGAACTGCCAACCTTCTAGTTAGCAGTCAAATGCCTTAGGCGCTAGGCCACAAGAGCTCCTAGGAGGGGCCCCAGGAGTGAATTTTCTTGGTCATATTTATTTTATTATTTTTCAGTTTCTCAATGTTAAAGTATTTTGATTACAGCTGTTTAAGATCGTTATTTCATTCAAACTTCCCTTCCATACAATTCACTTTGTGTATGATTATGTTGGTAAGTGTGTTTGAGATTTTGGTAAGAGAAAATTTAGTTGGAGATATATTTACTTTGGAGTTAATGAGGCATGTATTTTGCAGGCATGTTCACATACAGCTGGTGAAGAATGGCTTCAAAGAAAACTACTAATTACTGGGACAATGCACCAGGAATCCTCACAAGAAGAGGCAGGGCTAGAGTCTTAAAGACATCCACATATCAATAGGGTCCCACACTGGGAGTGAGTGAAGAGTACACATAATTGACATTTGAAAGATACAGAGCCAGTAGCTTCCAAATTTAATTATTTACATAAGAAGATTAATAAAGTATTTCTTAAAATTAAAAAAAAAAAAAAAAAAAACACCAAAAAACACAACCTTAAAGGTACTGGACATTACCAAGACTGTTTTAAAAGTGAAAGAAACTTCTAAAGTATCAATGACATAAAAGAAATTGTGATCAACCATGTTAGAGGAAATATTCAATTATCTTCCCATTATCTATAGTGTTACAAAATAATTTTGAAGATGGAAGTCAGTCCGCAGACAAAAATATAGGAAAATAAGCAAGCGTTAAGTATATTCATAATAAAAGATGCTATTTTCTGATTTGTTGTGGTAATGGTTTTCTTTTTATAAAATTGTGATCTGATTTGCCATTCTAAAGAAATATTCACTATTAATCTAATTTTGTGTTTTTAATTCTGTATTCTATTTTTTAAACGGGTCACAAAATTTTACAAACCTGAAGCCCTAGGATGCACCCACTTAGAGACAGAAGCTCTGCAGTTCCTAGTAGTATTCAATCATATTTTCAGGATGATAGGACATTTTAATAGCCATGCTTAATATCTTCGTTACATAACTGAATTTATTGGATCTCTGGTGGTAAGGATTTAGGTTAGCCTCACCTGTCTCAGACCTCAGAGAACAGAGACCATTCGATAGACTATTGGAAAGTTTTTATGGAATGTTTCCAATGTTGTTGAGATTAAAAATAAGAAACAGGCATGGTCAGAAATAAAACTGTTTCTTTGACCTAGATAAACATCATACCTAATTACCTACCACACTGCTGTCGAGTTGGATCCGGCTTATATAGCGACCCCTCCTTGGGTTTCCGAAGCAGTATTCACTAGTTAAGTAGATTGCCCAACCTTCCTTCTGAGAGAAGTGGCTGGTGGGTGTGAACTGCCAGGTTAACTTAGGTACTAAACCACTACCTAAGCAGGCAATAAATAAAATTGGAATGGACAATTAGGGTACAACTGCTTTTAAGTGAAATTGTGGGTGGCTCTGAAAAGAGCCTTTTTAAAATCCAGTGGAAAGGCCGAGTTTATTTATGCCCTCTCTCCACGGATGCGACGTGCCAACTGGATGTCCTTGGGCATAATAGTTACGCGCTTAGCATGGATGGCGCACAGGTTGGTGTCCTCAAAAAGCCCAACCAGATAGGCCTCACACGCCTCCTGCAGCGCCATCACCGCAGAGCTCTGGAAGCGCAGATCGGTCTTGAAATCCTGAGCAATTTCACGCACTAGCCGCTGAAACGGCAACTTGCGGATCAGTAGCTCAGTGGACTTCTGGTAGCGGCGGATTTCGCGGAGTGCCACAGTGCCTGGCCGATAACGGTGCGGCTTCTTCACGCCACCGGTAGCGGGCGCGCTCTTGCGGGCGGCTTTAGTGGCCAATTGCTTCCGTGGCGCCTTACCGCCGGTGGATTTGCGGGCTGTTTGCTTGGTTCGAGCCATTATGGAAGGTTTGAGCACAAACCAACTTTGACACAAAGTAACGATAAAGCTGCCTTTAAATACAGTGGGAAGCATTCTGATTGGCTTTGTGAATTTTCAAAAGTCCCGCGCGATAAAACCATTGGCTGATGTCTGACTGATGATTGGCTAATAACTGGAGTCTCTGATTGGATAAACTACTGCACCACACCATTCTATGTTCTTTGTGTTGGTCTCGTGTATTTTCTAAATTCTAGTTCACCGGGACACTAGTATTATGTGCATGAACAACTATTTAGGGGTCTTAATGCTCATTTAAAATGTAAATTCTGGTTCCGTAAGTCTGAGTGAGACCTGAGGTTATGAATTCTTAACACGCTGTTAGGTTATGTCAATGCTGGTGGTACATTAAGTACAGTTTCTTCCCCAGTGTTTTCCTCAACTAAATCACGAATTGCCTGGACTGCCACTTCTTAGCTCTTTCGTCATTGCTGCTACCTACCATAATCCCCCGAGTTCGTGAAACCCTTGATTACACTTCAAGGTACCTGGTATCTGGCAAATCAATTTAAGAGATTTTAGTCAGGGGTGCCGGGTACACACAGGACCGCGGCGGATGTCCAGTGGTTTATGTTGCACAAAATGGTTTCTCTAGATTGACAGTTTGGAAAGCCCGCCTTTGCTTTATTATCGGTTAATGGTGAATCACCTTGCTGTTTGTTTTCCGAGCAGGAGTGACTATCCTAATACTCTATTTGCCTCCCCTGCATTCCATTCCTTCTAGAATGTGCTTAGTTGTGAACGACCTGTTTTTCTGGAACTCTTCAAAATAGTGCTTGTATGACAGGAGATACAAAGTGGGCGTCCTAACATAGTTAAGGGAAGACATGTAAATACTCTTAAGACAAGTGATTTACCAGCTCCTATTGTGAAGATGTGGATGGCTCTGAAAAGAGCCTTTTAGATAATGAAAACGAGTTTATTTCTTCTACTGCTTTAATCTCGGGTCTTCACTTGCCCTTCGCCTTGTGGTGGCTCTCGGTCTTCTTGGGGAGCAGCACCGCCTGTATATTGGGCAGCACGCCGCCTTGAGCGATGGTCACTTTGCCCAGCAGCTTGTTGAGCTCCTCGTCGTTGCGGATGGCCAGCTGCAGGTGGCGCGGGATGATGCGCGTCTTCTTGTTGTCACGGGCCGCGTTGCCCGCCAACTCCAGGATCTCCGCGGTCAGATACTCCAGCACCGCAGCCAAATAGACTGGAGCGCCAGCGCCAACGCGCTCGGCGTAGTTCCCCTTGCGGAGCAAGCGGTGCACTCGGCCCACTGGGAACTGCAGGCCAGCCCGTGAAGACCTGGTTTTGGCCTTGGCGCGAGCCTTGCCGCCCTGTTTACCGCGTCCGGACATGTTTCTTGTTAGCAACAAAAACAACTCGCGAAAAGAATACGCCCTAATCCTGAAAGAAAGCAAAAAACAAAAGGTTTTTATAGACAGTGTAGGGCTACGCCTGTAAGCTATCCGATTGGCTAAAATAAGTTGGTTGTGTTGTCCAATAGAAAAAGAAAATGTGTATCTCTTATTTCCATAATCCTCTCTGATAATGTGAGGCTATCCAATCAGAGGTGAGAGTTCATATCCTTATTTGAATTACCGAACTATAAATAGGAGGGGTTCGGTGTTCTTCCCGATTTTGGTAGACGAGAGCATCTTAAGCACTTGTATACTGTTCTCTAACAGTCATGCCTGAGCCTTCGAAATCTGCTCCTGCTCCTAAGAAGGGTTCCAAGAAGGCCATAACTAAGGCCCAGAAAAAGGATGGCAAGAAGCGCAAGCGCAGCCGCAAGGAAAGCTACTCTATCTACGTTTACAAGGTGCTGAAACAGGTCCACCCAGACACGGGGATTTCGTCCAAGGCCATGGGCATCATGAACTCCTTTGTCAACGACATCTTCGAGCGCATAGCTGGTGAGGCGTCTCGCCTGGCTCATTACAACAAGCGTTCGACCATCACCTCCAGAGAGATCCAGACGGCTGTTCGTCTGCTGCTGCCTGGGGAGCTGGCGAAGCACGCCGTGTCCGAAGGCACCAAGGCTGTCACCAAGTACACCAGCTCTAAGTAAACATGCCTGTGTAGGCTTTTCCTAACCCAAAGGCTCTTTTCAGAGCCACCTACTTAACTCGGGAGAGAGCTATAATTGCTAGCTTTGGGGACGTGGAAAACTGCAGTTGCTAAAGGTGAAACCTTAGCTTTTCTGTGCTAAACCCACGCTCTCATTGTTTGCTCCTGGTCATCATCCGACTTCTGCTTTTGTAGTGACTAATGCATTTTGCCGCTAATATAAGGGAGGTGGTTCAAAACTACCAGCCGCTCCGGGGAAGGAAGATGAGCCATTTAGCTTCCCTAAAGATTTACAGCCTTGGAAACCCAATGTGAGTCCTTATGAGTAGGGATCTATCCGATAGAACTAAGTTAGCTTTTAACTTGCAAACGATCACTACTCCCAGGTCCCAGCATTTTTCGAGTGGCGATTAGAGTTTCTAGCAGAATAGTGGAGCTGTTAAGGGGTTTTTCACGACTAGGAACCCTCTGACGGTAGGAGTAGCCAGGCTGTTCCTGCCCAGGGGCGTTGGGTAGGAGGCTGTGGGGTCGTTTTGACCACAAAACTGGAATTTCAGATGCCAAATCTGGCTGCCTGCATTGGGGTAACACATTAGGGAAATCAGTGGTTTTCCTGAGTGCCTCTGTTATGTCTACTAGACGTCCACCATTCTAAAGCCGTTAAAATTTTTAATGCATACAGGAAATTCGGACCTCATTTTACGTGTCGCTGACCGTTAGCGACTAGTCACCATGATGGGGTAGGGATTGATGGCTAGAGCTCTGGAGGCACAGAGGGTTTGAATTTCCCGCTCTTTACCATCTGGCGCCACCTTGTGGCTAACCCAGAGGACCTCAGTTGGAGAGGCGGACTGCCCGGTTTTTCTTTGCAGTCATTTTTGGAAGAATTTGGGACTCCGAAAGTAGTGTAATTCCAAGAAAAAGACGGTGAAGAACGTTTGGTGAGAAAGAGGAGTCAATGGGCACATGTGGGTGCGCGGTGTAGACAAAGGAAAACAGGACGAAAAGTATTTTCATTCCCAGCCTCTTCTGTAGGTGACCTACAGCAGCGCCTTTGGAGAACAAAATAAAATTTATCTTTTAAATGAAAATAAAAATTCTCCAGGATCCCAGATAAAATATCAGCTTCAGTATAAGAAGCACTTCCTACCTTACTGTATGCAAAATGTCAAAGAAGCGTTTGCCTTAAAAATAGATAATGCTTGTTTTTTACATTATAACGATGGCCACCTATCCCACAAGAAGTACTGACCTCAGTTTACAGTTTAAGAATCACTGTCCTAATCTAGATTTTTACCCTGGGAATGGTGAAATCTGGGTATTATTGTTTCTTAATATCTGTTGGGGAAATATTAAAAACACAATCTGTTCCCAACCCAGAAAATGTCCCCACAAAGTTAAGAGAGAACGAATACAATTTTATTATTCAATAAGTGTTAAACCAGAATGTGATGCATCACAGGCAATCCGTTTAAGAGATTGCAAAAACAGATGGAAATCTCATCCTTTTATGTAGTATAGCAGATACACTCATTGCATACATATTTTCAAGATAGTTACTAACTTCTCAGGTCTTATGGTTGGAGGTAAGGGGCTCTGTTGGCGCAGTGCCTAAGGCATTTGACTACTAACCAGAAGGTTGGTGGTTCAAACCCACCAGCTACACCCTGGAAGACTGGGCAATTTACTCTGTGAAGATTTACCGCCTTGGAAACTAGGGTCTTGCTGTGAAATTAGTTTTTGTTTGTTTGTTTGTTTATGGTTGGAGGTAAGGAGCTCTGGTGGTGCAATGCCTAAGGCATTTGACTACTAACCAGAAGGTGGGAGGTTGAAACCTACTTGTTGTTGTTGTTGTTATGTGCCATCAAGTCAAACCTGACTCATAGCGACCCTCCTTGGGTTTCCAAGGCAGTATCACTACGGAAGTAGGATTGCCCAACCTTCCTTCCGAGGAGTGGCTGGTGGGTTTGAACCGCCAGCCCTCTGGTTAGCAGGCAAGTGTCTTACCCACTATGCTACCAGAGCTCCCTGAAACCTACTAGTTCTAGTGATATTGCCTCGGAAACCCAGGGAGGGGTCGCTATGAGTTGGATCCGACTTGATGGCAGAAGGAAGATAGGACAATCTACTTCTGTAACGATTTGTTGTTATGTGCTGTTCAGTCGGACCCAACTCATAGCGACCCCTCCCTTGGTTTCCTAGGCAGTACCACTAACAGAAGTAGCTTGCCCAACCTTTCTTCTGAGGAGTGGCTGGTGGGTTTGAACTGCCAGCCTTCTGGTTAGCAGTCAAATGCCTTAGGCAGTATGCTACCAGAGCTCCTATGGAGGTTTCCCAATGAGGACTTGCTTTGAGTCGGAACATACTTGATGATTTGGTTTTTGGACCAGTTTCCCATGTCCAGCAGGCTCATCCTGCATGTGGTTGGTGCAGGACATATATTCTGCGTTCACAGTTGTGCCTTAATGGGAAAGACCCCTCTTCCCCACTTGGGGGACAGATATAAAGGTAGAGTTGGCCAGATGCCATATGGTGCCTGAACACACTCAAGAGACAGAGAACTCTTGTTCTGTGTGCCCAGAACAAGGGAAAGGCTTCTCTGATAAGGAGAAGGAACCGGAGAGGGAAGGTGACCCAATCCCCAGCCTCCTTATCAGATAATGTTCTGGGCTCAAGGCCTTTACTTGGGTAACCTGAATGGCAAGTATAGAGCAGACCATTTCCCCAGCACAGGGTTAGAAAAATTAAAAAGAACAGAAATAAGAGAAAATATACCTACACTGCATGTCCGATTCTTTTGCTCATAGGAAGTTTTGCCTACCATCCCATCCCATCCAATAAAGAGGACCTGAGGAAAGGAAAAGCTGAATTTGTAGAAGGGAAAGAGGAAATGTCCTTGGCTAAGCTGTGGGAGCCTGGAACCAGATGGCGGGGATTTGGGAGAACTTTGATTTGGAGGGAGGGTAACCGAGGATTAGGAAAAGAGAAGAAATGCCCCAAATGAGACAGATGACAGAAGGTTCAGACTGTTTATTATTTGAGAAAAAAGAGGTGACACAACATAAGGAAAGCCCTGCATATTTTAGAAATATTTTATTTTTCCTCACTTCTCATTTCCACTAAATGATATATATGTCTACATGAGTTGTTTTTTGTTTTTTTTTAAGCTTCTTGGAAAAATATTAACTGCTTACTATTCTTAAAAAAATATAACTGCTATAACATGCAGTGCAACACACTGTCATGGAGTCGAATCAGACACATAGCGACCCCTCCTTGGGTTTCCGAGGTGGTATCACTATGGAAGTAGATTGCCCACCTTCCTTCCGAGCAGTGGTTGATGGGTTTGAACTGCCAGCCTTCCAGCTAGCAGTCAAATGGCTTAGGCACTATGCCACCAGAGCGCCTCCATTGCCATTGAGTTGATTCCAACTCATAGCAACCCTATAAACAAACAAACAAACAAACAAAAAACCATTGATATCAAGTCAATTCTGACTCATAGCATCCCCCTTTGGGTTTCCAAGGCTGTAAATCTTTACTGAAGTAGATTACCTCATCTTTCTTTTACAGAGCAGGTGGTGGGTTTGACCCACTGACTTTCTGGTTAGCATCCAGATGCCTAGTAACCCTATAGGACAAAGTTATTATCTCTTTCCCATTTAGTAGGTTTTTTCAAAGATCGTTTGTCAAAGATCACTTGTCCCTGGGTGGATGGATATAGTTCTAACTCTTGCAGTGTACAGGTGAGTGACAGAGTTTAGTCTTGAACACACTAAAAATTTCTATCTGTTTATCTATGTCATGATCATCTTATACAACTGACCTCTCCATCTCCATACACACACACACACACACACACACACCACCTTTGGAACCCCATGGGAATTCTAGAACCATTTATATGCAATTGCTGTCTTTTGTAATATCTTTGTAATAATGAATAAATGACTTTGTAATGTTTCTCATATTCTTTCTTACTGTCTCTCCATGTATCTTACCGCCCACCTAGAAAAGAATAGTTTGGGGGTTTTGATTGAGCTTACATTAACTATATAGATAAATGAGGGGTCATTGCCACTTTACAGTAGTGAATGTTTCTCTGGTTGACATTTTTTACATCTCTCCATTCTGGATTTACTTCTCTCCTCTCTGACAGCTCTTGATTCTAAATTTTTCTTTGCTTTGTTTTTCTGGTGCTTGGATGATAGTGTCATAGCTCAGCCTTGAGTCTTCTCTTTCTTTTTCATTTCTTAGCCTGCCCTTTCTCAGTAGCTTAAAAAAGAAAAAGTACTGCCATCAAGTCAATCCCAACTCATAGTGATCCCTATTGGGTTTCCAAGGCTGTAAATCTTTACAGAAGTAGATTGCCTCATCTTTCACAGAGCAGCTGGTTGTGGGTTTGAACCTCTGACCTTCTGGTTAGTAGCCAAATGCTTTCCCCACTACAGCACCTCAGGAGACTTCATTCAGCTATTTTATAAATTCCTACAATTGGGTCCCAGGTTTTTAGTTCTTTCTCAGGGTGGAGTGCCTATCTCTGGTCAAGAGCCGGAGATATAACTTGTGTCATTTTCTGTCTGATCAAATTCCACATCTAGAACAACAGACCATTATATAGCTCTTCATATTTCTTCTGTTCTTATTCCCACCGCTGTTGAGATTAATAGTCTAAAATCTTTGTGAAGACTGTTGACCAGAATTTCTCCTTTAATCTCTGGAGTTTATCTGTCATCAAATCTCAAAGGTTCTGACTTTGAAATAACTCTTCCTCCTTCCTCTTCTTTGTCTCCTTTCATTCCATTGTCAGCTCATTGGTTCATGCATCCCCACCCCCCCAGTCTGAATTTCTCTCCAATTCCAGTATCTTCTTTCCAATTAATTTTACTTACTTATTCTACTTATATATCAGTTTTAAACTTGCCTCTTCCTGATTCTCACTAATAACCATAGAAACATGGGAGGAAACACCTTCTTTCCTCAGCTAGATGTTGTTTTGTTTACATTAACTCCTGGCACCAAAATAGCCATGTTCAGACCATGAAGAGACAAGCATAAATTGTAGCCAATGCACTAAGCCTTACCTGGGTCATGATGCCATTGCTTTAGAGTCAAATAAACTCTGGATTTCCTAGGCTCTGGACTTGTTTTTATGCAAGGAAATAAATCCCCTTACTGTTCAACCAATCTTTCCTTGGGTGATCTTTTATGAAGCTATTTATCTACTCAACAAACATGTGTTCAGATCCTCTGTATTAGGTACCTTTCTATCTCCTGGGAATATAGTAATGAACCAAAGAAGCAAAAATCCCTGCCTCTTCTCAAGGAACTCAAATTCTAGTACCTGTGACCAAGGCTGTCCTGACTGACTAGTACAATTGTGTCATTATAACATGATTCCTCCCTTAAAAAGCCAAGTGCATAATAAGTGCCTAATATATTAGTTACAAATTGGTTAACAAAAATGAATATGGACATGGGTGGGAGAGGGGGTTGTACTTAAAATTGTTTAAATATTGTAATGGGAGGTAAACATAAGACATCCTAAGACAGTGATGTCCAATGGAAAAGTATTGCAAACCACATATGTCATTTAAAATTTTCTAGAAACCTCAATAACATATTTTATTTAACTCATATAACCAAAGTGTTATTGCAACAGGCAATCAATGTGAACTGTTATTGAGGAGATATTTTACACTGTTTTTCATACTAAATCTATTTTACATTTCAATAAACTTATACTAGACTTAACACATTCCAAATTCTCAGTAGCCACAAGTGGCCAGTGGTTAGTTTGGAGAGCTCTCATCTGATTAGAGATCTGAAAGTATATGCTTGGAATTACAGAGTCATAGAAATCAGAATGTCCTTTCTTTGTTCAACTGAGTTTTCACCTGGTTATTTACTTCAGGGAATTCACCCTACTTCAGGGCCAAAGTATAGATTGTACATCTCCTTCCATATACTTCCACCTCAGGATATCCAGCGAGTGACTCCATACCTTGCGCCTCCTGGTTTGTCTTCTGAGCAACTGTTAACAACTACCTCAGCACTAGCAAGGCTTTCCTCAAGTGTGTGTTCAAACTAAATTATACTTCCATGATTTATTTGAGCCAAAACTAGGTATTTATTCTGTCATAACTTATAGAAACCAGTGGGGGTCAAATTGTTTTGCTTTCACTATTCCTGAGGGTTGGGGACCCTCGGAAACCCAAGGAGGGGGTCGCTATGAGTCGGGTCTGACTCAAAGTCACATAACAACAATTCCTGGACTTGGAGTTATAATTGGGGAACAACTACCTTTCCTGCCATTTATATATGAAAAAAAAAAAAAAAAAATCACTGCCGTCGTCTAATCGGTCCTGGCTCATAGCAAACCCTCCTTGCGTTTCTGAGGCGGTGGTTGTTGTTATGTGCAGTCGAGTCGGACCTGACTCATAGTGACTCCTCCTTGGGTTTCCAAGGTGGAGACTGCTCGACAGAACATAGCAACAACAACAACCTCACTACGGAATAGATTGCCCAATCTTCCTTCCACGGAGTGCTGTCGGGTTTGAACTACCAACCTTCTGGTTAGCAGTCAAATGCCTTAGGCACTATGCTACCAGAGCTCCCTTTAGATTCTTGATACTGTGATTATCTGTCTTCCCCTACCCCCTCCCCTTTCTGGGAACTCTAGTGGCCTAGTGCTTAAGGCATTTGACTACTAACTAGAAAGCTGATGGTTCAAACCCACTGGCCACTCCTCGGAAGAAAGGTTGGGCAATCTACTTCTGCAGTGATACTGCCTCGGAAATCCAAAGAGGGGTTGCTATGAGTCGTATCTGATTTGATGGCAGTGAGTTTGGTTTGGGTTTGATTCTCCATCTTCTAGCCTGGGTTTTTGAAGCAGCCTTAATCTTGGCTTTTTTTTTTTTTTTTTTTTTAATATAACCCTATGTGTTTCTACTGTTCCATCAACATGGCCTACAGTGTCTTTAAGAAATTAGAACAGTTCTATCTTCTGGCTTTTGGTACCTAACATTCCTCTGGCTTTGAATACCTCTGGCCTTTCATGCAATATTTAGTCTACCTATGTACTTGGCTAGTTGCTTCATGTCCTTCAGGTCTGAATTCAAATGACTTCACTTGGTGACGTTTCCCTGTTCCTCCTGCTTGCCTGCCCTGTCACTTTTCCTTGCTTAATTTTTCTCCATAGCACCAAAAATATATATTTTACATGTTTATTCTATGTTTACCTTATTGTATGCCTCCCGCTACTAGAATAGTAGCAGCATAGAGCAGAGGTTGTCATCTGCTTTGTTCGCTGCTATACACACTGTATCTAGAACATTATGTTGCCCTCAGTGTGTGCTCAGTTATTCTCTCACTGGTTCATTCTGGTTTGACCCACTGCTGAGAATTTTCATTTCGACCCCAGATATACTGAATCAGTATCTATATTTTAACAAGATCCAGGTGATTCTTACAGATCCCCTGGTGATTCTCATGTGCATACTTGGAGATCTTGAATGGAACAGGTTCAAAGCCCTTGCTATTATATGGTAAATCAATACTGGATGTACATCTCCCATGTGAACTCTTTCTAGATTCGTAATTATTGCTCTTTCTTTCCAGATGCTCTTATTTATTGCCTAAATTCTTCATTTTGGATCCAGAACAGGCACTACGAGCTATTTATTCTCTCTGTATATAAATTCTCTCTTCTTGGAGAGTATAAACTCTTTGGGATACTATCTGAGGTATATTTCAGATGTACAGCATTCCAAAGACACTGAGCTAGTGGTTATTGATATTGATTGCTGCCACTGACGGTGAAGAGAAAGATTTTTTTTTTTTAAAGGGGGTAGAATATTGTTAAGAGAAAAAGTCATCGGAATCAGATTTGCAACAAGGGGAAAGAAAACGGAAACTGAGCATCTTCATTTCTTGCCAGGTTCCCAGGATCAAACCATAGTTCCCTGAGATAGGGCTTGTTGTTGTTATGTGCCGTCGAGTCGGCCCCGACTCATAGCGACCCCTCCTTGGGTTTCCGAGGCAGTATCACTACGGAAGTAGGAATGCCCAACCTTCCTTCCGAGGAGTGGCCAGTGGGTTTGAACCATCAGCTTTCTAGTTAGTAGTCAAATGCCTTAAGCATAAGATAGGGCTTAGTTGCAGGTTTTCTCACATCTAGGCACTTGTTCCCCCTACTGTCTTGTTTGGGAATAAGGAGATCCATAGGCATGAAAGCGTAAATAATTCTCCACTTTCTCCAGGACCATATCTGCTTCTATTTCTCTTGGAAATCTCTCTTGATTTTAGGTTCCTGGGTGTGAGAACTTAAGACCAGGTAACAACTCTGTAATATCACATTAGGGAGCTCTGGTAGCATAGTGTCTAAGGCACTTGACTGCTAACCAGAAGGCTGGCGGTTTAAACCCACCAGCCACTCCTCGGAAGGAAGATGGGGCAATCTACTTCCGTAGTGATACTGCCTCGGAAACCCAAGGAGGGGTCGCTATGAGTCGGGGCCGACTCGATGGCACATAACAACAACAACAACAACAATATCACATTAATGTACTGTTTCATAATACATGTAATAATCTCAATCTGTGCACAAAAAGAAAAGTTGTTCTTCCATTTCCTGAAAAAATCCTGTGACTCCTTCTGTTGTACTTCAATGTTGTGAGCTCTGTAACCGGTACAGTAGGTTACGGAGAATGATGGAGAGTTTTTTGAACAAGTGGCCGTTCAAACCCACCAGCCACTTCTCAGAAGACGGGCAATCTACTTCCGTAGCATACCGCCTCGGAAACCCAAGGAGGGATTGCAATGAGTCGTCCAACTCGAGGACACATAACAACAAAGTCTGGTGTGTTGCAGCTAAGGAAGAAAAGGAAAGGGGTAGGAGAGTTGGGATTGGCATAGGGGAATGGTGAGGAAGACTTAACAGCAAGGAGTTAGTCTTTGATCTCTCATAGCTCACTGTTCCCTTGGGCAGGGTAAATAATCTTTTGGGTCTGTTTTGCAATCTCTACAATGGGCTAATAATCACTGTACATACCTTCAAAGTGATCATATGTAAAATATGAGAATGAAATAGACTTGCTGCCCTAAGTCTTAGGCTGACTCATGTAGTTTTTGCCTTCTTTTTTTTTGTTGATAGTTTAAGGAGACTTGACCACAGTAAAGAATCATTTAACTATTCTCTCTCTTTTTCTTTGTTGTGAAGTTTAAAAGAGTTAAAACAAGGCCTGGAGCAAAAGTGCTTCTTAACTATTGTTTAGAAATTCTTTGAGTCCATTGCTTTCCAAAATTGAGAGAATTCTGAAAAACAACCAGTAGCCAACACTCAGAGCAATGTGGCAATCCCTCCATTACTGATTAAGTGGCTAGGATATTTTAAGAGAGCACAATTGTTTCAGTTATTATTAGCATTCACGCAAAGGCTCATCAACTCTGATTAGTGATTGGGTCAAACACAAACCCTGCTCTACAAGGAAAGGGTATATGCAAATGAAAGGTGCAGGTTCTGGTTTTCTATTGGGTAGTTGATAGTAGCCAATGGGAGAAATACTCGCAGCATACCGCCAATCACTATAAATACTTCTCTTGCTTTTAAGTCGTAATCTATCGTTTCAGGTCTGTTCTTTAGATTTCTCGTTTTACTATAAAGTCATTATGTCAGGTCGCGGAAAACAAGGAGGCAAAGCTCGCGCTAAAGCTAAGACCCGATCTTCGAGAGCCGGCCTACAGTTCCCCGTCGGCCGGGTGCACCGCCTACTCCGCAAAGGGAACTACTCGGAGCGGGTAGGTGCCGGCGCTCCGGTGTACCTCGCAGCGGTGCTGGAGTACCTGACCGCTGAGATTCTGGAGTTGGCCGGCAACGCCGCCCGCGACAACAAAAAGACCCGCATTATCCCGCGCCACCTGCAGCTAGCTATCCGCAATGACGAGGAGCTCAACAAGCTTCTGGGCCGCGTGACCATCGCTCAGGGCGGCGTCCTGCCAAACATCCAGGCTGTGTTGCTGCCCAAGAAGACTGAGAGCCACCACAAAGCCAAGGGCAAGTAAGGTATTTCTATACAGGTATTTCCACATTACGCGAGCAAGAAAACAACAAACACAAAGGCTCTTTTCAGAGCCACCTACGGTTTCTATTGAAAGAGCAGTTGCGCTTAGGAGTATTTTTTTTTTTTTTTTTTCTATACCCAAAAGATTTTTGCCTTGAATAGATGAAAACATTTTACCTGCAGGGGAGCGCCAGGTCTTTTCTTTTCCCCAGTGGAAGTATTTGCGAGAATACTGAATGAGTGAGAGCCTCACATAAAAAGGTAATGGGAGTAATGCGTTATGCAAGTGGATTTAGAGGCAAAAGGAAGGGGCAAAGCATGATCTCCGTGCCAGTGGTGACGCATGAATAATTTTCAAAGAAAACAATTTCACGTTTTGGAGAAAAAAGTAATCCGTAACCAGAGAAGAGACTTTAGGTTTTTCAAATGTTCATCTCCATTTTCTGATCAAGATTAAAGAACACGTATATACTCCACTGTACTGTACAACAGTTTACGATATGCAAGCATTATATATTTGCTGAAGCAATTCGGTAATCAGACACCTTAACACACAGAAATATGAAGCACGTATCTTCCAAAATGAAAAGGTTTATCTCCCAATTGCCCAAAATGGTACCATACCAAAGGAAATTGTTATATAGTCCATGTGCACACTCCCCTAATTGCCTACAAAATATCTTCGAGAGGTTGCTTTTTCTTACAAAGCCAGTACCTATTTTAAATTTTCATGTTCTTTGTATGAGTACGTTGCTTCCTATTTTAAGGCTTTAGAAGCTTGGGGTGCAAGATTTTGTTCACAGTGGAGATGGAAACGAAAGGGTAAATAAAATGACGTCAGAGTCGCTGCACTGAAGGGCAGAGCATAGGAGTCGTTCACCAACCAGAAAGCAGCTCTTAATCCGGGCAGTGTGTGGTGATGGCCCAATCCGCGGAAGGCGCGGGGACTTTGAATATTCTAGGGCCCACTAGTTGGTTGTCTGCTTCTATAAAAGAGGGGTAGGTCGGTGTTTCTCTCAGATACTTCTTTCAGCATCGTAGTTTTTGTACAGTGTTGTCATGGCTCGTACCAAGCAGACAGCGCGTAAGTCCACTGGCGGCAAGGCCCCGAGGAAGCAGTTAGCCACTAAGGCCGCCCGTAAGAGCGCGCCGGCCACCGGCGGCGTGAAGAAGCCGCATCGCTACAGGCCTGGTACCGTGGCGTTACGCGAGATCCGGCGCTACCAGAAGTCCACGGAGCTGCTGATCCGCAAGCTGCCGTTTCAGCGACTGGTGCGCGAGATCGCGCAGGACTTCAAGACAGACTTACGCTTCCAGAGTTCAGCTGTGATGGCGCTGCAGGAGGCCTGCGAAGCCTACCTGGTGGGTCTCTTCGAGGACACCAATCTGTGCGCTATTCATGCCAAACGTGTTACCATTATGCCCAAGGACATTCAGCTGGCTCGCCGTATCCGCGGGGAAAGGGCGTAAATATTCAGGCTTTGGTATTATACCCGTAGTAACCCAAAGGCTCTTTTCAGAGCCACCCAGCTTTTCAAGCGGAAGCTGCTGTAACAATACTATGTATTGTCAAATGTCAACCCACATAATGTAACCAGTTTCGGATGCTTAAGGTCTTACTTGCCCATTAGAAATTAGTTGGTTAGTTGGGGAGTGCCCACTAGGCTGTATTTAGGACAAAAAGTCTTAACTCTGGCATATATATATATATATATATATATATATATATATATATATATTACCCATGGAAGGTGTTAGTGAGGCACTAGTACAGTTGGCCTAAAAAACTAAGATTACTTTCTGCTATATTTAGCCACAGTAGGCCAAGTCATGTTTGTTTTCCCATAGTGTGCTCGAATTCACATATACTACTTGACTTCAACTTTTATGTGTCTTTGGCAAACTGTTAGGTAGTAGGACAGCATACCAGTAAAAGTGCCCATTACTACCTGAGGGTCAGTTGCACAAGGGACAGTTGCTAAAATCGGCAGTCCCGGGCTCTGTAGAATATGAATTCTGGTTTCAGTCTTTGTACCCCTTAACAACAGCTGCCCAGTGTCGAGAAAAAAAAAACCACACCCTCTTAGAATTTATTAGGAACTTAAGTGGCGTCGTGCCTAAGGCATGTGACTGCTAATCAGAAGACTGGCGGTTCAAACCCACCAGCCACTCAGAAAGAAGGTTAGGCAATCTACTTCCGTAGAGATAACTGCCTCAGAAACCCAAGGAAGGGTCACTCTGAGTCAGATTCGACTCAATGGCAGTGAGTTTTTTTTTTTTCCTAGTGGTGCAGTGGTTAAGTACTCACCTGCTAACCATGAGGGAGGTCAGTGATTCCAACCCACTGGCTGCTTAGCAGAGAACGATATGGCATCTTGAAAGCCTTACCACCTTGGAAACCTTATGAGGCAGTTCAACAGTTTTACAGGGTTACTATGAATAGCAATCAACTTGATGGCAATGTTTTGTTGTTATTGTTTAGGGAAGGGTCTTGAAGCTGGCAGAACAGAGCAGCACTTGGATGCTTAGGTTCCCTATGTTCAATCCCAGGTTTCCTACTTATACTGAGTTATCTTGGACAAGTCAGTCTCTATCATCAGAAAAATGGCAATAATAGTACCTACCTTATAGGGCTATTGACACCATATGAGCTGATTTTGGGGTGCACAAACTCACTGCCGTCGAGTTGAATCTGACTCATAGTGACCCTTCATGTTTCAGAGGCGGTATCACTATGGAAGTAGATTGCCCAACCTTCCTTCTGAGGAGTGGCTGGTGGGTTTGAATCACCAGCCTTCTGGTGAGCAGTCAAATGCCTTAGGCACTTACACCACCAGCGCTCCTTTGGGGTGCAAAGCATTATGCTATTAATTTTCCTGGGAAGCATACAATTTTTTCTTACACCCAAAGAATGGAAGAAATTAACATCTGTGAAAGAAAATTTACTCGAAACTGGAGAGCAGTGAGAGCATTTAAATATTATTGTGTCAAATATCTATTACTTTGTATTATGGGTATGACTAAATGGGCCAGAGACAAAAGTGTATGTTTAATGTATTAGTATGTCCCTGGTGGTGCAAATTGTTTCCAGTTAATTAATCCACAGGCTGTTGGTTTGAACCCACCCAGAGGCATTTCAGAAGAAAGATTACAGCAAAGAAAACCCTATAGAGTTCAGTTCCACTCTAACACATGGGGTTGCCATGGGTCAGTCAACTGGATGCTAACAGTTTGGTTTGGTATCTATTAAACGTTGGCTGTTGCAAGATCTAATGGTTATATATGAAGGATTTTTCTTACCCAAGAATCTAGGCAGTTTAGTCTCACTATACCCAGACTTGTGCGGGGGAGGGAGGCGGGGACACAAAACTCAGAGAATAGGAGAAGGAAGTAAGTAGAGTTTGAGGTGTGTGTTTCAGATGATCTTAAATTTTTAGTAGTAGCTTTCCCAGTTTGTCTTGTCCAGTTTGTCTTGATTAACACATCTGAGAATTGGTGTGGAAGTTTAAACTGTAAACTGGGGCCAGGTGGCTGGAAAGGCTTAAGGCCTGGATTGCCAAGACACCTTGGGCACATAGCACAATTTTATGACAGTCATTTTTAATGTCACATATGAAAAACAAAAAATATAGCATCCACCAATATCTTGTAACTTACTAAGTGCTGTGATTAAACATACAGTTCTCACTAACATATACATATTTGCTGTTGGTAATAATGTTGTTAGGTGATGCATTGGGAGTAAAAGCTTGAAAATGAGATCCCAAGGCAATATCCCTTCAACCCCAGGAATTAATTAATAAAAATTACATTTACGTAGGCATTCTTTGGGAGCTCTGGTAGCATAGTGGCTAAGACACTTGCCTGCTAACCAGACGGCTGACGGTTCAAACCCACCAGCCACTCCTCGGAAGGAAGGTTGGGCAATCCTACTTCCGTAGTGATACTGCCGCGGAAACCCAAGGAGGGGTCGCTATGAGTCGGGTTTGACTCGACGGCACATAACAACAACAACAACAGGCATTCTTTGCACCAATCTCTGCTCTAAAGTTGTGCTTAAATGAACTGAAATCTCAAAAATTCCATAGTAACTATCATTAAAGAAGAAAATAAAGGCAGCGCTTTAACGACTTATCCAAAATCACACACTCATTGTCCTCTGAATGAAGAGACAAGGATTTATAATTAAAAAAAAAAAAAAGGCACCTATTAAAATTCTCGTCCTAAAATATGGCTGATATAAATAATAGCTCAGTGAACAGGAACAAAAAATGGAAGGACTAAAAGTTAGTTACTAAATTCCCTCTCCCAGAGCCTTTAGTGTCACTCACCGACTAGAGAGGGCGGGGGAATTTAAAAGATTACAACTTTTGGCTTCCCGCCTGGGCTTTCAGTTTTCAATCAGGTCCGACGCCTGCTTATAATTACTCACGGCACAAGTGTCTGATAGTCTGTTTTCAGCTGCTGTAAGTTGCTAGTTCGCTATGTCTGGCCGTGGCAAAGGCGGGAAAGGTTTAGGTAAAGGAGGTGCTAAGCGCCACCGTAAAGTTCTGCGAGACAATATCCAAGGTATTACAAAACCCGCCATCCGGCGTTTGGCTCGTAGAGGCGGTGTCAAACGCATTTCTGGTCTCATTTATGAAGAGACGCGTGGGGTTCTGAAAGTCTTCCTAGAGAACGTCATTCGCGACGCTGTCACCTACACCGAGCACGCCAAGCGCAAGACAGTCACAGCCATGGACGTCGTCTACGCGCTCAAGCGCCAGGGGCGAACTCTATATGGCTTTGGAGGTTAAGGTTGTTCTCAAAAGTTTCTAAGTCCCCAAAGGCCCTTTTCAGGGCCACCCACTGCCTTACAGGAAGAGCTGTGCTCTAACGTATTTTGCAGCAAAGAGAAATTTGTCTCCTGAATCTGTATTTATGTTGACCAAGCTCGGTGAGTTCCTCCATGCACGACTGAACTCATTAGTGTTGTGTATATGCGTGATTACTCGTAAGTGGATCGCGGGTCTTTCGAAGCACTTCCCATGAGCCCGCTGCCATCGAGTAGATTTCAACTTAATAGCGACCCCCATCGGGTTTCAAGACTTAAGTACTTAAGGAAGCTGAGTTCCTCTTCCTTGGAGCGGCTGGTGTGTTTGAGCTGCAATTACTGGTTAGCCCAAATGCCTTAACTACAAAGCCACCAGAACCCCTACCGAGCGGTTTTAGGTGGGCTCAAAACTACACCTTTAAGCAGCAGCGCAGCAATTTAACCTTTTGCGCCCCCTACTGTCAGGAGGACTTAACTCAAGAATACGGTCTAAACGGCCGTCCTCCTGTTGCTTGGTGTTCAGTGGCCTGCCCTCCCCCCAGCCAATTGGGTAGCGTAGTGCTGAGTGCAACATCTGTCTTTAGCTAATCAGGGAGCAAGGGCTCGAGTGGGCTAGAGACTAGTTTAGGACGGACGAAACCGCTGAGCCATCTAGGTGTTCGCGTCCTTTACTCCTGTCCTTCAATGGACAGGCCATAAGCACTTCACCGCGTTGAATCAGATCTGCTCTGGTCCGCCTGGAAATTGGACTATTAAATACGGACAGTTCTACTGAAATACATCGACATGGGACGCCTCAACAGGTCTCTCTCTGACACTGAAGGAGATGTTGAGTAGAAGGTTGAATAAATGAAATCCTTGAGTTCAGGTGAGAGGTCTGGACTAGAGAAGAAACTTGGAAGTCAGTGGAAACAATGTAAATGTTCATCAGAAGGGACTAGGTAAGTTATGATATGTGATGTGCTGTATATGATATATACCAAACCAAACACACTGCCATCGAGTTGGATCTGACTCATAACAACCCCTCCTTGGGTTTCTGAGGTGGTATGGTATTTCTATGGAAGTAGATTGCCCAGTCTTCCTTCCAAGGAGTGGCTAGTGGGTTTGAACCGCCAGCCTTCTGGTTAGCAGTCAAATGCCTTAGGCACTACACCATATATATACATACACACACATACACATATATTTCCTGGGTGTGCAAATAGTTAACATGCTTGGCTGCTAACTAAAAGGTTGGCATTTCAAGTTCACTCAGGTGCTTCAGAACAAAAGCCTGGCAATCTGAAAAATCACCCACTGACAACCCTGTGGAACACAGTTCTAGTCTGATACACATGGGATTGCCATGAATTAGAATCAACTGGATGGCAACTGATTGGAGATATATAATCTCCATAAAGTGGGATACTACACAGTCCTGCTGAAGAATGGGAACTTCTGTATGTACTCTCTCTGAAATACCACATCTTAGGAGCTCTGGTGGCATAGTGCCTAAGGCATTTGACTGCTTACCAGAAGGCTTGTGGGAGACTGGGTAATCTACCTCCGTAGAGATACTGCCTTGGAAACCCAAGGAGGGATTGCTCCGAGTTGGAGTCAACTCAACAGCAGTGAGTTTTTGTTTGTTTGTTTGTTTAGTTCTTGTTTCACCACTTTAATGGTGACTCCCAAGTTTTTATCTCTAGCTCAGATCTCTCACCTGACTTCAGGAATCTTATTTATTTAATTGCTTATTTAACACCTCTCGATAGTCTAATGGATTTTCCAAACTTGAAATGTCTAAAGGCAAACTTCTGATATTTCTTCTCCCCACAAAAAAATGCAGCTCGCCAAATCCCCCATCTCAGTAAATGGCATTTTTTGGCCTTCTAGTTATGCAAGCCAAAACTCGTCAAAGCATCCTTGGCAATTCTGTCAACTCTATCTTCCAAATGTGACCATATCTGACCACCTCCACTGCTAGTCCAAATCACCATTGCTTATCACCTGGATTATTACAATAGCAACCTGCCTAGTTTCCCTGCTTCAATCCTCCCCCATCAGTGGATTCTCAGCACAGAAGTCAGTGATCCTGCTAAAACAGAAGTCAGTACATGCCACTCCTTAACTCTAAACCATCCAGTGGCCCCATCGCTCTCAGGGTAGAAGCTCCATCTTTACCATGATCCTCAGGTCTTGTCTGTCCTGTAGGGTTGTTATGAGTCGGAATTGACTTGAAAACTGAGTTTTTCTTATTTGTTTATGGTCTGTCTGTCTCTCTCTTGGAATGCCAGAGAAAGTGTGGAGCCCACCTTTTTCCTGCTGAATGCCCAGTACATGGGTGAGGCCTGGCACATGGTAGGTTAAACAAACAAACAACCTGTTGTCATGGAATTGACTCGTGTATTAGAGAGTAGAATTACTCCATAGGGTTTTTTTGGCTGTTGTCTTTATGGAAGCAGATCTCCGGCCTCTCTCCAGAGGTGCTGCTGAATGAGTTCAAACTGTCAATCTCCATCATGAGCCTGATAATATTTAATCACTTTCATGATGAGATCTGCTGTGAGTAGTGAATCAATTGAAAGGGAGTGTCCTCAGGGATGTAACCTGCTTCCAATATGTATGGACATTCTGGCAGTGCTCTCTGCTTTTTGCCTGATCTGGATCCTACATCTAGGTCATCATTATTTGACCTCTGGTTTGTTGGACTTGAGTTAGTGGACTGCCATATTGCCTACAGATCTTGGGATCTGTTAGCTTTCAAAGCTTGTGAGCCAGCAGCCTGCCATTTTACCTGCTGATCTTGGATTCATCAGCCTCCACAGCCCATGACCCAGCAGCTCACCCTCTGACCTGTTGATCTTGGGTTGTAGCTAGATGTGTGAGTCAGGAGAAACTTCCAGCCTGATGTCTGATGTCTGACCATGGATTTGGGATATGCCAGCCTCTACAACATCATGGGGAGCTCTGGTGGAGTAGTGCCTAAGGCACTTGACTGCTAACCAGAAGGCTGGTGGTTCAAACCCATCAGCCACTCCTTGGAAGGAAGATTGGGCAATCTACTTCCGTAGTGATACCACCTCAGAAACCTAAGGAGGGGTTGCTATAAGTCGGATCAACTTGAGGGCAGTAAGAGTGGCATATATACATATATAAACTTCACTGGTTTTGCTTCTCTAGAGAACCTAGCTTAAGACAACATCTTTAAAAAAAAAAAAAAAAGACAACATCTAAATGGGGAGATGTTTAGTAGAGAGTTCAATATATAAGTCTTGTGTTTAGGAGAAGTTTGGGATTAGAAATGTACATATGGGAGTCACCAACATATATGGGAGTAACATTATAATATGTAATAAGATCTGGTGTGTGTGTAAGTGCCTTATATAGCACCTTGTACACAGGAAACAGTAAGGAAATGTCTGTCTTTTCCTGCCCTTCTACTACTTCACCCCTGCCTACTTTCCCCACACCCATGCAGTGTTTATTGGGTTTTGTCAATTCCCTTCAAGCAAAGACTATGAGTGACAATGTAGTTGACCAGCTGGGTTTACTGAGTAGTTGCATAGCAATTGTGGGATGTCTCAGAGCTTGTTAGAAAGGATTTATATTTCCACTTGTCTTAAGTAATTTTGAGGAGAGGTCAAGGAAGTTAGTTTCTGCTTGGGACTAGATGAAGTCCAGAGTTCTGAGATTGATATATTAGTTTTTCATTTGCTACTATAGCTAATTACTACAAACTTAGTGGTAAACAACACAAATATATTACAGTTCTGTAGGCGCTCTGGTGGCATAGTGCCTAAGGCATTTAACTGCTAACCAGAAGGCTGGTGGTTCAAACCCACCAGCCACTCCTCAGAAGGGCGGTTGGGCAATTTACTTCCGTAGAGATACTGCCTCTGAAACCCAAGGAGAGGTCGCTATGAGTCAGATCCAACTTGACGGCAGTGCATTGCGTTGTGTTATAGTTCTGTAAATCAGAAGTCTAACACAGGTCTCTCTGGGCTAAAATAAGGAGTTGGCTGAGCTGTTTTCTTTCTTGAAGGCCCTTAGGGTAGAATCTATTTCCTTGCCTTTTCTAGCTTCTGCAAGCCACCTATATTCCTTAGCTTATGGTTGCCTTCTTTCATCTTCAAAGCCAGCTATGGCTGGTCTGGTTCTTTTCACATCTAATCTACTTTGACCTCCTCTTTTACCTTCCTCTTCCACTTTTAAGGACCCTTGTGATTAAGTTGGGCCCATATGAATAATCCAGGATAATCTCCCTATCTGAAGGAAGACAATTGTCAGGTGGAAAATAGGATCCAAATATCTAGACAAGAAACTAGATGAAGCTAACAGGCTGAGGATTAAATCGTCCCTCTAAAAAGGATGAGGAAGGAAAGAAGTCAATGACAGAAGTATTTATGACTATTTCTTCAGATAAGAATAAGATATTTTCCTATTAGCCAACCTCAAGTGAATTCATTTATTTCCTCCAGGTCTGAGTTTCTGCAGCCCAGTCAACTGTTTTAACACATAACTGGGTCAGGAGACGTCCTTACTTAAAAACCTGTTTTAGCTGCAATGACTGATTGGACAAAGTCTATACATCCTACACAGAGCAATGGTGCAAACCCTTCACAGAGCAATTGTACACTCCTTGCCAGCCTCATTTCCTGCCACCCTGCCTGGAGTTGTCTTTTTTTAAAAAACAACTAAACAAAACAATAAACCAACCAAACAAAATCTAGCTTTTTTTGATATATAGTTTACATGCCCATTTTAAGTGTATAATTCAATGAATTTTAGTGTATTTACCTAGTTGTACAACTATCACTACAATCTCATTTTAGAACATTTTCATCACCCTAATTTCTATTTTTTCTCAATCAACTGTTCCCTCCTCATCTTCTATGCCTAATGTAGAGCCTTAAACATTGGCTTCAGATTCGGGTATATCTGAATTCAAATTCTGCTGAGTCATCTGTAGGGATAAAATAGTCCTCTTCACAAGGCTGATGGCAAATTTAATGAGATAATATAATAATCAATTTAATAAGGCTTCAAAAGCACCTACTATGTGCTCGACCAGGTTTAGGTAACCAGAAAGAATCCAGAGCTATTCTGAAATTGCAAGGGACTAGGTCTAGTAGAGAATATAAATGACCAAAGCCAATAATTATTATGAAGTTGATAAAAGCTAGAAGAAATTATAGAGGTTTAATCAAGATGGATGCAAATAGTTTATACTTGACTACTAACCTAAAGCTTGGCAGTTGGAACTAACCCAGTGGCACCGTGAAAGAAAGGCCTGGCCATCTGCTTTGGTGAAGATTATAGCCAAGAAAACACTATGGGGCTCAGTTCTACCCTGTAATACTA
Source organism: Orycteropus afer afer (assembly GCF_000298275.1). Lineage (NCBI taxonomy): Eukaryota > Metazoa > Chordata > Mammalia > Tubulidentata > Orycteropodidae > Orycteropus > Orycteropus afer. The sequence continues at coordinate 4,088,006 of NW_006921842.1, read as the reverse complement.
TGGGGTTGACATGAGTCCAAATTGATTTAATGGAATTTTTGTTTTGTTTTGTTTTAATTAACATTCAAAGGGGAAAAAATAAAAAAGATGCAAAGAGTGTCTAGGCTAAGAGTTCCAGTAATTTTAGCAAGTTAGGAAGAATTATCTTAGAACAATAATCCTTGAATTAAAATTTTTAAAATGAGGGCAAGTTCAGGAGGGCAATTATGGCAGAAAGAATAGCCTACGTAGATGCTTTGAGATCTTAGAAACAATGAAATGTTTGGGAGTAAGAATGAATTTCTTCAAAGTCATGTCTGAGTTTTGGGAAGCAAAGAATGGGGTGGGATTTGGGAGAAAGAAAGAATGTGATCATTGTGAATGTCATCTTAATGAAATTTAGAATTTTAGCACAAAAAGAATGGGAATTTACTGAAGGATTTTAAGCATGGCAGTGGTCTGAACATGGCAGAAGAATCATTCTGGAAATAATGTGGACAATGAATTGGAGGGTGGTAGACTGGTGATGAAGAGATCTTCCAGTAGCTCCTGGGAGGAATGGCAGGTGGTGGTATAGAGTGAATTAGCATCAGGGAGACCTGGTTCCATACTGACCTTGCAATTCAACCATAGGGAGGCCATGCCATTTATTCTCCAAACTGGAACCCTGTGAGAGTGAAAGGGGAGTTCTTATCAATAAAAGCAAGCTTTATTTGTAATGAAAAGGATACTTAGAATATTTAAACCAGGACCAAACCAAAACACCAGACCCCTTGCCATGGAGCAGTTTCTGACTTAAAGTGACCTTGTAGGACAAAGCAGAACCATGTGCAAGGTTCAAGCATGGCAAAAGGCTAGAGACCAAGCCCAAAGCTTCTCGTTATATACAGGAAGCAGCTCACATCCCTAAAGCAGCTACTCAGCTGCTCGTGGCAGATTTCACCATGGAGTTGATTGCCAGTCTCATCATGGGAAATAACTACCTCCAGCTGCCCAGCCACTCAACCCAGCCCAACCAAGTTTACAACAACCTTAAGTACCACACCCTTTTTTATTGATCCTCCACTTTATCAAGCATGATATCTGTCTCCAGGGAATGGTTCCTCCTGACAACATGACCAAAGTAGGTGAGATGAAGTCTGGCTGTTCTTGTTCCCACAGAGCATTCTGGCTGCACTCCTTCCAGGACAGATTTGTTAGTTCTTTTAGTATTCCTTGGTACTTTCAGCATTCTTCACCAGCACAACTCAAAAGCATCAGTTCTTCTTCGGTCTTCTTATTCATTGTCCAACTCTCACATGCGATTGAAAATATCATGGCTTGTGTCAGGCGCACCTTAGTCTTCAAGGAGGTATCTTTGCTCTTCAGCACTTTAAAGAGGTCTTTTGCAGCAGATTTGCCCAGTGCTGTACATCGTCTGATATCTTGACTGCTGCTTCCATTGATGTTGATTGTATAACCAAGTAATATGAAGTCTTTGACAACCTAATCTTTTCTCCATTTATCATGATGCTGCTTATAGGTCCAGTTGTGAGGATTTTTGTTTTCTTCATATTAAGATGTAATCCATACTGCAGACTGTAGTCCTGAAACTTCATCAGTGTTTCAAGTCATCCTTACTTTCAGCAAGCAAAGTTGTGTCCTCTTTAACGAGTCGTTAATGTTGTTAATGAGTCTTCCTCTAATCTGGATACCACATTCTTCTTCAGATAGTCCAGCTTCTCAGATTATTTGCTCAGCATACAGATTGAATAAATATGGTGAAAGGATGAATGGATCCAATCCTGACGCACTCCTTTCTTGATTTTAAATTATGCAGCATCCCCTTCAAGTGTGAGTGTAGAAGGAGACACTCTCTTTGGTGATCAAGACTTATTCTCAACATATTTATCAGTTGTGTGGTCTTGAACAATTCAGTTGTCCTCTCTGCTTGCCTTTTCCTTTGTTAATCCAATTATTATACCTACAGTTTAAGGTTTGTTTGTTTTTTGTTTTGGTGAAGTTCACTGTGCAAGTGAACAGTGGTAGTAGCAGTGGAAATGGATAGAGCAGATGCAAAGGGATTTCAAAGGTGGAGTATATGGGAATTGAGATGATTGGACCTATGGGGTGAACATGGATTAGAGGATGGCTTTCATATTTTGGACTGAGGTCAATTCAAGTGGTGAGTAGTTGAGGGAGATGATGAGTTTTGCTTTGGATGCCCTGTGGGGCATACAGATCATGACGACACTGGCCAGAAGTGTCGGGGAAAAAAACCCCATGGATGTGAGTGAAATCTCCTGGGAGATAAGTATATAGTGAACAAAGGAAGTAGGCCAGAAACCCAACACCGAAAACAGGGATGGGAAAAGAGATCACAAAGAAAAATCAGAGGCATAAGCATGATAAAATACGGAAGAGTCAAAGGAAAGAGTGCTCAATGTTGTTTGAAACTGCAGAGGTCAAGAGAACCGCAAAGCATCCAACTGGATAACTGGGCCTCAGAGAGTGGGATAAAGGAAGTCAGCTGCCATGGCCTGTGGAGATTGAGCTGAGACAAAGGGACGCAGGGTCCTTTAGCCTTTTAACTGCGGAGAGCTATGTTGCTATTGAAAGAGAAGGAAATGCCTTTTCCTAAACCAGATTCTAATTTCCCCTGAATCCAATGCCTGCATATTATGGCAGAGTCTGAATCTGGTTTCCTCCCTGCATATCATTTAGGAGATTAAAATAAAAAAGAAATCTGGAGACAAATCATCGTATTGATAGTGACAATTGTAGTGCCGTTCTCTGGACATCATCGTGGGCCAGACAGATGTCTTTCAGTCTATTTCCTAATCCGCAAAAATAAAGATAAATTTAAAAAATTTTTCGCCAATCTTTCCCATCCCCCTAGCTGGCTCCGGGAGGGAACCACATTAGCTCATCAGTTTTGATTGGGTAACAGCCACGGGTGGGGCTCGCTGATTGGGCAAAGTGCTTCTCTTTGTTCTATGCAAGCTCCTGAAAATACTTGGTTCTTTTCCACTCATTTTTAATGAGTTGCAATGATTACTGCTTCACTTTATCCAGTGAGGTGGGACGAGGGCTGCTAGATGGGGGTTATGTACACTACTGACCGACAGTTACATGGACCAGAGGGTATTTTGCCTTCAGTTATAACAAAAAAGGAAAAAGCAAATAGTTTCACTCCTCATTGAATTAAGAATATCATGTTATTGATCTAAGTACCGTATTTTACTGCAGAAGTCATCGTATTATGCCTCATTATGACAGCTCTTTTTTTGATTAAGTGGGTGGCCCTGAAAAGGGCCTTTGAGGAATAAGCTCAAAAGGGAAAGATGATAACCTTAGCCGCCGAAGCCGTAGAGAGTGCGTCCCTGGCGCTTGAGCGCATAGACCACATCCATTGCAGTGACCGTCTTGCGCTTGGCGTGCTCCGTGTAGGTGACTGCGTCGCGGATCACGTTCTCCAGAAAAACCTTGAGCACCCCACGGGTCTCCTCATAGATGAGTCCGGAAATGCGCTTGACACCGCCACGCCGAGCCAAGCGCCGGATAGCCGGCTTGGTAATACCCTGGATGTTGTCACGCAGGACTTTACGGTGGCGCTTAGCACCACCTTTACCAAGCCCCTTCCCGCCTTTGCCGCGTCCAGACATGACCTCTCAAGCAAGCCAACAGCAAGTGAGAAATAAAGACCGAACTGCTTCTTATATAACTACGCCCTCCTCCCCCAGTCACCTCTCAAAGAACGGAAAGCTCGCTGGCGGGAAACGTGACGCAAAAAGGCCCCTCCCTTAAGCCTTTGTTTAAGTGTCCGGACCTCGCGAGAGTGGGGCGGAGTCAGGTTTGCTTGATTCCTTAAGCAGGCAATATTGTTCTGCTTGGAGTAATTTCGGATTTTATATGTATACATATGACATTAAAAAAAAAAAGTGTCTTCATAAGAAAACTCTTTAAAAGGCAAAGACTGAATCATAAGAAATTTGAAAACCGCAAAAGTATCAAAGAGGAACGTAATTGAACAGTTACGTTTGTTATTTGTTTTACTGCTTTTCAACCATGAATATTTTGATACCCTCTTGATACCTCTGTTAAGTCTTTTATAATTAATGCTCAAGGGATAGTTAATGTCTTTGAAATGCACTTTTCACTCTTCCGAAATCCTCTACAGCATCAACACTACACTATTTTCAAAAGGCCAGTTTACTTGCCTCCACAGGGCTTGCATTTTAAGAGTTACAACGCAGCAAATCTTGCCCATGCCTTATTCCAAAGCGGTTGTCTGACCAGATTGGTGTTTTCTACAGCCATTTTACTTGAAAATGTGGGTGGCTCTTAAAAGAGCCTTTGATGTACCAAAGAAAAGGTGCTATTTAATTACGCTCGCTCCCCGCGGATGCGGCGGGCCAGCTGAATGTCCTTGGGCATGATAGTGACGCGCTTGGCGTGGATGGCGCACAAATTGGTGTCCTCAAAGAGTCCTACCAGGTAGGCCTCGCATGCCTCCTGCAGCGCCATCACAGCTGAACTCTGGAAGCGTAAATCTGTCTTAAAGTCCTGGGCGATCTCCCGCACCAGCCGCTGGAACGGCAGCTTGCGGATCAGCAGCTCGGTGGACTTCTGGTAGCGCCGGATCTCGCGCAGCGCTACAGTGCCAGGCCGGTAGCGATGTGGCTTCTTCACACCGCCCGTGGCTGGCGCGCTCTTGCGGGCAGCCTTAGTGGCCAGCTGCTTGCGCGGCGCTTTGCCACCGGTAGACTTACGAGCAGTTTGCTTAGTGCGAGCCATAACAAATTAGGTAAAAACGGACTGCAAAAGTCAGGTGATAAAGACTTTTGCAAATAAGTTCCCCAACGTAGTTACTACTATTTATAGCGCCTGAACAGTAGTGATTGGATGAGAAAAATGTTCAAATATCGCGCGCTATGTTCTGATTGGTCTATTTTTCCAGCAATGGTGCAATTTCATTGGCTATTATTTTCGACATTTACCTTTTCTCCTAATACTATACTAGTCTGAATGCAATACATTGTTGTTGTTGTTGTTATTTGCCATCGAGTCGGCCCCGACTCATAGCGACCCCCTGTTGGGTTTCAAGGCAGTATCACTACGGAAGTAGATTGCCCCATCTTCCTTCCGAGGAGTGGCTGGTGGGTTTGAACCGCCAGCCTTCTGGTTAGCAGTCACGTACCTTAGGCACTAAGCTAC
>NW_006921842.1:4072074-4081636 GCF_000298275.1 Orycteropus afer afer | reverse complement strand
ACCCCTCCTTGGGTTTCCGAGGCAGTATCACTACGGAAGTAGGATTGCCCAACCTTCCTTCCGAGGAGTGGCTGGTGGGTTTGAACCGCCAGCTGACCTGTAGCCATTAGTAATTGCCCTAGCAGACAAAACGGTGTATTCGACATAGGCCCAAACCCAACTATTTAGTTCTTTAGGATGAAAATCTCACATAACCTTGTAAGTGATCCTTTTATGCTAACAGAAAATAACACAGATTATTCCTTTTTATTGGTTAAAACAAAACAAAGACACAACATGCCAAATCCACTGCCATCTAGTCGATTCCGACTCAGTGACACTTTAGGCAGAGAACTGCCCTACGTGGGTTCGCACCGCCGACCTTTGAGTTAGCAGCCAAATACTTTAATAACCATTGCTTCACTTTATTCAGCAGCCATAAAAAAGCAGATGTAGCACACTTCATTTGCATGGCACGGTTCCATTTTATTTCAGGCCAATTTTATGGAAAAACAATCGGCAGAAACCATTATTTGAATTCAAGTAGTGTAGAAACCTCCTTTGAATCAGCTAAATTGGAGTTTGTTTTTCATTCTAAAAGCTGTGTTTGGTAGTTGTTATTAGTGTTGGATGCCTCATTTATCATATTAGTAAAGGTTTTTCAAGTGTGCTCTTACAAAACCACTCTACCTTGTAGGAAGCTTGTACCCGCGTGTTTTGCAACTAACGATACTTCACGCGGAGTTTTTGTTCTTACCTACTCTTTTCTAAATTTTTAATTTTTTAATTAAAAGTTACGTAATGTATTTTCAAACGATAAATCCTCATGAAAAGTGGGTGATAGGAAGAGTAGTAGAGAAATGGAGGCGACACGTGTCTAGGACCTTTACACGAAGGCAACTAAAACCACCTCTTTCTAAGCTTTTGGACTATTTCGTATCTTTGGTTGCTAAGCAATTAGGTAGTTGAAGGAGGTGGAGGCAATCCCAGTGTGCTTGGTCAAACTTCGGACTTGTTTGAGAACAGCAAACGCTAGCGCGCGAGAATTACACGTCATGTGCTTTCCTAGGATTGCTGGGAGCTGGGTACCCTGGGCAGAAACGTGTAGCGAGTCGCTGGTCTAATAGTATTGTATTCTTCGTTGGTCTCTAGTTCGCAGTGTCAGATCGCCTAGCATTTTGTACTTCCAGAGGCTCTTTATAGTGTCAAGTTAAAGAGGGATTGCCGTAAAATCTTACTCCTAGGACGTTCCCTTTCGTTTTCCTAATAAGACGAGATAAACCCGGGTCATAAAGCACGTCTGGAAACTGTAGTCCACTCAGCACTTATTTAACGCAATTCTTGTGTGCTCGATTTTTAGCGCTCAATAAAACATTTCTACTATTTAAAAAAAAGTATCACCGTATGGTGATAGTGTTGATAAGAATTCGTACAGGTTGTAAATGTTTGAGGTTGAGGCTGCCTACGTTGTTTTAGGGATGGAAGATTAAGGGCATCGAGAATTTATGCTTGAGATGTGTTGGACTGTAGAAAAACCTCCAATTATAGAAACTGCATTCGACCTGGCTAAGCTTTTTACACACACAGTATGAATGGTAACTGCGCTGTTCTGGAGTTTGAAGTGGAACTGTTATGTAATTGGAACTTAGATTGCCTTCCTCTATTTGCAAACCAAACCAAAACACACACAATCTACTTTTGGGGAGGAAAATAGCACACTGACGTGTAACTGGGCGACAGTTCGACCCTGTTTCAGTGTTTTCCTCTACGCGTGGCAAAGCCTGGAGACTGCCAGCCAAGCTCTGTGTGTGCGCTTGCGCGGCAGACCAGACACAGAATACACCTTCCCAGTCTCCAGCCGCCTCTGTAACCCACTGAGCTAGGAGGTGCAGCAGGAGGCGCTCTGTGTGAGGGGGAGGGGGCGCGTACGGCCGCGCGCACCAATCACGGCGCGGCCCCGCCCTATAAATACACGGGTTTCAGGCCTTTGGTGTTTTCCTGGCTCATCAGGTCTTAGCGGTTTACAGTGCTTGCTTCCGCTGCCACCATGTCCGAGACCGCGCCGGCTCCTCCGGCTGCTTCCACGCCCCCTGAGAAGGCTCCAGTTGGCAAGAAGGCGAAGAAACCTCCGAAGGCTGCAGCTTCTGCTAAGAAGAAGCCTGCCGGGCCTTCGGTGTCTGAGCTGATCTTGCAAGCAGTTTCCACCTCAAAGGAGCGCAGCGGGGTGTCCTTGGCTGCGCTCAAGAAGGCACTGGCTGCCGCCGGCTACGATGTGGAGAAGAATAACAGCCGCATCAAACTGGGTCTCAAGAGCCTAGTGAACAAGGGCACTCTGTTGCAGACCAAAGGCACCGGCGCTTCGGGCTCCTTCAAGCTTAATAAGAAGGCGGCCTCCGTGGAAGCTAAGCCTAGCAATACAAAGGTAGCCGCAAAACCAAAGGCAACCGGCGCTAAGAAACCTAGAAAAGCCATTGGAGCTGCCGCTAAGAAGAGCGTTAAGGCCCCGAAAAAGGCCAAGAAGCCTGCGGTGGTAAGGAAGCCCTCCAAGAGTCCCAAGAAGCCTACAGCTGTCAGGGCTAAGAAGGTTGCCAAGAGCCCTGCCAAAGCTAAGGCGGTGAAGCCGAAAGCAGCGAAGGCAAAAGTGACTAAGCCGAAGACTGCTGTCAAGCCGAAGAAGGCGGCTCCCAAGAAAAAGTAAAAGTTCTGGTTGGAAGCTTCTTCAGTAACCAAACGGCTCTTTTAAGAGCCACCTACGTATATCAGAAAAAGAGCTTTTCAGCCAGTTATTCGGGGAGTTCTAAGACCTTGTTTACTTACATGTAAATTTACCTACGTACTTTACGAAATTAAGCTATTTCAGGTCATTCAAAGTACCCTAATTTTATTTTCGCCTGAGGTAACCGCCCTGTAAGCTAGAAAATCTTTTTGAGGTAATCAGCGAAACCCATTGTGCTCTTTGTAAGTGTGGGGATGAGCTTGATGTCTGCGCGTAGTGAACCTGGGCGTGGATGGGTAACAGGTGGTGTAGGCCTCGCACGCCTACAGTGCCAAGACAGCCGAGCTCCGTAAGTGTCCGTCAGTCTTGCTCGAATCCCCTTCGTGGTGTCCATGGCCTAAACAAAGGAGCTTGCCTGCCATGGAGTTTTAGAGCTGAGGCTCAAAAGCGCTTACCCCCTTTCCCTTCGTGTTTATAGAAACAGAACAACTCTGATTGGATAATTTTGAAAATCACACTGCCCACCTGGGTCGTATTACATGTAGGGTTTTCAACCCTAGAGGTACCACCCCTTATTAATACTGGGAACTCTTCGCAGAATTGTCCCTTAAGCGTTTGCAATTTAAGTAAATTCTGGGACTTAGATTAATAACGATTATTTTGTTAATATCTCAATGAATATCATGAATTTGGTTTACTCAGTGCAGCTCAGTTAGTTGTGAAACTTTATTTCTTCACATGCATATATACATACGTATGTTAACAAATCAGCTTTATTTTTCTAATGGTCTTTTTTTACCATTGTTTTGCTTGGCTCCCTCTTCCTCACATAGGGGCATTTCACACTATTGTTCCCTCCCCCCTAACTCACGTAAACAAATTGGTAGTCATTGTTTTATTTTGAATTCAGGCGTTTACATACACAGAACCAAAGACGTGCATGCCTTGTTTTGTTTTTCAGTTATTTATTTAAAATAAAATGATGTTTTACACATTTCTTTGCACCTTTTTCTCTTTTAACAAAACAGTTTAGTCAACAGTTTGTAATTATGCCCTTCCTCATTTTTTTAAACGCCTTCACATGAAATAGCATAATTTATTTGTCAATTTCCTATTGAAAGGCATTTACATAATGTCCAGTTACCACTGCTGACCACGGTGCAAGGAACAAGAATCCCTGGAATGGGATTGCTAGATGAGAGTGTATTTTAAACTGTAGTACTGTTGACATACTCTGAAAACAGCTCATACTTCCAATAATAAGTGAACTACCTCCCCCTTCTCCATTTCTAGGAGCTCTGGTAGCATAATGCCCAAGGCACGTGACTGCTAACCAGAAGGCCAGCGGTTCAAACCCACCAGCCACTCCTTGGAAGGAAGGTTGGGCAATCTACTTCGTAGTGATACTGCCTTGGAAACCCAAGGAGGGGTGGCTATAAGTTGGGTCCAACTTGACTGCACGTAACAACAACTCCATTTCTACCAGCAGGATGTGTTCTTAATTTCTACCGCAGTTATTAATCAGAAGATTGGCAGTTCTAGCCCACCAGCCACTCCGCAGAAGGAAGACAGTGCAATCTACTTCCATAAAGATTTACCACCTCCAAAACCCAGTGAGGGTTGCTATGAGTCAGAATCGATTCTATGGCAGTGGGTTTGGTTTTGGTTTGGTAAACTAAACCCACTGTCAAGTCAATTGCTACCCTTTAGGACAGAGTAGAACTGCCCCATAGTGTTTCCATAGCTGTAAATCTCTACAAAGCAGACTGCCCCATCTTTCTCTGGAGGAGGGCCACCATGGTAGCTTCAAACTCGCTATCTTGGTTAGCAGTTGAATTCTTTAACCACTACACCACAGAACTCAAGGGTATAAAGTGATCTCATTGTCACTTGCTTTGCATTACCATAGATAATGGATAATAAAACCAAAAAAACTCACTGCCTTCGAGTGGGGTTCGTCTCATGCAGATCCCTCCTTGGGTTTCTGAGGCAGTATCACTACAGTAGTAGATTGCCCAATGTTCTTTCTGAGGAGTGGTTGGTGGGTTTGAACCACCAGCCTTCTGGTTAGCGGTCAAATAAATGCCTTGGGCACTACGTTAATGGTAATGCATAATTTCTTTATGTTTATTGGCCATTTGAATATGTTTTTTTGGGGGGAACTCCCTGCTTGTATCTCATTTGTGCTCATTTTTTTATTGGGCAACTTGCCTTGTCATTTTCTATTTTTTATACCATAGAGATATCATCTGTGTTACAGAGAATTTTCTTATTTTGGCCTTTTTTTTCTGTATTGTTTTTGTTTATAGTGTACTTTCTATGTATTAGATTTAAATTATATATATTACAGACTACATATATGTATAGAAATTTTAAAGTGCTAAAATGTTTTAGTCATAAAGTTTTATAGCTTCAACATTTTCACTTTTGGTTAACACCAGCTCTCTTCATTATTTATGCAGGCTCCTAGATTTTCTTCAAAAAATTTAAAAATACGTTTTTAGTCTTTAATTCATTTAGAATTTATTTTATGTACTTTTAGAATCTGCGTTTACATTCTTCCAGCTGGATGGCCAGTTATTCTCACACCATTTATTAAATAGTCCATCCATTCCTGGATGGAACAGAAATATATCACCTTTGTTGTTTATTAAGTTCTCATATAATGGAATCTATGTCTGAATTTTTATTCTTTTGTACTGATATTTTTATCTATTCTTCTGTCAATACAATATTAATATGATTACAATGCCTTTATAATATGGTCTAATATCCAAGGTAGCAAGTTCCCACTCACAAGTTGTGTAAAATTTCTTGACAGTTCATGGGTACTTATACTGCCATGTAAACTTTTAAACCACTTTAGCCAGTATTCAAAAGACCTTGATTGGGTCCTAATTCTAATTGTGTTTAAATTCATTTATTTTTAGTTTTTTCATTTGTTCAGCTCTTGATTTATGATTTTATTTTTCTGTGAAAATCATGTACTTTTCTTAATTGCATTCCTAATTTGTTTATGGGAACTCTGGTAGCAGAGTGGCTAAGGCACTGGACTGCTAACCAGAAGGCTGGCGGTTCAAACCCACCTGCCACTCCTCAGGAGGAAGGTTGGGCAATCTGTTTCCATAGTGATACTGCCTTGGCAACCCAAGGAGGGGTCGCTATGAGTTGGTCCGACTCGACAGCACATAACAACAACAATTTGTTTATAGACTTGTTTCTGTTGTGAATGGAATATTCTCTCTCTCTTTTTCTAGGTCTTATTGCTTGGAGGGAAGAAATGTATTGATATATTGTACCCAGTTAATTTTGACTGCTAACCAGAAGACTGGCGGTTCAAATCCACCAGCCACTCCTCGGAAGGAAGATGGGGCAATCTACCTCCGTAGTGATACTGCCTCAGAAACCCAAGGAGGGGTCGCTATGAGTCGGGGCTGACTCGACGACACATAACAACAACAACAACCCTGTTAATTTACCAATTTCTGTAATTAATTCTGGTTTCTTTTTCTAGTTTCTAGAACTCCTTCACTTTTTTCTGCTCATCAACAAAATAATATTTGTTTTCTTCAATGTAAATACCAAGTGTTTAATTTTCTTTTCATACTGTGTTTGCTAGAATTGCCAAGAAAAGTCAAATAATGATTTTAGCGGGCATTTTTCCATAGCTCCTGGTTTTGACTAACATAGTATGAAGTATTTCGTTCTTTAGAATAATATTCATTGTTATTATTTTACCATTGCTCCCTCTTTATTTTTGTTATTATTTTTTGGTGTCTTCATTTATATTTAAATGATTCCCCTTTCATCCCTATTTTCCTTTGAAAAATTAGTTTTAATGTCTGTTAGATTTCTCTTGTATATTGATATGATCATATGGATTTTCTACTTTATTTCTTTCAGTGTTTTCTTAGATGTTATATCTTCAAGTCAATGTCACTGAAAACTTGATCCAAAAGAATGAGACATGTTTTTGTAAGAGGGTCATCTATAAGGAAGGAACAAGTGTGTGACTATGGAATTTGGGGAAGGTGAATCAGAAATCTGTTGTGAAGGTTTCAGAACACTGAGATAACACAGAGGAGGAGGGAATAATCCAGTGGATCAAATGTTGCTGATGGGTTAAGGTGAGAACAGTACACTGGGTTTAGGGGTGCGTAGGTCACTGGAAGCCTTCACAAGAGTACTTTTATTATTATTATTTTTTTTATTGTGATTTGGGTGAAAGTTTATAGAGCAAATTCATTTTCCATACAGCAGTTCACAAACACTTTGTCTCATGACATTGACTGCAATTTTGAACAATGCAACAGCTTTCTTCCCACTTCCTCCCCAGAGTTACCTCTTCCCTGTGTCCTTTCCTCCCTCCCATGCACTCCTGCCCCCCCCCAGCTGTCTCCCTGTGCATACACAGCCCTTCTATTCTCCCATGATTCATCTCTCCAAGGAGTGTATCTACCTGATGTAAATGTTCAGCTCATATGCCTGTCTTTTGTTTGGCTGGAAGCCACAGGAGTGGGTTCAATTCCAGATCTGAAGGGCAGCTAGGGGCCATAGTCTCAGGGGTTCCACCAGGCTCTATCAGACCTGCAAACCTGGTCTCTTTTTTTCTTTATGATTTTGAGTTTTGTTCCACGTTTTTCTTCCACTCTATCCATGATCTCCTACATAGATCCCCCTCTTAGTGGTTGACAGTGGTAGCTGGGCACCATCTAGATCTTCTGGTCTTATAGTCATATAGGCTGAGAACTGCATGGTGTACCAGTCCCCACAAGAGTACTTTTGTAAAGGATAATGTTGAATTGAGATGGAGTTATAAACTTAAGAGTCACTGGCATATTGATAGTATTTAAAGCCATGAGGTGACCAAGAAAGTGACTGAGATAGAGAAGAGTATAAAGAGATAAGAGAGTCCTGAGGCATCCAACATCAAGGGCAGGGGAGATCTGTCTCTAACCATTTCTCATAGATAAATACATTATTCTACCTCTTTGTGGAATAATTTATTTATTTAAAAGGGTTGAATTAGAGCAGTGTTTTTCAAATCATGGGGATAGAAGAGGATAGAACACACACACACACACACACATATATGGCTTCCTCGAACTTGGGTTTCAGGCACTTATGTTGTTAGGTGTACATAGGCAGGTGCTGGGACACGAAGAAAAATGCATTTCTTTATTGAGGAGCACAGTCAAAAAACGTCTGAACACCAATGGTTAAGATGCTTCCTATTGTCATTTCTAAATCCAAGAGTGTATCATTTAAATGGATGTTCTGACTACAGAACTATATTAGATCTAATATTAATACATAAAATAGTAGAGAGAGACTTGAAATCAATCTCCTTGTCTCTGAGATTTTCCTAAGATGAGCAGGTGACAATGGTGACAAAAAAATTCTGATTACTAATTGGTTTATCCTGTGGGGCTTTCTGAAATGAAAGAGAGGAGGAGTTAAAGCACAGGAGGTTATATGACTTCCAGGACTGATTGAAGATCACTGGGGCCTCCCTAAAAAAGAATACCAAACTCACTGCCATCGAGTCAATTCTGACTCATAGTGACCCCCATTGGGTTTCTAAGGCTTTAAATCTTTACGGAAGCAAACCACCCCATCTTTCTTCCATGAAGTGGCTGGTGGGTTCGAACTCCCAATACTTTGGGTAGCAGCCAAATGCCCTAACCACTACACCACCAGAGCTTCTTAAGAAGGTATACATAAACATATTCAAAAGAAACAACATGACCATTTGCCATGAGTTGTCTCAACTCATGGCAAGCCCATGTGTGTCAGAGTAGGGTTTTCAGTGGCTGATTTTGCCAAAGTATATTGCCAGGCCTTTCTTCTGAGGCACCTCTGGGCAGACTTGAACACCTAAGCTTTCAGTTAGCAGCCAAGCACTTTAACCGTTTGCACCACCCGAGGACAAAGAAGGTATAGGCTACAAAAAATGGGTTTTGGTAATTCATACAATAATGGTACACAGATGGGAAAAAGATGAAGGGGAAAAATCTCTCATCTTTGATGCTACAGATTTTATTGTGTTATTGTTGTTAGGTGCCATCAAGTCAGTTCTGGCTCACAAAGGCTCTATGTACAATAAAACAAAACACTGCCCAGTCCTGACTATCCTCACAATATTTGTTATGTGAACCCATTGCTGCAGCCACTGTTTCAATCCATTTCATTGAGGGTCTTCTTCCCCTTCACTGACCCTCTACTTTAGCAAGTTTGATATCCTTCTCCAGGAACTGGTGTCTCCTGATAACATGTCCAAAGTATATGAGACAAAGTCTTGCTGCCCTTGCTTCCAGGGAGCATTCTGGCTATACTTCTAAGAAAGATAGGTTTGTTCTTCTGGCAGTCCATTCAATATTCTTCACCAGCACCATAATTCAAATGAATCAATTCTTTGGTCTTCTTTATTCATTGTCTAGTTTTCATATGCATATGATGCGATAGAAAAATACCATAGGCAGAGGGACTGAGTAGTTGAACCTGTGGGCTCAGGACCATAGTCACAGGGGACATCAAGCTCAATTGGCATAACATACTACACAAAGCATTGTTCCACCTCCTACTTTGGCAAGTAGCAACTGGGATCTTAAAAGCTTGCAAGCTGCCATCTAGGTGCAACAATGGGTCTCTCTTCATCTAGAGCAAAGAAGGATGAAGAAAACCAAAAATTCATGGATACAATCAGTCCCAGCAACTGGTACACCATCCAATCTGCAGCCTAAAAGGTTATGAGACCAGAAGAACTAGATGGTGCCCGGCTACCAATGTCAACCACTTGGAAGGGGATCTATGTAGGAGATCCTAGATAGAGAGGGAGAACAATGTGGAACAAAACTCAAAATCATT
>NW_006921842.1:4053557-4071684 GCF_000298275.1 Orycteropus afer afer | reverse complement strand
ATATATATATATATATATATATATATATATATATATACCATACCTGGGTCACAAGCACCTTAGTCCTCAAAGTGCTGTCTTTGATTTTTAACACTTTAAAGAGGTCTTTTGCAGCATATTTGCCCACAACAATATATTGTTTGATATCTTGACTGCTGCTTCCATGGGTGTTGATTGTGGATCCAAGAAAAATGAAATTCTTAACAACTTCAGTATTTTTCTCCATTTATTATGATGTTGTATATTGGTCCAGTTGTGAGGATTTTTATTATGTTCTAAGTGGCCAAAGTAAAAAAGGAAATGTTGGAGGCAGGGTAGGAGGAGGGTGGATTACCAGTGTTTTTTTTTTTTTTTTTCCTTACACCATAATTTATTTTTTAAATCTTTGAAAGTCAACATATATATGTGTAAAGATCCATATTTGTGCTCATTCCAAAGAAAGCTGATCCAAAAGGATGAGATTATTGTAAAATATCATTAATATCACATGAAGTGAAGTTTGCTGAAGATAACTCAAAAATGGCTATAATAGTATATTGACAGAAAACTGGCAGAAATTAAAGATGGATTCAGAGTGTGGAACAAGGGATATTACTGCTGGTATCAGATGGATCTTGGCTGAAAGCAAAGAATACAAGAAAGATGTTTACCTGTGGCACCTCCCCACCCCAATACTTGCCTCTACCTATCTAGCAGTGTCAACTGTGTGGATCCTAACAAACTATGGATAACATTGTGAAGAACGAGAATTCCAAAACACTTAATTGTGCTCATGAGGAACCTGTACATAGAAGAGGCAGTCATTCAAACAGAACAAGAGGATACTATGTGGTTTAAAATCAGGAAAGGTATACGTCAGGGTTGTATCCTTTCACCATATTTATTCAATCTGTATGCTGAGCAAATAATCCATGAAGGTGGACTTTATGAAGAAGAATTTGCATTAGGACTGGAGGAAGATTCATTAACAGTCTGTGATATGCAGATGACATGACCTTGCTTGTTGAAAGTGAAGATGATGAAAATCAAAGACTACAATATTCATTATGGATTACACCTCAACAGAAAGAAAATAAAAATCCTCACAACTGGACCAATAAACAACATCACAATAAATGGAGACAACATTGAAGTTGTCAAGGATTTCATTTTACATGGATCTATAATCAATACCCATGGAAGCAGCAGTCAAGAAATCAGATGACATATCACATTGGGCAAGTCTCCTGCAAAAGACCTCTTTAAAATATTTAAAAGCAAATATGTCACTTTGAAGACTAAGGTGCGCCTGACCCAAGCCAAGGTTTTTTCAATCACCTCACATGCATGTGAAAGCTTGGACAACAAATAAGGAAGACCAATGGCGAATTGATGCCTTTACATTGTGGTGTTGGCAGAGAACACTCAAATACCATGGACTGCCAGAAGAATGAACAAATCTGTCCTGAAAGAAGTTCATCCAGAATGCTCTTTACAAATGAGATTGGCCAGACTTTGTCTCACGTAGGAGCTCTGGTACTGTAATGCCTAAGGCATTTGACTGCTAACCAGAAGGCTGCTGGTTCAAACTCACCAGCCACTCCTCGGAAGGAAGTTGGGCAATCGATTTCTGCAGAGATACCACCTCGGAAACCCAAGGAGGGGTAGCTAGGAGTTGGATGGCAGTGTTTGTTTTTGTCTCATGTACTTAGGTCATATTGTCAGAAGGGACCAGTCCCCAGAGAGGGATATCATGCTTGATAAAGTACAGGGTCAACCAAAAAGGGGAAGACTCAATGAGATGGACTGACACAATGGCCGCAATTACAGGCTCAAGCATAGCAAGGATTGTGAGGATGGTGCAGGACTGGGCAGTGATCATTCTGCTGCACACAGGATCGCTATGAGTTGGAGATGACTCAGCAGTACTTAACAAGAACAACAATGTGTAAATTAGAAAAAAAATTTTTTTCTCTCCGTACAAAAACAGAACTGGATTAAAACAGAGGTACAAATTACTAAAAAGTTGTTAATTCCATCATGTGTATAGTTTAATCAGTTACTACTGTTGGATACAAAATAGATATATTTAACAAAACTAGAGTCATTGTCAAGTGTATCTCAGAATAGATTCCTAGAAGTGGGAATTCTATGTCAAAGAGTAAAGAGCAACATAGTAAATGGCAGGTTTTAGTAAAATAAAAAAATAAAATCTATCTTGGAATAAGTGCAGCCAGAATGCTCCTTACAAGCAAGAATGTTGTTGTTGTTATTTGCCGTCGAGTCAGCCCCGACTCATAGCGACCCCTCCTTGGGTTTCCGAGGCAGTATCACTACGGAAGTAGGATTGCCCAACCTTCCTTCCGAGGAGTGGCTGGTGGGTTTGAACAGGCAGCCTTCTGGTTAGCAGTCAAGTGCCTTAGGCACTATGCTACAAGCAAGAATAGCAGACTTAAAAACAAGACCCAGGACATGTTACTAAACCAAAAAAAAAAAAAACAACCAAACTCACTGCTGTCAAGCTGGTTCCAACTAACAGCGACCCTCCTTGGATTTCCAAGGTGGTATCTCTGCAGAAATCGATTGCCCAACTTCCTTCCGAGGAGTGGCTAGTGGGTTTGAACCACCAGCCTTCTGGTTAAGAGTCAAGTGCCTTAGGCACTAAGCTACCAGAGCTCCCACATGTCCTTAGATAGACATTTTATAGATACAATTTTATAGATACAATTTCTTCTTGAGTTGATTTATAATATATATGTAAAGCCAATTAAAAAACAAGAAAACTATCACCCTTCCCCAGTGCTTTTGCATTTTGATTTGATTATAAAGTTCATTTAGAAAATAAATAAGAATAGGTCAAAAATTTTTAAAAAAATGGAGGGATGGGAGATAGACTACTACGTATTAAAATGTATTTATTGTAAAGCCTCTGTTTTAGTTACTCAGTGCTGCTCTGATAGGAATATACCACAAATGGTATGGCTTGAACAAACAGGAGTTTTATTCTCTTACAGTTTTGGAGGCTTTTTGTCCAAGTTCAAAGTGCCAGGCTCTAGGGGCTGGGTGAGAGCCCCTCAACCTTAGGCTTCATTCAGCTCTGCCTTCTGCTTCTGGCCCACTGAAGCTGGAGGATTTTCTGCACTCAGACAGCTGCTGGCTACTGAGGCTGACAAGGCCAAGGTTGATAAGTAAAAATGCACAGTCCCAATATAACCAAACCACACGCAGGTATGTTAGACTGAGTTCTCTAGAGAAGCAAAAACCAGCAAAGCTTATATATATATATATAGAGAGAGAGAGAGAAATTTATGTTAGGAAAATGGCTCACATACATATAGAAGCCAAAGTTCCTGGATCAAACGTCAAGCTGGAGGCTTTTCCTGGCTCCCGCAAGCACAGGGGCCGAGGAGCTCAAGGCTGGCAGGCAGTACACTGGCTGTTGACTCCAATGAATGACGAATCCAAGATCTCCAAGCCAAATGGTGAACTGCTCACTCATGGAGAGCTGTAGGCAGTACAACAGAATTCTTATTCACAGAAGCATGTCTCTCTTCCCAGGATGTCCCTGGGTATACTGGAAGCAGGCCATACCCCTGGGGAAACTCCCTTTCAACCGATTGGCCACTCAGAACACAGTCATCTGATCCCATCATGGGAACAACCACACAGAACTGAGGTCCAGCCAAGTTGACACATAGCTCCAACTATCACAGCAGGCCATTAATTCAAGTCCATTAAAAGTCCCAAGATTGGCAGAGCATGGCAGGCTGCTAAACAACAACTTGACTACATGCAGGATTCAAGTGTGCCATAAGCTAGAGACTATTCCCAAAGATGCTTATATATAGGAAGGAGACCACAGCCCTAAGGAAGCTACTCAGCTGCTCACAGTAGATTCCACCATGGAGTTGATTACCAGTTACATCATGGGAAATACTACCACCAGTTGCCCAGCCACTCAACCAGGCCCAGCCAAGCTGACACACAACCTTAACTACCACAGCCTTTATAGCTAAAACAGAGTGACATTAGTGAAAGAACATATAGATGGACTGATGAACCAGCATAAACATCAGAAACAGACCCAAGTGTACATGAAATTTAGTATAAGATAAAGACAGCAAACCAAATCAGTTAGGGAAATCCTTTTAATAAATGATGCTAGATTAGACAGTAGTATTTTTTAAAAAAAGCTGAAATTGTATCTTTTTCTTAAACTATATACAAGAATAAATTCTAAAATAACCTATATATTAAAAATTTAACTATGTAATTACTACAGGAAAATATTTGTGAATTACTTTATAAATGAATGGGCCAAACTTTCCTGTGTCTAGAAGCAAAAAGGAAAATACTAATAACCTTGACAAGTTATACCTGGCATAAAGCACTGTAAGTAACAAAGATAGCCGATAATATGAGAAAAAATATTTGCAACTTATATGAAGGGTTAATATCACAAATATGGAGAGAGCTTCTACACACTGAGAAGAGACATGAAACCTATAGGGAAAAAAATGGGCAAAATAAATGAAAAGACAGTTCACAGGAAAAGAAAATAAACCTATTATCTGAAGCTTGTGCATAATAAGAGGAGTACAGATTAAAACTATACTGAGATATTGTTTCTCAAGCCTCAAACTGGCAAAAATCTCAGAGTTGACAATTTGCTGTGCAAGTGAGGCTGTGGCAGACAGGCAGTCTCATACATTGCTGATACCATCCTTATGGAAGGTAATTTAGCAATATGCAATAAAATTACATACCCATTTAGCCTTTAAACTAAAATTCCCAAATCTAGGAATCAATTCAAAGATCCATTGGCAAAAATACTAACTGCAGCCTACATAAGAATTTAATGTAAATGATTGTTAATTCATTAATTAGAAAACAGAAAAGGCAAAAACGTGATTGGAGCATCACAGGGATAGTAACAGTAGGAAGCAGCTACCACCTATAGGGTTGGAGAGAGTCCAAGAACTAGGACACAGCCCTCTGAGGTGGGATAATTGCCAACTGATGTTAAGTCTGTAGAGACAGATGAGGCTGATTTTAAGGAGCTCTGGTGGCTCAGTGCCTAAGGCATTTGACTGCTACCCAGAAGGCTGGAGGTTCAAACCTACCAGCCATGGAAGGAAGACTGGGCAATCTAATTCCATAGAGATGCTGCCTCGGAAACCCAAGGAGGGGTCACTATGCATTGTAGAGGCAGATTAGGCTGATTTTAGGAGCATGGAAAATCTGCAAACTGGAACCAACTGCTGTTAGTGGATTCACCTGTCAAGGCCAGGGTGAAGAACCCTTGGTGTGGTGATGCCAACAAACATGAAAGCAAACAGGAAGTAGGAAGTGCTTTTCTTGCTCTTCCTCCAGTGCCTCCTATTGACAGAGCCTAGTGAGGAAGCAGTTGCAAGATCCTAGCTATAACATCACTCTGCAGAGTACAGAAGAGCCTACTCTTAACCAGATTAGCATGGTATCAGATCACCTCTGCTGCTCATCCCTGGCTGCCTCATCATCCCTTGTTCCCTTTAACCCTGTCCACATCTTTGTAAATAATCTCTTCATTCTATTCTTTTCAGTTAAATCTTTTGGTTTACTCTGGCCTCTTGGAACTTAATATAACACTTAGACTTTTCATAGGACTTAAAGAGTAAAAGATGGCATATGTAGTTGTCAGGGAGGTGAACATTCTACTATGATGGCTACTAAGTCACCATGGAAGTGAGAGTGAGATAGGAGCTGAAAGTGAGTGCAGGAGTGAGCTGAGAGGGGCTCAGATCTTGAGAGAAGAACATCTGGAATAGCTTCCATATAGAATAAAGATTCCATGAGGGCAAAGACTAATTCACCACTGAATCCCTGATGCTTATACTTACGTATAATAATACAAAGTAGGTGTTTAATAAATATTTGTTGAATGAGTGTGATAGTTGGAGCTGTGTGTCAACTTGGCTAGACCACAATTCTGTGTGGTTTAAGCAGTTGTGATGTGGGTTATTCCCATGATAGGATCAGATGTATATGTTTTGAGCAGCCAATCCACTGAAAGGGAGTTTCCCTATGGGTGCGGCCTGCTTCCAATATATTTATGGACATCCTGGGAAAAGAGACACTCTTCTGTGGCCTGGATTCTGTTGTGCTGCCTACAACTGTCCCTGAGCGAACAATCCATCATTTGGCCTGGAGATCTTGAATTCGTCATTTGTTGGAGTCAACAGCCGGTATACTGCCTGCTAACCTTGAGCTCATCAGCCCCTGCAGCTGCGTGAGTCAGGAAAAGCCTCCAGCTTGATGTTTGATCCAAGAACTTGGGACTTGCCAGCTTCTACAAGTGTATGAGGAGCTCTGGTAGCATAGTGCCTAAGGCTGGTGGTTCAAACCCACCAGCCACTCCTCGGAAGGAAGATGAGGCAATCTACTTCCATAGGGATACTGCCTTGGAAACTCAAGGAGGGGTCGCTATGAGTCGGGTCTGACTCGATGGCACATAACAACAACAACAACAACAACAAGTGTGTAAGCCATTTTTCTAACATAAATTTCTCTTTCTCTATATGTATATATAAGGTTTACTGGTTTTGCTTCTCTACAAAACCCAGCCTAACACAATGCAGAAATAGAACAAATCTGAGAAACTCAGTACTGGTGGGCAGTGTACAGAACCCAGTTGAGGTTCATGGCCATGGATTTATATTGACCAAAATTCAAGATTGAGTGTTTCACCCAGTCATTCTAGAGTACAGGTGTACCATGGTGGGTATGGTGGTAGAAAATACAGAGTTTTACAGATATCAATTTGCCTGTGCAATAGAAAGACCACAAGGCAAAGGATTTGGAAATACTGAAGCAGAATAAGAGATAAAGGAAGCTTGCTGCCAGAGAAGGGAAGAAGTGGGGTTGCTAAGGGACAAAGACAAACTTTTTAACAGTCCTATCTATGTCTCCTGGGTACACAATAAACAAATTCAGTTTTCAACTATCGCTAAAATTTTGTTCCTCATAAGTAATGATGCAAGTCACCAGGAGTTAAGAATCCAACACTACTACTTTGAGCTGCAAATATCAAGAAGTCATGAGTCCCTACTGAATGCCAGTGTCTTAATTTATGCGATTCCATTTAGGCTTTGAAAAGATCATAAGCAATGAATTGTCTTGGATTTTCAGACTGAAGGAAGAAATTGATGGGTGAAAACTCCAAAACTGGAAACCACATTGCCTCATTAAAGCTTATCTTTACACGGTACAGGATAGACTAAAACCCTTTTGCACTCATGCAATACATTTTGATTCTTTTACTCCCTATTCTGTCACTGAGTTTCAGTCAGTGTTTCTCCATCTGAGACCTCCTTTCTCCATCTCATAGTTGTTTCTCACCTGTTATGTCCACCAACCAATCACCCAGGGCACCTAACATATACTGTAGGGTGGACATCGGGAATGGGCCTAAAAGTAGAATCCAGGATGAGATACCTAGCTAAAGGGCGCCTTCCTAGAGACAAGAAACTGAGACTTCTTGAATATAAGTGGACATCACAGGGTGACATGTAATGCCAGAGTGCAGGTCTCCCAAGCGGTGCAATGTGGGAAAACTAGAGGGAATTCTTCACCTAGACCTAGAGCACCTACTGATAAAGATTAAAGAAAAGATTATAGTCTGCAGTGTGGATTACACCTTAACATAAAGAAAATGAAAATCTTCACAACTGGACCAATAAGCAACATCACAATAAATGGAGAAAAGATTGAGATTGTCAAAGATTTTGTATTACTTGGTTCCACAATCAACGCCAATGGAAGCAGCAGTCAAGAAATCAGATGATGTGTTACACTGGGCAAATATGCTGCAAAAGACCTCTTTAAAGTGCTGAAGAGCAAAGATGTCTCTTTGAAAACTAAGCTGTGCCTAACCCAAGTCATGGTGTTTTCAGCTGCTTCATATGCATGTGAAAACTGGACAATGAGTAAGGAAGACTGAAGAAGAGTTGATGCTTTTAAGTTGTAGTGTTGGTGAGGAATACTGAAAGTACCATGGACTGCCAGAAGAATGAACAAATCTATCCTGGAGGAAGTGCAGCTGGAATGTTCCTTGAAAGCGAGAATGGCCACACTTCATCTCACCTACTTAGGTCATGTTGTCAGAAGGGATCATTCCCTGGAGAAGGATATCATGCTTGGTAAAGTGGAGGGTCAGTGAGAAAGGGGAAAGCCCTCAATGAGATGGATTAACACAATGGCTGTAATGATGGGCTCAGGTATAGCAAGGATTGTGAGGCTGGCACAGGACCAGGTAGTGTTTCATTCTGTTGTACATAGGGTTGCTATGAGTCAGTGCCAACTGGATGGCACCTAACAACAACGACAAAACTCTGAGGCAGTATCTCTACAGAAGTAGATTGCTCGATCTTCCTTCTGAGGAGTGGCTGGTGCGTTTGAACTGCAGCCTTCTGGTTAGCAGGCAAATGCCTTGGGCACTATGCCACCAGAGCTCCTAACAACAATAAAATTAGGAGAGGACCATGGAGTACATATCAGTGTATTCCCAGATTTGCCCAGCAGAGGGAGGCCTCTGGCTGATAACAGGTTGACCAAACAATTAGAAAAGGCTGAAGCTATGGGCCTTTAATAAACATCATACCTGCTGTTTCCAAGTGTTTAGAGAAAAGGTTATCCATCCAAATCTAAAAATAAAATATTCAGAGCAAAATAATGAAAAACTATCTTTACTTTTCTACATTAACTTCTAATCTTTATAAATCTGTGAGTATATTTTTCCATAGTGTCATATATATTCAATTTTGTATTTTGCTTTTTTTTTTTTTTACTTATGTCAACATTTAAGTTAGCTTTCTGTGTTCATAATAATCATTTAAATGCTACATAATTCTTTAAACTTGTTAGCATAACTAAATTTACAAAGTCACTCATCTGTTTTGTTAGAAGGAATTCCAGAAGTGCCTAAGGCATTTGACTGCTAACCAGAAGGCTGGTGGTTCAAACCAGCCACTCCTTGGAAGGAAGATGGGGCGATCTACTTCCGTAGTGATACCGCCTTGGAAACCCAAGGAGGGGTCACTCTGAGTCGGATTCAACTCCATAGCAATGAGTTTGGTTTCTTTTATATGGAGCTCTAGTGACACAGAGGTTAAAGCATTTGGTTGCTAAACAAAAGGTCCATGGTTTGAACCACGAGCCATTCTGCTGGAGAAAGATAAGGCAGTCTGTTTCCGTAAAGATTTACAGGCTTGGAAACCCTATGGGGCAGTTCTACTCTGTCTTATGGGGTCACTGTGAATTGGAATCAACTCAATGGCAGTGGGTTTAATTTTATATTAATTTTACAGTTAATAGAATTCTGAAATTAGGCATTTTCTTTAGAATCGATTTCTTAAAATATGTTCCAAAGTAATATTACTATATTGATTTCAAATCTCCAATATCCAAAGAAATCCAAAGAGGAATATGCTATAAACATATTTTTCGCTCTTGTTATCAAATAAGACATATTAATTGATCCCTTAGGCTCAAACTCATTGGAAGGTTTGTGAAATATTGTTATTCCATAAGTCACAAGAAAATGGCTAGTCTGAAATACTGACATGCTATCAGTTGAACAGTAGCAAATTTTTATTAAGCGTCTTTTTATGTTTCTCTGTCTTTCAGCTATTAAAGAAAAACAAAATCCTCCTTGTGGTTAAGATAAAACTTTTGCTCCATTCTACAACTGTCTCTCTCATATTTCAGCAGAACATAACTCTAAATAAATATGAGTCCATGTTGGTGAAGTTTCTACTGATGGCTTTGGTTTTCTTCATGAACAGTGCCAAAAGTCCTGTGGGTGAATGATGCCCAATACGGTGGCAAAGCAGAAATGAGCACAGGGAAGTAGGTTTACTGCAATAGCCAATGTGGAGAATGGGGAAGACCAATGACAATAACCCAGTAGAGGTGCAGACCACAACTCTATGAAAATATATAGTTATTTCTCTAGTAGAGCCCAGCTGATCAAAATTTAAAGTTTTGTTCAACTAGTGAAATGCAAGAATAAGGGGACAAGAAAGATACAGATATCCAGAGATCCAATGGTTGGACTGCGATGTCTTGGCAGAACAGGGCAGTAATGGAGCAGAGGAGAGAGTGCAGAGATAGGAACAAGACAGAGGGTCATGAGACTAAAGGAGGTCAAACCACAGGATGAGGCGAGAAATAGTGAAAGGTGGATGAGGATAAGACTGTGAACAGGAAAATGCAACGTTGAGTTTATATGAATTTACTGTTTCAGAGATGTTGGCTAGGGCATACTCCAGATGATGACTGGATTCCAATGGGGCTGCATGAGCTTTGGTTCTGGTGGAGGAACACAGGAGCTGAGCAAAGAGGAAGTGATAGTCTAAGAGAGTAGTTCTCAAACTCCAGCGTGTAAAATAATCACACAGGGTCCCCATGAAAAGGCAGATTCATGGGCCTCGCCACAGACCTTACTTTATCAGAATATGGAAGCTGAGGCCAAGAACCTGCATTTTAAAAAGACACCCAAGTGAATTTAAGTGGTTCAGGTGCTTAGAGGAACAATGTTCTAGGGTGTTGGGCTTCTCATGTGAGCACTGAGTTAACCCAGACTGAGGATAAGACCACGGTGAAGCAACAATCTCATTTCCTAATGGGCATCTTGAAGAAACAAATGTGAGAGGAGTGTAGGTGATGAGGTCTACACTGAATTGGGTGACAAGGCTGAAAAGCCAGGTGCGAGAATTTAATTGTGGAAATAACACTGGGTAACAATGAAGGTACACTCTCAACCTCTCAACCCCAAGGCTGTGGGATAAGGGAGATGTCTATTTTCCAGGAAGAGAGTTCTTCTGAAAACAACACTCTCAGGGGAAAGCCAAGATTCTGTTAAGGTCTGCAGCATGCAGGAAGAGACCAATGCAAAAGGAATTTTCTTTACTATAATTGGGAGCTCTGGTAAGCATAGTGCCTAAGGCACTTGACTGCTAACCAGAAGGCTGGTGGTTCAAACCCACCAGCCACTCCTCGGAAGGAAGGTTGGGCAATCCTACTTCTGTAGTGATAACTGCCTCGGAAACCCAAGAAGGGGTTGCTATGAGTCGGGACTGACTCGACGGCACATAACAACAACAACAACATATCACACAATAGGTGCTCTGGTAGCATAGTGCCTAAGGCCCTTGACTGCTAACCAGAAGGCCGGTGGTTCCCACCAGCCACTCCTCGGAAGGAAGGTTGGGCAATCTACTTCTGTAGTGATACTGCCTTGGAAACCCAAGGAGGGGTTGCTATGAGTCGGGTCTGACTCAACCGCACATAACAACAACAATAACAACATCACACAATATCACACAGGCACTACAGACATGTATGGTGGAGGGGTTGATTCTCAGAATTTAGGGTCATGGAAGGGGAGGCACCAAGCAGATTATGGGGAGGATTATAGGAAAATGACATTTTGAACAGCGACCAGAGAGGAATAGGAGGTAAAACATTTTTGATTACTTGGCTTCAAGATTTCCAGAAAAATTGGTCCTATTGGTCTCCTAGTGGATGTAGGTTCTTAGGCTTCTCTTACAGATGTTTGTGGGAGAACTTTGGCCTAGTTCGCATTCAGGCAACTTCTACCCTGCACATCATTCTTCCCCGCTTTCACTGGCTTAGTTTCTGTGTATGTGCAGTAATAAACTCAGAGAGCCTCAGACATTTTCTTAGTTATCTAGTGTGGCTATAACAGAAACCCCACAAGTGGGTGGCTTTAACAAATAGAAATTTATTTTTTGACAGTTTGTTGTTGTTATTATGTGCCATCAAGTTGGAGCCGACTCATAGTGACACCTCCTTGGGTGTCACTATGGAAGTAGATTGCCCAACCTTCCTTCTGAGGAGTGGCTGGTGGGTTTGAACCGCCAGCCTTCTGGTTAGCAGTCAAGTGCCTTAGGCACTACGCTACCAGAGTTTAGGAGCTAGAATTCCAAATTCAGGGTGCCAGCTCTGGCGGAAAGTTATTAACTCTTTGAGCTTCTTGCCGTCTCTTCCCCTATCTCTGCTTCCTAGCTTGCTTGTTTAATTTTTCTTATATCTTAAAGGAGATTAACTCAAGATACACTCTACACTAATTCTGCCTCATTAACAGAACAAAGAAAATCAATTCCCAAAAGTGACTATAACCACAGGCATACAGGCTAGGATTTACAATGCATATTTTTGGGGTCCATAACTCAATTCACAACAGACATGTATCTGTAAAGCTCCTTAAAGGTGATGCCTTCTAACCTTTCATCAGATGACAAAATATTACAATAAAATGATGCATGCAAGATACCCAGCTAGTTAGTAGTGGGAGCTCTGGTAGCGTAGTGGCTAAGGCACTTGACTGCTAACCAGAAGGCTGGCGGTTCAAACCCACCAGCCACTCCTCAGAAGGAAGATGGGGCAATCTACTTCTGTAGTGATACTGTCTAGGAAACCCAAGGAGGGGTTGCTTTGAGTCGGGTCTGACTCGACGGCATATAACAACAGTAAAAAGAGACTAACAAAGGTGTGACATGTTTTAAAAAAGACCAGGCTTACTGGTTTGGTAGAGACTGGTGAAACCCCTGAGACTATGGCTTCTAGTCACCCTTCAGGCCTGGAATTGAACTCACTCCCATGGCCTCCATCCAAACAAGACAGATATATAAGGTGAACACTTACACCAGGTAGGTACATTCTTTAGAACAATAAATCATGGGAGATCACAAGGCAAGTATCTGTATAGTATCACTGGGAGGACAGCAATGCATAGGAAAGAAGAACACAGGGAAAAGGTAACATAAGGAGGAAGTGAGAAGAGGGCTGTTACTTTATGGAGATTGTAATCAATGTCATGAAACAAAATGTGTATGAACTGTTGCCTGGAAAATTAATTTGCTCTGTAAACTTTCACCCCTATCACATTAAAAAAAAAAAAAAAAAAAAAAGATGTGACATATTTACAAAGGTCATATTAAATCAGGACTTCTATCCAGTTCAGCTCAGTCCATTCATGGCTCATGAAATGAACTGGGACAGACCTGAATTTTTAAAATATGGGTGAACTAGGATGCTAAGTGGAATGGGAAAAATTACAGGTCAAAGCTCTTTTAGAAACTTAATCTCCCTCTTAGAAAACAAAGGCAGTGTGCATGTTGCATAGCAACCAAATCTTTTTTTCCCCCTTGACTGGCTGAGTTGAAACCAGCAGTGACTGCTCAAAGATGGTGGCTGACGACACAGCTATGAATGTGTGTCACTCTCCACAGTCCTGGCAATAATCCAATGTCACACTTCAGGCTTCTGAAAGGGTGCATCATATCTCTTCTGAGTCTCCCATTCTAGGGTTTCAACCTGTAATGAGACATTAATCCCTGCCTTATCCATCATTCTGAGCACCACCCTTTGTGACTTTAGTAGGAATAGCTTTTTATCAGTTTCTTTAAATAAGTCTGCCTGTCCTGCAGGCCAAATGATCAGGTATGTCCAGGCAAAGAGGAGTGTGCCCACAACCATGTTTAGGGTTGGCAGATGCTTCTACATGCATATTTTTATGTGCAGTAAGAATGTTTGGGTGTATAGTAGAGCTGGTAATGGACAAGGGTGTGGAGGCTTCTTGGCCACAGCCAGCTAGTAGGAGAGAGCAAGTAGTTGGACCTGCGGGTTCACTATCATGGTCACGGGACATCAAGCTTAATTGGCATAACATACTACACAAAAACATTGTTCCACTTCCTACTTTGGTGAGTAGCGACTGGGGTCTAAAAGCGACCATCTAGATGCAACAATGGGTCTCTTTGTCTAGAACAAAGAAGAATGAAGAAAACCAAAGACGCATGGAAATAATTAGTCCAAGGGACTGGTAGATCATGTGATCCTCAGACTAGTTGACCATAAGGCCAGAAGAAATAGATGCTGCCCGGCTACCACTGTCAACCATTAGAAGGGGGAGTGGTGCAGGAGATCCTGGATAGAGTGGGAGAATAATGTGGAACAAAACTCTAAATCACATACAAAAAAAAAGACCAGGTTTGCTGGTCTGATAGAACCTGGTGAAACCCCTGAAACTATGGCCCCTAGTTACCCTTCAGATCTGGAACAGAACTCACTCCTCTGGCTTCCAGCCAAACAACAGACAGGCATATGAGGTGAACATGTACATCAGTAGATACACTCCTTGGAGCAATCAATCATGGGAGAACAGAAGGCAATGTTTGCACAGGGAGATAGTTCAGAAGGTGGGAGCGCATGGGAAGGAAGGACACAGGAAAGAGGTAACTATAGGGAAGAAGTAGGAAGAGAGCTGTTACATTGTGGGGAATTGCAATCAGTGTCATGAAACAAAATGTGTATGAACTGCTGTATGGAAAATGAATTTGCTCTGTAAACCTCCACCCAAATCACAATAAAATTAAAATAAAAGAATAACTCTGCCTGTCTGTCCTGGTGGATGCTGACCTGCCCCAAGGATCCATCCTGACAGCACGGCCCACATTCCCCAGCACACAGTTCCACTCTGCTGCAGGGCCTTCCTTACCCTCCGGAGTTTGCTCTCAGGCTGCTCCACTTGTCCTGATCTGATTTGCCTCACATGTATAGAAAGGACTTTTAATTATCTATGAGAATCTAGAATTTTCCCAAATCACACTGGGTACTTGGAGAATAAAAAAAGTGGATTATAATTGAGACTTAAAAGTGGATATTAGAGAGGACTTGTCTCCAAATTCACTGGGGGAGAGAGACTGCCCTCCAGTGGTGACTCAGGGATGCAGCTCCTTTCATCCTGTGGGTTCATCAGCATATGGTCCTGGGAATGGTCTCTAATCCAAGGAGTCTGAAGAGAATAAAGGCATGGGCTATTATGAGTGGTAGGTTGTACTGGGCTAAGTCTGGAAAGTATACATCGTTTTTGCCCACCTGCTACTAACCAAAACTTGGTCATATACAGTGACAAGGAGGCTTTTGTAGATTGAATTGTGTCCCCAAAAATTACGTGCCAATTTAGCTGGGCTATGTCTCAGTATTATGTAATTATCCTCCATTTTGTGATCTGATGGAATTATCCTACATGTTGTAAATCCTAACCTCTATGATGGCAAGGAGGAGCTCTGGTAGCATAGTGCCTAAGGCACTTGACTGCTAACCAGAAGGCTGGCAGTTCAAACCCACCAGCCACTCCTCGGAAGGAAGATGGGGCAATCTACTTCTGTAGTGATACTGTCTCAGAAACCCAAGGAGGGGGTCACTATGAGTCGGGTCCGACTTAAAGGCACATAACAACAGCAACAATGTGATAATTCTACTTTTAGCTTTTTGAGGAACTGCCAAACAGTATTTCACATTCCCACCAGCAATGGATAAAGGTTCTA
This sequence comes from Orycteropus afer afer, assembly GCF_000298275.1. Lineage (NCBI taxonomy): Eukaryota > Metazoa > Chordata > Mammalia > Tubulidentata > Orycteropodidae > Orycteropus > Orycteropus afer. The sequence goes on along the minus strand of NW_006921842.1, from coordinate 4,056,313 downwards.
ATGCCTCCATCTCCTCAGCAGCATTTATTATTGCCCACATTTTTGAAAACAGCCATCCTATCCTAAGGGGTGTGAAGGAGTACCTCATTGTGGTTTTATAATACACATATGACAAAGGACTTACATCCAGAAAATATAAAGAATCTACAACTCAATAATAAGATGACAAGCCAACAAACAACAACAACAAAAAAATGTGTACACCAAAACCATAATGAGACACTACTTCCCACCAAACAGAATGGCTAAAACTAAAAAGATTGTTAGCAAGGATGTAGAGCAACTGATACTCTCTCATATTGTGGGTGGAAGTGGCCGATGTTACAGCCACTTTGATAATTTGGCTGTTTCCTATAAAATTTAACAAGTATATATACAGTCCAGTAATTCTACCCAAGACAAATGAAAATGTCCACACCATGACCAATACACAAGTGTGCCTACAGCTTTTTTTCCACAATGCTATAAACTAGAAACAACTAAAAACATCAGCAGGGGAATGGAGAAATGAATTGTAATATATCCATACAGTAGAACAGTACTCAGCAATAAAAGGGAACAAACTACTGATACATACAACAACATGGATAAATCTTAAGAAAATGAGGGAAAGAAGCCAGCAGAAAAGAATATCATTGATACAAATGCCATTTCTAATGAAATTCTGTTGTTGTTGTTATGTGCTATCGAGTTGGCCCCGACTCATAGTGACCCCTCCTTGGGTTTCCGAGGTGGTATCACTATGGAAGTAGATTGCCCAACTTTCCATCTGAGGAGTGGCTGGTGGGTTTGAACCGCCAGCCTTCTGGTTAAAACTAAGCTATCATGAAAAAAAGAACATCAGTGGTTTCCTGGGGCCAGGGTTTTGGGGAGCAGGACACTGCAAAGGGGCAGAGGGGAACTTCCTAGGTTGATGGTAATGTTCTGTACGCTAATTATGGTAGCGATGATATATGAATATAGGAGCCTCTGGATAAACTTGAACTTCCAACCTTTTAGTTAGCAGCTGAGTATATTAACCATTTGCAACACCCAGGAACTCTATATAATTGATACAGATACATTTTATTGTATATAAATTATACATATAATTATATATTGTATATAAATTATTCTTCAATAATGTTAATTTTTTATTCAATATATTATTGCTTGGAATGGGGAATGACTATGATTACCTTAACATAATTAAGTTATAATAATAAGGATTAAAGACCATTATGGCGGGGGTATAATGGCATAATCAATTAAAACATAAAACTACTTATACACTTAGCCCAAAACTCCCCTCCCTAACCAAGGCCATCCTTGAACTTTCCATGTTTCATCATTCTGCTAAGTCTAACAGGTACTTTTTAATTTCTCATGAAAAATGGGCAAAAGAAGAGGAAAAGAAGAACAATAAAATAATATTAATAAATAAAATTAAAAGCCAGTTCTTTTAAAAGAATTATCTCCGAAAAACTAGATCATTGAATGACAAAAATTAAACTGAATGCTGACCTACCAACACATACAAAGGTGGACTCCATATGGATAAAAGATCTAAAAGGATAAGGTAAAATTCTATAATTTGTAAAAGAAAAGGAGATCATCTTGCAAACTAAAGGGACTGGGAAAAAACTTCTTGAACTAACTCCCTACAAGCACAATCTATATGGCAAAACTTATGATTTTGATTATATTAAAATGAGGAATTTCTGTTCAATTAAGCAAACTACGACAAAGCTGATACACCACCTCCCGGTCTCGAACCTCCTTGTCCCGCTTCGGTTTCTTAACTCACCTTACTCTCCCGGTTTCCCTGTGGCGGTACTGAAATCCAGAAGCTTGGCTGTTCAAACCCACCAGTCACTCCTCAGAAAGACGGTTGGGCCATCTACTTCCGTAGAGATTGTTGTTATTTGCAGCCCAGTCCGACCCAACTCATAGCTACCCCTCCTCGGGAAGTAGATTGCTCAATCTTCCTTCCGAGGAGTGGCTGGTGGGTTTGAACCCCCAGCCTTCTGGTTAGCAGTCAAGTGGCTTAGGCTACCAGAAACTCAAGGAAGGGTCGCTGTGAGTCGGATCCGCCTCCGTGGCAGTGCGTTGGGTTGTTTGCGTAATCTCCATCACCTGGAGATTCCCTCGGGCGCAGCTCCATCCTCAGAGCTCTCACCCTTACAGGGAAAGGAGAGCAGTGTCTGCAGAGGCTCTCAGGATGCTGCGTACAGGTATCAGACTGTAAAGCTGTGAAAAAGTCACCCAAAATCTCCAGGTGAGGTCAAGGAAGTGATCTACCACGTGAAAAGATGTTGGAAGGCGGAGTCTGCGGCCAATGAGAAGCCGGCAAATCAGAAGCGCCAAAACAGTAGTCACGCCGGGGGCTCGCTCAGCACAACTGGAGGCACCAGGGGGGCGCTGGTGCCTTGGGAGGCCGGGGGTGGGGTCTGCGTTGTGTGCCGGGTCCTTCCGTGTGCGAAGCGACTCCAGGCAGTCTGCGGTGCTGTGGCCAGGCCTGTGAAAGCGCGTTCTGAGCGACTGACGCGAAAGTCTGATTTTGGATGTTTTCCTCCCCTCTTTTAAAGCCAAGTCGTGCAAGTTACCTAGACTCAGCGATCATACCCTGCTTGGAGCCGCTACTTTATGCGCTCTTGTAGACCTCCTGTGCGCGTATTTCATAAATGATTGATTACGTACGGATGTAAGAATCGTTCCTGAGGATGAGTTCCTACGGACAAACAAAACGCAGCAGAAATTTTTTTTTTTTTTTTTTT
>NW_006921842.1:4019682-4046729 GCF_000298275.1 Orycteropus afer afer | reverse complement strand
TTTGAACCGCCAGCCTTCTGGTTAGCAGTCAAGTGCCTTAGGCACTATGCTACCAGAACTCCTATAGATAAGCACTAGTTTACTGTAAACTTGAACATTCACTGCAGATTAGTAAGAAAGCCCTTGCTTATTTATTTATTTATTTATTTATATGGGTAATCTGCCCCTGCTAACCATGATCTTCCAGGACTTTTCCTGAAATATATCAAGGACAATGGCAGGAAAAGGGTGTGTAACTTCCAGCCTGTTTTCTGAAATCTGGCAACGACAATGCCACGGAAACAGTATGCAACTTTAGTTCCTTGCAGAGCCTCAATTTCCAGGCAGGCTGCCAGAGACAAGAGCCTACCCTCAATCCCAGGCATGGGCCCAAGTGACCCACCAAGGCCTGGCCTGGGTCCTCTGCCTCTAGTCCTGCCTAGATTGTACAGGAGGCCTCAGCCCAGGACAATGGCGTGGGTCCTGCCTCCTCCCCTGATCCAGACTGGGTAAAGGGTAAGTGCAGCACATGACAGCTGAAGGAATTGCTTTTCATTTCTATAGCTGGCCTGTCACCACTCATCTGTCAGTTTGTCATACTGTGGTGGCTTGTGTGTTGCTGTGAGCCTGGAGGCTATGTCATCGGTATTTCAAATACCAGCAGAATCACCCATGGTGGACAGGTTTCAGGAAGAAGGAAGGGGTCATCCACTTCTCAAAGAATTGACCAGTGAAAACCTATGAATAGCAGCAAAACATTGTCTGGTATATTACTGGAAAACTTTATGAATAGCACTGAAACATTGTCTGATATAGTTCGGGAAGATGACGTCCTCAGGTTGGAAGGCACTCAAAATAATTCTGGGGAAGAGCTGCTTCCTCAAAGTAGAGTTGATCTTAATGACATGGACAGAGTAACGCTTTCTGGACCTCCATTTGCTGGTATGGCACGACTCAAAATGGGAAGAAATAGCTGCAAACATCCATTAAAAATTGGAACATAGAATGTATGAAGTATGAATCTAGGAAAATTGGAAGTTGTTAAAAATGAAATGGAATGCCTAAAGATTAATATCCTAGGCATTGGTGAGCTGAAATGAACTGGTATTGGTCATTTTGAATCAGATAATCATACGGTCTACTATGCTGAAAATGACAAATTGAAAAGGAATGGTGTGGCACTCATGGTCACAAAGAATATTTCAAAACCTATCCTGCAGTGATAGGATAATATCCATATGTCTACAAGGAAGACCAGTTAATACTACTATTCAAATTTACTCACCAACCACTAAAGCCAAAGATAAAGAAATGGAAGATTTTTACCAACTTCTGAGGTCTGAAATTGACCAAACATGAAACCAAGATGAATTGATGATTACTGATGACTGAAATGTGAAAGCTGGAAATAAAGAAGACTCATTGGTAGTTGAAAAATATGCCCTTGGTGATAGAAACGATGCCAGAGCTCACATGGTAGAATTTTGCAAGACCAATGACTTACTCATTGCAAGTACCTTTTTCAGCAGCACAAATGGCAGCTATACACATGGACCTGGCCAGATGGAATACAAAGGTATCAGATCAACTACATCTGTGGAAAGAGCCAAAAGAGAACTCAACGTCTTCAGCCAAAGCAAGGCCAGGAGCTGACTGTGGAACAGACCATCAACTGCTCATATGTAAGTTCAAGTTGAAGCTGAAGACAATTAAAGCAAACCCACAAGAGGCAAAATATGATCTTGATTATATCCCACCTGAATTTAGAGACCATTTGAAGAATAGATTTGACACAATGAACACAATGACTGAAAATCAGATGAGTTGTGGGATGATATCAAGAATATCATATATGAAGAAAGCAAAAGGTCATTAAAAAAAAAAAAAAAAAAGGTAAGGAAGAAAAGACCAAAATGAATGACAGAGATTTTGAAACTCGTCCTTGAACTAAGGCAAGTGGAAGAAATGACCAGATAAAAGAGCTGAACAGAAGATTCCAAAGAGCAGCTCGAGAAGACAAAGTAACAACTTATAATGAAATGTGTAAAGATCTAGAATTAGAAAACCAAAAAGGAAAATCATGCTAGGCATTTCTTAAGCTAAAAGACCTAGAGAAAAAATTCAAGCCTCAAGTTACAATATTGAAAGATTCTATGGGCAAAATATTGAATGATGCAGGAAGCATCAAAAGAAGATGGAAGGAATACTCAGAGTCATTGTACCAAAAAGAATTGATCATTGTTAAACTATTCCAGGAGGTGGCATATGATCAAGAACCAATGATACTGAAGGAAGAAGTTGAAGCTTCACTGAAGGAATTGGTGAACAACAAGGCTCCAGGAATTGATGGAATACCCATTGAGGTGTTTCAACAAACAGATGCCATGCTGGTAGCACTTACTCGTCTATGCCAAGTAATTTGGAATACAGTTACTTGGCCAACTGACTGGAAGAGTTCTATATTTGTACCCATTCCAAAGAAAGGTGATCCCACAAAATGTGGAAATTATCAAACAACATTAATATCACACACAAGAAAAACTCTGCTGAAGACAATTCAAAAATGGTTGCAGCAGTATATTGAAAGGGAACTTCCAGAAATGAAAACTAGATTCAGAAGAGGACGTGGAACAAGGGATATCATTGCTGATATCGATGGATCTTGGCTGAAAGCAAAGAATACCAGAAAGATGTCTACTTATGTCTTATTGACTATGAAAAAGCATTCAGCTGTGTGGATCATAACAAATTGTGGATAACATTGAGAAGAATGGGAATTCTAGAACACTTAATTATGCTTTCAGGAGCCTATACGTAGACCAGGAGGCTGTTGTTCAAACAGAACAGGGGGATACTGCATGGTTTAAAATCAGGAAAGGTGTGTATCAGGGTTGTATCCTTTCACCATACTTATTCAATCTGTATGCTGAGCAAATAACCCGAGAAGCTGGACTATATGAAGAAGAGCATGGCATCAGGATTGGAGGAAGACTCATTAACAACCTGCAATATGCAGATGATATAACCTTGCTTGCTGAAAGTGAAGATGACTTGAAGCACTTACTGATGAAGATCAAAGACTACAATCTGCAGTGTGGATTACGCCTCAACATAATGAAAAGGAAAATCCTCACAACTGGATGCTACTTATTGAAGTAGCATCACAATAAATGGAGAAAAGATTGAAGTTGTAAAAGGTTTCATTTTACTTGGATCCACAATCAACACCTACGGAAGCAGCAGTCAAGAAATCAGATGCCATATTGCATTGGGCAAATCTGCTGCAAAAGACCTTTTTAAAGTGTTAAGAAGCAAAGATGTCATTTTGGGGACTAATGTGTGCCTAATCCAAGCCATGGTACTTTCTGTCGTTTCATATGCATCTGAAAGCTGGACAATGAATAAAGATTGAAGAAGAGTTGATGCTTTTGAATTGTGGTGTTGGCAAAGGATACTGAAAATACGATGGTCTGCCAGAAGAACAAACAAAACTGTCCTGGAAGAAGTGCAGCCAGAATGCTTCTTGGAAGCAAGAATAGCCGGACTTTATTTCACCTACTTTGGTCATGTTGTCAGAAGGGACTAGTCCCTAAAGAAAGATACCATGCTTAGCAAAGTCAGCAAAAAGGGGGAAGACCCTCAACAATATGGATTGACACAGTGGCTGCAATGATGGGCTCAAGTATTGCAAGGATTGTGAGGATGGTGCATGACTGGGCAGTGTTTCGTATTAAGGTTTCACTATGAGTTGGAGCCAACTTGACGGCACCTAACAACAACAACATAGCTGGTCCGCATCCCAATTTCTTATTTTATCTTTATTACATCCATCCTTATGGTTTTCAAAGGTTTTACTTTGTTAATTAAGAAAAAAATTATTTAGTTGCTTATTTTGTTATCATTCTTTCTTGTTCAGTCATCTAAGTGTTTAAGGATACTGAAATGCTCTAGGGCCTGCCAACATTAGGGATGCCGCCTGGACAGTATAGACTAGTTTAGCAATATTCATATTGTGTCTTCACTTACCCTGCAGAAAGGTGAGTTTTCTAAGTTCTTCAATGAGTCTGAGGCCCCAGACTTGTGTTAGTGTGCTGGGTCTCTGGGGGTTGAGAACAAATAAGACAGGGCTTCCTTTCTAGGGGAGCTCTGGTGGCATAGTGCCTGAGGCATTTGACTGCTAACCAGCAGGCTGGTGGTTCAAACCCACCAGCCACTCCTCAGAAAGAAGACTGGGCAATCTACTTCCAGAGATACCGCTTTGGAAACTCAAGGAGGAGTCACTATGAGTCTGATCCGACTCAATGGCAGTGAGTTTGTTTGGTTTGTTTTCCTTTCTAAAAAGCCTCTGTGAACATGACTAGAATGCCCAACCCTAGGAATGTTGGTGACTGTCTGACCTCTTCTGTTTCTTCCTTTGGGTAGAGATGAATGCACAGCCATGACTGTGACATTCAAGTATGGCTTTTGCTTTTTAATTTCCTCATGCTTAGAGAGATTCTTTGGAGGGAATTTGCAATTTATTATATGATTGTTTTCCTTGTTGTACTGGATTGTCTGAGGAAGCTTAAAAATTAATGGACATTTGTCCCCTTTATTACCTTTGAGATGAAATAATTATAAAAAAGATGTCAGAAGGCCTTAATGTCAGCAAACCTCAATTCTTGAATCAACTATAAATATGAAATTTAGCAATTTAATGTTTTTTTTCTTGTCATCATTAATGTTGTTTGTGTGTTGATTGATTTCATTGTCCTGCCATTGGGCCACTCTGGTATAATATGGAATGTAGTTTTCAGAACAATCCTCTAGAGATTAAGGCCTATCTAATCATATCTGAATAATAACAAAGACCACCAACAATCATTTCAGCAATGAGTATTTATTAAGGTTTAAAAATATGTCAAGACAGCTGACTTTAGCAGAGTCTGGAAAAAAACTTTTTTTTTTTTTTAACTGAAACATCTTTAACATAATAATACAGTAATAATAATAATAATATTTTGATGTGCATCACAAAGCAGTGCCCGTTTGTTGTTACAAAGCATTGTATGTACCTCAAATTTTTAACATGATAGGCTTTATAGGGCTTGGTTTGTAACATAAAATTCTGTTTGAGAACTGAGTTCCCCATCGGAATTTGTTTTTGCTCTTAACCTCCTTCCCTCTTGAAGCATCTCATTGTAAGCCAACTTTAACTTTTCTTACACACTTTACTTGGTCATTGCCCAGACATCTGCATTTACTACATAATCTAGGACTGCAGCTCAAATTATTAATCAACATTTTGATTTTTGTGCTTTTATCAGTAAAAACCTAGAATCAAACCCACTGCCATGGAATCAATTCCAACTCATAGCAACCTTATAGAACAGAGTAGAACTTCCCCCAAAGGGTTTCCAAAGCTGTAATCTTTATGGAAGCAGACTGCCACATCTTTCTCCCATGAAGCAGCTGGTCAATTCAAACTGCCATCCTTTCAGTTAGCAACTGAGCACTTTAACCACTCCTCCACAAGGGTTCCTTTCCCTCTTATGCAGTAGGCAAAGACAAGTGCAGATTTCTCTCATCCCCGACCTATATACTAGTTCAAATGGCCTCAAACAAAGTGGGAGGACACAGGACTCCTGACCTCTGGGTCAGTCATTGACTTTTCCCTGTGTGACACCCAAGGACTTTTGGAAATCAAAGCCCTGAACCCATTGAAGAGGGCTGGAGAGGAAATGTACAGTAATTGCTATTATCTCACTTTCCCACAGTTCAGGCTGACCGTCTGTGTTATCTTTATAGTCTTTATGTCCATTCATTCATTCAGTGAGTATTTATTAAGTGTACTGGGGAAAAAGCAATAAAGAAAACAGAACAAATCTCTGTCCTCACAAGATTTACGCTATGTTCTCTGTGCCAGTTAAATCAAGAAGGATTTACTTTTTTCCTTACTCATCTGGGGGAGGTAGGAACAAAGGAGAGTACTGATAAACCTGGAAATAGGGCCGGAGAGTATCAAAGAAGGAAGCCTTCGGGAAGGTGAAGATGTGGGAGCCAGTGGTCATGTTATAAAAGGATACAACTCCAGCTTCATAGTCCAGAAAAACCCCTGCAACCAGGAGCTTATCCTCCAGATGAAGGCTAACTGGGGGAGAGCTAAGTGCTATATAACCATTCTTTTTGCACAGCCTGATGGTCCAGAATCCGAACTCAGGCTTCTGGTTCATGCGCTCATCTCTTTGCACACTCTCTATACAAACTCCCAAATCCCACCCAGTTCCTTCTCCCACATCCACTTCAAAGTAGTGTCTTCCTGAGGTGAAGCCCTCACAGCCCATAACACAGGGAAAGAAACAAAATCTCCTGGCAGAAGTGTTAAGATGTTCCTGAGGGCATCCACGAATCACTTGTCTGCGATCCTCAGATAGAATTAGTTCAGGATGAGCTGTATCTGGATCCAGCGTCACACGGACTACAAAGAAAGACAGTTTTTTTTGGTGTTGAGAACACAGTTAATTTTCAATAAAACCAGCCTGTGTTTGAATCCAAGCATTGCTTCTTACTAGCTGTGTGCACTCAGGCAAGCCATTCAACTCTCTAGACTTCAGTTTTGTTAAATATAAAGTGGAAATTGTCATACTTATTGCAGAGCATGGTGGGGAGGAATGAATGAGCTAACATATGTTTGGTGCCAGTAAAACTCCTGGCACATGGTAACTGGCTGATAAATGGGAGTAATAGTAATGTCATTGTCATCATCTTCTTCATCATCATCACTCCTTTAGTCACTCAGAGAACTTAAGGACCAGAACTGACTAGAGCTGATATGGTAACTGTCTTCTCCAAAGCCCTTCCTCTCCCTCATGGGTCTTCCAGTAATCATGGAATATTGGAGCAGGAAGGAGTCCTTCCCTATTTATAAATACCAATACTGAAGATCGGCCGACTCGACGGCAAACAACAACAACAACAACAAAATACTGAAGATCAGAGAAGGAAAGTGACTCAGTGTCATAGATTACTATTGGAAGACCCATAGTTTTCCCCAGACCTCAGCTCTTCTTTTTTACTTCAGATAAGATTCAGTAGGAATTGGTTTAAGGTAATACACCTAGGATCAATATAAAACAAAACAAAAGAAAAGTCACTGCTGTCAAGTTGATTCAACTCATAGCGACCCCACCTTGGTAGATTGCCTGATCTTCCTTCTGAGGAGTGGCTGGTGGGTTTGAACTGCCAGCCTTCTGGTTAGCAGTCAAATGCCTTAGGTACTACACCACCAGAGCTCCCAGGACCAATATTCATAAAAAAATTACATATACATCTGGCTAGAATTAAGTAAGATAGGAAAAATGTGATAAGCTAAAGTGGGATATTGGTCAGCAATGCAATTTTAAAAATAAAAAATTGTAATAGGATGTTTCAACAAGAGAGTTAAGAAACTACTCTGTCACTGGGTTGAACATTGATCAGTTGGACTGTGGCAAGAAGAGGAATCAAGTATTCTAAAATAATTCCTGTGGTGGGTGTTCTCTGTTTATCCCTCCAGACCATTCTTTACCTTTTCCACCCTGGTCTGTGCTAAGGGAGGCTGCTCTCAGTGGACATATCCACCAGTCTTCCTTTCCTTTGGCTTCTGTTTGGTTTAGCCAATGGGAAGCATTAGAAGAAACGATAAGGCAAAAAGCAGCAGACTAAAGAGTATTTAGTACCAAAGTCTCTCCCTATTGGTATGATTTGGAGGGTCTATTCCTCTATCTTGGTTCCAGTTACCTTTAGTTATACCCCCTATACCTGCCACTTGAGGCCCAGGAGAGATGATGTAATAAAGTAACAAAGGAGTTATTTTCAAAAGTGAGGAAGAAAGTAATCTACAAGGAAGAGTAAAGCACCCAGGGCTAGGATGGTGGCAGCCTCACTGTTGAAAATAACTCTTTTATTACTTTGTTGTCACACTTTATCACTAGCATGACCTTACAAAGTTTAGGGTTTTAATTTATATTGCATGAATGATGTAGTAAAATCCAAGTTAAGAAATTAAAGTGTTTAGAGGTTGCTAGGTTGGGCAATCCTACTTCCGTAGTGATACTGCCTCGGAAACCCAAGGAGGGGTCGCTATGAGTCAGGGCCGACTCGACGGCACATAACAACAACAACAACAACAATACTATTTAAAGGATAAAATGTCAATTGGATTTTTATTGTTTATAATTGACATGTACAACAAAAAGATATAAAAGGTTAAAAGTTAAAGGACGAATAACATACTTATATAGCTGCTATAATTATTCAATGATATCAAAAGATATTAAGTGAAAACATGATTAAGGATGAAGAGGGTCACCTCATAAAGATAAAATGTGTAATTCACTAGGAAAATATCACTATTCTAAACATGCATGCTGTAATAGTATAGCCTCTAAATATTCAAATAAAAAAATTACAGAATTACAAAGAGAAATAAGCAATTCTACAATCATCGCTATCATCATGGAATATTTTAAGTCTTCTCTCCATAATTGATAGATCAGTTAGACAAACAAATAGAAAACATGGAGGAATTAAGAAAAAACAAGCCCAATCTTTTAGTCATATATAAACGCCAAAGACTAAGAAGCAGATAATATGCACTTTTTAAAAGTATTTTATTGTTGTTAGCTGCTGTTGAGTTGGCACCGACTGATAGTGACCCCATGCTCAAAAGGATTAGATTGTTGTGACCTGTAGGGTTTCCACCAAATCATTTCAGGGTGGGTAATATTTTGAAGCCAAATCAGTTATGAAAACATTTACAGTTTTCAGAGCTTTCTGAATTTTTTTAATTGTAGATAAGGGATTATGAAGTATAGCAAGTATTGGCACTTAGTTTTCAAGTTGGTAAAATGTGGTTTGGGTTGTGGTTCTAACATTCACCAGTCATGTTATTTGGGCCAAATCCTTAAAAATCATTTGGACCATAGCCCATAATACTCACCTTTCTTGTATTGTTGAGAGTTGACTGAAATAAAATGATAGACATTATGACTGGAGCTGATACCATGAAGTGGCCCTGATTGTGTACCAGGCATTGTGCTAAGGATTTCTACATGCTGATGCACTTAATCTCCATGACAATCCAATGAATTAGGAATATTTAATATTTTCATTGTGAGACAGTTATTTGGCTGGGGCCACACAGCTAATAAATGGAAAAGCAGGGAATTAAAGTGTCTGCATAGGTAACTAGTATGCTATGCCTCCTGTCTGAGCATTTGGACACACTAATAAGGGAGAGTATGACAGCTCCACTGAAAACAACAAAATGACCTCTCTCAGGAACAGGTTATGAACTTGGTTACTGCTTAAGGTCTCTTCCATCCATATAAAAAGCCAAACTCAATATCGTCAAGTCAGATCCGACTCATGGCGACCCTTCCTTGGATTTTGCAGGGGTATCACTACGGAAGTAGATTGCCCAATCTTCCTTCTGAGGAGTGGCTGGTAGGTTTGAACCACCAGCCTCCTGGTTAGCAGTCAAATGCCTTAGGTACTATGCCACCAGAGCTCCTAAAATATACCACTTAGTGATTTTTGAATTCACATACCTTGATAGCTTCTTAGCATTTTCTTCACATCAAAGTAAAGCTCAGAAACATTGCACACAGTGTTAACCTCCAAAGAGAGGGTTTGTGGTTTTTCTAGCTTCACATCCCAGCTCCTAGAATAATCAGAGATCCAAGACTTCTTTAGTGGTGCATTCTGTTCAGCTCTATAGCCCAACCCTCCCCTCCGATATTCATGCAGGACTAACCTGTTTAAAGTGTCCTTTACATCCTATAGAGGAACAAAGACAAAAGGTCAGTGTGAGAACTATTTTATGGGGTTGAGCATGTGGGGCTGTTCTCTAGAAACCCTCCTTCCAAAGAGGTAAAAAGAGGGACCCCAGCCTTAGGTATTAATGAATGTTGGGAGATATTGTTGCTATCCCAGGCCCCTTGGAGACTCACCATGGCAGGATATTTATCAACCTGAGTCTCTTATTTTCCTTTTTAAAGCTATGGGGAGCTGTACTGTTCACAATCACATCCACTTGTTGGCTGCTTGAAGAAGGGGCAAGTTTTGCCCATGCCCCTTTGAGAAGACTTGCTTTTGGTGATCTAACATCCTCACTCAGGAGGATGTTAGATCCATATTGGAAATCTTTTAAAACACAGGTCGTTAGTAGTGAATCCATGCAGTGTCCCTCACTGGGTCACGAATGTGATGGCAGCAGGTGTCACATGGTGATACAATCATTCAACACTTTCAACCCTATAGTGTTCTACTAGTGGGAAGCAGATGTAATAGCCCCCGGTGTTAATCTCTTCCTTCAATTGTATGGAGACCCCATAATGTCTTTGGAGCAAGGACTTTTTAACCACATAAGGGAAAAGGTTATCACCTTGGCTGTCACACTCTATCACCACCACTCACCTGGAAGTGTAGAGGGTCTGAGTGTTAGGGTTGTATGCACAAAGGCCATGGGGAAAATAGTGGTAAAAGTCATGCTAGGTCCTATTGGACTTATCAAACTATGTCTACGCAGAAAGAGTGTATTTTTAGAATTATCACGAGTGTCCCCTGTAGGCTAGTAGAGACCACTGTAAAGACACTGATGCATGTTTAAAAGAAACATTACTTTAAATTTCCCCTGCTAAGGTGCTACTTTTGAATGAGGGAAGTCAGGCATTGCCAGTCTTCCCATCCTTCCTTACCATTCTCCTCTTAATAGCCCAATAACAGACACTTTCTTTTCCTCCTCCAAGCCTACAGCCTTACCTGAAGCAATTCCTGGGGTGAGCCCTGACATTTCTCCCCTAGATTCTGAATATAGCTCCTAAGTTCAAAGCTCTTCCGCTCCAGAATATCTTCATTGTACTCCAATCTTTTGAGAGTCTCCTCTTTTTCTTTCTCCAGCCTCCACAGACAAAACTTCTCTTCCTCACGCAAGAAACTTTGGAGATTCTTAAAGTCAGACTGTATTTTTTCTTTCCGAGCTTTTATCTTCTCCTAGAGACAAGGAAAAAAGCTCGGCTAATGTGCCACTATTTTTCTATGAGTCACTTGAGCTAGAAGAATGTTCCAGGTTCCTTACTGCAGAGTCATGCCTGGGAGGCAAGCACTCAGATGTGTGAGAAGTTGTCCCTGGTTCTCCATAGTCACATTATTTATTTTCCTCTTCTCCTGCTGATGCAGGAGAAGAGTGAGGGTCAGGGTACTAGATAATTTTATCATCGAAGCAAGGCAAAGTTCAAACATTTAGCAATACAATTTTCATTTGGAATGTAAGAAAGTACCTCTGAGTCTGAGGGAAATTCTTGAAGAAAAGATTTGTAAAGAACATCAACAAGACTGCATTTTATGCCAACCAGACTCACAGAAGAGTCCATATGTCTCAGCAGGGGGAGATCTAGGATTGAAATGCTTTTATTTTGGATTAACTGAGAAATATTTATCCATCAGTCCAGGGTCAAATGATCAATTTAATCATTCCCAGGTGTAAGGCTGGCAGAAACAAATTGCTATATCTTATGGAGCTCAATTTCCATTTTGGGGGCACAGAGTCACAATGTCCATTAGTGCTTCCTCAATTCATGCAGAATTTCAATGATAGTGATTTTGTGGTAGTAGTTGTTGTTGTTATGTACTGTTGAGTCGGACCCGACTCATAGTGACCCCTCCTTGGGTTTCCGAGGCAGTATCACTACGGAAGTAGGATTGCCCAACCTTCCTTCCGAGGAATGGCTGGTGGGTTTGAACCACCAGCCTTCTGGTTAGCAGTCAAGTGCCTTAGGCACTACGCTACCAGGTAGAAGAGTTATTAATTTCAGATGAAGTGGAGCTTTTTTCTATAGAAGACCAGGGCAACCTTCACTCTTGCATTGATTAGATTTCCATATATTTTGGTTACAATCAAGTCCCTATCCATTCCCCAAGATCCTGAAAATGAGGGAAGGAAAAGCATCCTCGGAGAAGTAAACTTTGACCCTAACACACAAAGAATCAAGGCAGAGATTAGAAAAGGCCTTTGATAGAGGCAAAATAGACCTGTAGCATTTGACTGCAAGTTGATGGACAATATAAATATTTCCATAAAGGAATGTGTTTGTGAGAATGGGAAAGCTGGCTAGCCATGGGAATATCCTCAGAAACTCCACAGTCCTGTGGTTACAAGTATGTAGATTCTTGCATCAGTTATGCTTCTCATTATATATGAAATGGGTTTCCTATATCAGCCTCATGAGTTTGAGGAATGAATCCCACTTTGGAGTGAGGCTGTATTTAAAATGATCATAAACTTGCACTTTTACCTTCCATTTGGTTATTTGAAACTATAAGGCTGAGAGCTAGATTCTTCACTGTGGTAACTGACAAGCTAACAAAGTTGAGGCCTTTCAACCAGTAAGGTCTTTTGAAGTATTTACAATTTAAATCTAATCAAAGCTGGTTTTACGTAAATGGACACAAATTCTGCTTATGCTGACAGGTATCAGGAATTCTAGCCTACTATTGAAGAACTGAAGGAGCTCTGGTAGCGTAGTGCCTAAGGCACTTGACTGCTAACCAGAAGGCTGGCAGTTCAAACCCACCAGCCACTCTTTGGAAGGAAGATTGGGCATCTACTTCCGTAGTGATACGGCCTCGGAAACCCAAGGAGGGGTCTCTATGAGTCAGGTCTGACTCGAGAGCACATAGCAACAACAACATTGAAGGAAGGGATGGGAAGTAAATTCTTGTGGATGTAGACAACCAGGGGCCACTCAACAAAGAAACAAATAATGGTTTCTTCTTTGGGTGTCAGCTATTTGGTCTGGCTTAGTGAGAATAAACCATCATTATTTCTGCCTCAGTCATACCCTGGCCCTGAGCTCTAAGATGGAAAACAACTTGAGATCAGTAAACTCAGATTCTCACCTTCCATTCATCTATTTGCTTTATTGTCAATTCCTTTAGATTCATACATTCATCATTAAGTTGCTTCAAGTTTGTTATAGCTTCCTGGAGCTTTTCCTGAGGAAAAATTGAGTAAGTAAAGTCAATTCAATTTGCCAATGCTCCATTAGGCATCTTAATTTGTCTATTCCCATGAGAATCCCAGCCCTTCAAGATATGTTATAATAACAGTGTATATGTATTAAGTCTTATAACCATAGGGCTTGGATTGGTGCAAATGACAGAGTCCCTAGGTTAGGCAAATGGTTAAGAACTTAACAACCAAACAAAAGACTGGTGGTTCAAACCCACCCAGAGGTATCTTGGAAGATAGGCACAGTGATCTACTTTTGAAAGTTCTCAGCCTTGAAAACTCTACTCTGCACACATTGGGTCCCCATGAGTCAGAACTGACTCTACAGCAACAGCATGGCTTGATAAGAATGCCAAATTGTATGTGTAGTAACATACAGCATTTGATGGCCTTAACATCCCTGAGCCCTAGGTAGGAATCTTAAGAATCCTATCATTTTTTCTGCAGTAGAAATGAGGTTTAGGTAAGTTTTAAGCAACTTGCCCAAAGTGCTATTAACTAGTCCGTGGCTGACCTATGATTGCAACTTCTATTGACACCCAAGGGTTTAGCATGCATGGAAATTTGTAGTTATTATGGGTGAGTCAGGAGGGAAAGACATGGTGCTGACCAGAGTTACTAGAAACAGGTAATAAAGAAGGAGAGCCCTGATATTTTAAAAAGTAAGGCATCATGAAATCAACCTAAAATTATTTCACACTTACTATATCAAGCTTTTAAAGGGCTCTGGTGGTGTAGTAGATAAGGTATTTGGCTGCTAACCAGAAGGTCAGCAGTTCAAACCCATGAGCAGCTCTGCAGAAGAAAGATGGGATGATCTACTTCCATAAAGATTTATAGCCTCAGAAACCCAGTGGGGGTCACTATGAGTTGGAATCGACTTGATGGCAGTGAGTTGTTTTCTTTTTCTTTCTTTTTTGAATCAAGATTTTAGGTTATTTTTTTGAGAAAAGTTTCTCTCATTTTCATAGAAAATAATTTAAAGCTGAACCACATTGTTAATTCTGGTTCACACTAAAAGAATTGCTCCCTCCCTTCTGTAAACTCAGCAAGTATACTTTTTAAGTTTCCAGCAGTCACAAGGAAGAGACCTATGTAACTAGCAAAAGCCAGTCTTGTTATATACCAAGTGGTATACTAGGCTTTACATATACGAATGTCCTTAAAGCTCAGAACCACCACCTGCCCCCATTTTACAGATGGGGAAATGAAGGCATGAAGTCATTATTTTTTAAGATTATTATTATTATAAAAATAAGATACTAAATAATTTGCCCAAAATTACACATCTAATAATAAGTGGCAGAGTAGAATTTCAACCTAAGCAATGTGACTCCTCAGTCTGTGCTTATAACCATTACTCTGTGCTGCTCCTCTTGTTACTGTGTGTGTGTGTGTGTGTGTGTGGGTGGGTGGGTGGGTGGGGGATAATTAAAATGTGAATATTCACATTAAAGTTGTTAGCTGTTCCATAAAGCTTAAGAAAGAGCCACTGTGTGCTGAATGGTGATCAGTATTGACATGTCCTTATGAAGGATCAGGAGATTTAATATAAAACCACCTCCACTCCATGGAGGAGCTCTGATGGCATAGTGGTTAAAGCATTCAGCTGATAACCAAAAGATCAGCAGTTCGAACCCACCAGAAGCTCTGCAGGAGAAAGATGACACAGTCTGCTTGTGTAAAGATCTACAGCCTTGGAAATGCTATGGGGGCAGTTCTAGTTTGTCCCTGATATCATTCCCTAACCTCTGGCCCCACCCCTGTCAACCAAAACAAAGTGTTCCAGACAGTTTTTTTTTCTGGTTTTTCTTCCCTATGGAAGATGGAAGATGGGGCAATCTACTTCTGTAGTGATACCACCTCGGAAACCCAAGGAGGGGTCGCTATGAGTCAGGTCTGACTCAATAGCACACAACAAAACAACAAGGTCCTTGGGTGGCACAAATTGATTGCACCCAATTATTAACCCAAAGGTTGGTGCTTCACACTCATCCAGTGACACTGTGGAAGAAAGGTCTATGATGTGCTTCCATAAAGACTGCAATGCGATGCAATACAACCACTGCTGTGGAGTTGGATCCAACTCATAGCAACCCCTCCTTGGGTTTCTGAGGCAGTGTCACTATGGAAGTGGATTGCCCACCCTTCCTTCCAAGGAGTGGCTGTGGGTTTGAACCACCAGCCTTCTGATTAGCAGTCAATGCCTTAGGCACTATGCCACCAGAGCAGCCAAGAAAACCCTATGGAGCAGTTCTACTCTGTAAGACATGGGGCCATAAGTTGGAACTGACTCAACGACAACTTTGTTTTTTTAATTCTCTCCTAGAATGTAGGATATCTAAAAGGTGGTGTGTCTTCCTCACCTGTATATTGAGACCCTACCAGATGGGTCCCATTGTGGTTTTTTTGAATTATATACCTAAGGTGAGGCAATAAAATAAGCAGATATGGATTTGAGCACAATATGTTCTAGGACAGGGAGAGGTTCATCCTATCCAGAGTGCAGAGAGATAAGAATCTGACCATTCCATTGAAAGTAGGGATGGACAGTCTGGATTTGATTCAATGAGTACTCATCAAAACTATTTTTCAGAAAAATGACACAGTTAAAACTGTATTTCAGGATCATAATCTTGGATTTCAGAATAAACTATCTCAGGTCTTAGAGAGCAGCAGGAAACCAGGCCATTGGTGATCGTCTCTGACCCCTGACACTCACCTTATACCCCTGCCATACATCTTCAACAAGAACTGTGGTGTGCCCTTTGTGCTCTGGTGCCCGCTCACAGCGCCAGCAGATAAGCTGACCCTCATCTTCACAGAAAAGGTGGAATCGTTCTCTGTGTTCTTTGCATTCCATTTCGTTCATCTCCTTGATGGCCTGAATGAGGTTTCCCAGTTGCTTGTTGGGCCGGAGGCTTGTCATTTGAAATCGGACCCGGCACTGGGGACAGAAGAACCACTTTTGCAGTGGATGATTGTCAGTGAAGTCTATTACGCATGAGCGGCAGTAGCTGTGTCCACAGTTGATGCTCACTGGGTTATTCATCAGGGATAGGCAGATGGCGCAGGTAGCTTCCTCCTTCAGCTTTTCAGTAGGTGTGGATGTGGCCATGGCTTTTATTTTAAAAGTCTAATAGTGGATCTAGAGGCAGAGATGAAGCAGCTAGAATTTTCTACAGTGATGGAAATACACCTCACATGAGCCTCTGTGTGATGAGTTGGCTGCCACTGGCTTCCACAGGTCTTAAAATCTTCTCTCTCGAGAGAAGAAATGGATCAGAATCTAGAAGATGTCTAAACATCTATCTGTGTTGTCTAATATGGTAGCCATTATCACACGTGGCTACTTAATTTAAATGAAATAAAATTAAAATTCAGTTTCTCCATCTTATTAACCACATGTGGCTGGTAGCTAATGACAGCGCAAATCTAGAATGGACCATCGTTGTGGAAAGTTCTGTTGGGCCAAGAGCTGAGGAAGAGAGAGACTTCCTCACAGAAGTTGCCCCAAGAGAGAGAAATTAGTAAGAGAGCATTAAACTTTCACATTCTAATGAACATCAAGAGTAATTATTACCAGAATTATCTCTTTCTAACTGGTAGCAACACTCAGGTAATTGAGTGGTCTGTGAAGTTTCACTGAGACAATCATGTTTGACTTCCCCAATTCCAGATCTCTCTCTATTGTCTCTACCCCAAGAAGAAAAAAATTCCACTAGACTCATAAAGTATCAGGAAGACCCAACCAGGGGAATATGAAAATAACAAAGCCAACTAGAAGAACCAGTTTGTCCTTTTTGTTCTATTTCCCTCTTGGTACTTCCAAAAAACAAAAACAACTCAAACCCAAACCCATTGCCACTGAGTTGATTCTGACTCATAGCATCCCTATAGGACAGAGTAGAACTGTCCCATAGGGTTTCCAAGGCTGTAATCTTTAAGGAAGGAGCTCTGGTAGCATAGTGCCTAAGGCACTTGACTGCTAACCAGAAGGCTGGAGGTTCAAACTCACCAGCCACTCCTCGGAAGGAAGGTTGGGCAATCTACTTCCGTAGTGATACTGCCTCGGCAACCCAAGGAGGGGTCGCTATGAGTTGGGGCCAACTCGACGGCACATAACAACAACAACAACAATCTTTACAGAAGCAGAATGCCACATCTTTCTACCACAGAGCAGCTGGTGGGTTCAAACTGCCAAACTTTCAGTTAGCCGAGAACTTAACCACAGAGCCACTAGGGCTCCCAGCCTTCTGGTTAGCAGTCAAGTGCCTTAGGCACTATGCTAGCAGAGCTCCCTTCCTGGTACTTAGGGAGAAAGAATTGGAAAAAGGGGCAGAGAGGGGAGTGTTGGTGCCGTGGAGCAGAGCGCTGGAGAACTGGAGAACTAGGGCTTTGACAGTCCCTTCTCCAGGCCAGGACTGCCTCCCAGAAGTCCAGGATAATTGGAACACAGGGAGATTGCAGAATTCAGGGGCAAACCTGGCTGGCAGGATACAGGGGAGGTGGGAAGAAAGGCAAGTGGGGGCAATCAGGCATCTGTGGGATCCCTGGTGCTAGACTCGCTAATGTCCACCAGTAAAGACCCAACAACCAGAGATAGCAAAAGGAGCAAAGGAATCTGTCCTCTCATCCCCTGCTGCAGCCATTTCAGTAACCTAGTCCTATTCTCCTTTTCCTACCTCGGCGAATTTGGTAAGGGAGAAGCAGGATTGGTGGAGGGAAAAAGTTTGAAGAGTGACTTTTCCATTGAACCGACAGTGCTTGGAATTAAAAACAGAACTTTGACTAAAGTTACCGGATAGATGTTTCCCTCTGAAAATCAGGACCGGTTTCTTAGAGCCATACAGAATGTCATCTGGAGACTTCTATTTCTTGGCAGGTTATTTCTGTCAAAGGATACATGAGGCTCCTCTCTGCCAGGGGTGCTCTTAGGGGACAAGTGCCTCCCGTTCTCCTGAGGCCTCAGAATGCTGTCCTGGCCTTCAGTCACCTCACCTCCTGGATCTTCCAAGAAGTGGTATGGAGTCTGGTGAAAGAGAAAGCAAACACAAGTGAAGCTACAAAGCAAAGTTCTAATGATTTTCAGAGTTGACAAGGCTGCTTACCGAAAGCATACTTACACTCTTCCCCTTCTACACACACACACAAACACGTACACATGTATATATCCCTCCACCAAGAAAACCTTAGCCTGGATTTTTCCCGACTTCTTTACCACACAGCAGAGTCACATGTTCTCTGCCAGTTTGCGCTGTAGCTGCCACTTCCGGAGTCTGGTAGGAGACGTTAAGAACAAACTGAGAAATGAAACTACTGTGGGAGGCGGGGCCCTGAAAGATCTGGGGGAGGAAATAGTCAAGATGAAGTGCAGAGGAAAACTAAAAAGCTAGTGTTATAGGACCAAACACGGGTCACTGCCCTGTGCACAGTCGGGTCAAAACAGTTTACACACCGAGTGATGAAGAGGAGAGAAAATTATTTATTGCAAAGCAGCAATGCAAGGAGTAGGGGTATCCTCGTACCCAGATCTGACTCCCCGAAATGCCATCGAATTACAGCTTTTGTAGGTTTCAGAAGAGGGGGTTATGCATAGTCACAAAAATTTCAGGAATTTGGGTCCGCAGGCCAGAGTTAATTTACAAGTTGTTTTCTAAGACACATTAACACGCACATTAACCTGTGCCTAAGGAAACAGCAGGGGAGAATGTTTTCTTTCCATTCAGTTCTTAAGGAACTGAGTACTCATCTGTCTTCAGCCAAGTCTGGGTGGGGAAATAGTTGAGGGTAATTTAGTTTACTTATCTATTCCTATCTGGGATCTCATCTAATTATCTGCCTTAACCAGGGTGGGAGAAATAGTTTTTACTTTACTTGGTTTCACTGGCTTTATAAACTTACTTCCTTTTGTGGTTACCTCTGTGCTGCTCTAACTGAAAATACCACAAGTGAGATAGCTTGAATGAACAGCAGTTTATTCTCATAGTTTGGAGGCTTTAAGTCTGAGTTCAAAATGCCAGGCTCTAGGGGCTGGGTGAAAGCCACTCAGCCTTGGGCTTCAGCTCTGCCTCCTGCTCCTGGCCCACTGGAGCTAGAGAGGCATTTCTTCACTCAGACAGCTTCTGGCTGCTGAGGCTGACAAGGCCAAGATTGACAAGTAAAAAGGCACAGTTCCGATGTTACCAAACCACACGGCAGGCCATTCATTCAAGTCCATTGGAAGTCCCAAGATTGGCAGAGCATGGCAGGCTGCTGAACAACGACACAGCTACATGCAGGGTCATAAGCTTGCCACAAGCGTGCCATAAGCTAGAGGCCATTCCCCAAGGCTGTTCCTTACAGACAGGAAGAAGATCACATCCCTAAGGCAGCTACTCAGCTGCTCACAGTAGATTCCAGTGTGGCTGGGACAGAGTGAATGAAGGGAGAGTGGTTAAGTGTGTAGTCTGACATACAGCTTGGGGCCTCCTTGTGGAAAGTCCTCAGAGGGCTCACATAATCTTCTTTCTAGGTCCTAGAAAGATGAGCTTTAAAGGAATACAAATTACACTGGAAGAATTGTAGTTGCTCAGGGGTATAGCTGTTCTGAGATTATCTGAGGAGCTTATTAAGAGCAGAGTTTCAGGAAGAACAAGCAGAGACTGGGTCAAGATCTCTCAAACTGGACTTTTGTTTCTCAGAGAAACTCTTTCCTGCCCGATTCTCTAGAAAGCTGCTCATCCCTAAACCTAGACTCATGGATGCATCCAATCTAAACTCAGGAACTTCAACAATGAAATGAAAACTGCTAATTCAAGAAGCTGCCAGGATTCAAATGCTCCAAAAAGAATAGCTCAGAACTGCTTCGGAGGATGAACTTTACTTTATGTTTCATTCTGGAGCTATCTGTGTCAAAGTTAATCAGAGAGGTCAGACCCAGAAAATCCTCCTGCCTGGGGACGTTGAACCCTCCCTTGAGACTACTGTGAGAAGGGCTTTGAGGAAGTATGGTGGTTAAGTTTGTGTGTCAACTTGGGTAGGCTAACCAGAAGGCTAGCTGTTCAAACCCACCAGCCACTCCTCAGAAGGAAGTTTGGGCAATCTACTTCCATAGTGATACTGCCTTGGAAACCCAAGGAAGGGTCTCTATGAGTTGGATCAAACTAGGTGGCACTGAGCTTGGTTTTTGGTTGTTTTCCAGCAGCAGCTGCCTTTTCTAACCTTGATACTGACCATATACACTAAAGGAGACAATTCTTTTTCTCTGAGGCCTGGCAGAAGATCACAATCTACTGGGTCTTTCTACTATGGTCAAACAGATGTTGTTGTTGTTGTTATGTGCCATTGAGTCGGACCCGACTCATAGCAAGCCCTCTTTGGGTTGCTGAGGCAGTATCACTATGGAAGTAGATTGCCCCATCTTCCTTCCAAGGAGCGGCTGGGGGGTTTGACAGCCAGCCTTCTGGTTAGCAGTCAAGTGCCTTAGGCACTATGCTACCAGAGCTCCCAGTCAAACAGATAGTAGATGTAATAGCTAATTCCTGAAGGGTCTTGATGCACAGCATTATTGACAAAACTTTAGAATGGATCCCCAGAAACAGGCATGATTGAAAAAATAATTTTCATAGTGGTTCCCTGAAACACTTGTCTCGCCATTGTTCTGTGACCATCCTGTAATAAACTGAGGAGCATGTACACTTGCAATTATGTACTCTTAACCCAATCATGTAATCCCACATATATGTTATCCACCTATACCTGCTAAGTCCTCACTCTTAGACACCCTGCCTTTGACTTTCCTAATTGTCTTCTATCCAATTATAATATTGGAACTTGTAGTTCCTACTCCAACAGTACAAAAATGTTTTCTTCCTTGTCTGGTGGAGCAGCCATCTTCACTCTGTGAACCTGGACATTTTCCCAGTCTGGACTGTCTCTATCCCTCAATAAACCTCTTTTGCTTTTACTTTAAGCAGACTCCATAATGTTGCTCTACAACAGTCAGAATCATGATATAATATGGTTAAATAAAATTTTACATTTTTAATAATCTTAAACATGAATAGAAATAATGTTGAACTGTTTGATCAGTAAATCTATGTAAGTTTAGGAAAAACATAACTATGTAGAATAAAAATGTACATGTGTTATACTTAACAAGGAGTGCCGATAGTACAGTCATTCAAGTGCTTGGCTGCTAAGTGAAAGGTAGGAGCTTCAAATCCACCAACAACTCCATGGAAGAAAGATGTGGCAGTAGCTTCCATAAAAATTACAGTCTTGGAAACCCTATGGTGTAGTTCTACTCTGTCCTACAGAGTCACTATGAGTTGGAGTTGACTTGACATCAATGGGTTATTATACTTAACAAAAATAAATCAAAGTAGACATAGCTGTTTTCATCAAACCAATAAATACTAAATTAGTCTAATTTGCCAAAGACTTACCTAATATACAGTGAGGAGATTCTCTCCTCTCCATCAGATGGGATTGTGATTCTGCTATTATGGTACCACATGCACTAATATATATACAACTTATCAAATGAAACAAAATTTCAGAAAAATGCTTACTCTTATTTTGTTCCCCACTGCCTGTCTGTCAGTTTTTCACACTGTGGTGGCTACTATGGTGCTGTGTTGCTTGAAGGTATGCCATCAGTATTTCAAATAATCAGCAGGGTCACCCATGGTGAACAGGTTTCAGTGGAGCTTCTAGAATAAGACAGCTTAGGAAGAAAGGACTGCCAATCTACTTCTGAAAATTAAAACCAAAAAAAACTAAACTCATCGTCATCAAGTCAGATCCAACTCATAGCGACCCCTCCTTGGGTTTCCAAGGTAGTATCTCTATGGAAGTAGATTGCCCAACCTTCCTTCCGAGGAGTGGCTGGAGAATTTGAACTGCCAGCCTTCTGATTAGCAGTCAAATGTCTTAGGCACTATTCCACCAGAACTCTCCTTCTGAAAATTACCCAATGAAAAATCTTTGGAACACAAAAGAACATTGCTGTACTCAGTTGCATTGAACTCATCATCAGGAGGAGGACATCATCACTGGAAGACAGCATGTTTGGCAAAGTAGAGGCCCTGGGAGAGCAGGGGAGACATTCAATGAGATGGATTGGCACAGTAGGTATAATGATGGACTAGAATACGCCAATGATCATGAGGATGACACAAGACCAGGTAATGTTTCATTCTGTTGCACATAATGTTACCATAAGTCAGAGTCAACTCAACGGCAACTGTCTATCTGTCTGTCTGTCTATCTATCTTGTTCCATGGATTCTCAGATTTTCTTTACTGTTGTTGTTAAGTGCCATCAAGTTGTCTCTGACTCATAGCAACCCTATGTACAGCAGAACGAAACACTGCCCAGTCCTGTGCCAGCCTCACAATCCCTAATATACCTGAGCCCATCACTGCAGCTACTGTGTCACTCCATCTTGTTGAGGGTCTTCCCCTTTTTTGATGATCCTTCACTTTACCAAGCATAACATCCTTCTCCAGAGAATGGTCCCTTCTAACAACATGACCAAAGTAGGTGAGATGAAGTCTGGCCATTCTCGCTTCCAAGGAGCATTCCAGCTGAACTTCTTCCAGGACAGATTTGTTAGTTCTTTTAGCAGTCTATGGTACTTTCAGCATTCCTCGCCAACACCACAACTCAAAAGCATTCACTCTTCTTTGGTCTTCCTTATTCATTGTCCAGCTCTCACATGCATATGAGGTGATTGAAAATACCATGGCTTGGGTCCGGCGCATCTTAGTCTTCAAGGAGACAACTTTGCTCTTCAGGACTTGAAAGAGGTCTTTTGCAACAGATTTACCCAATGCAATACAACATCTTATATCTTGACTGCCGCTTCCATTGGCATTGATTGTAGAACTAAGCAATATGAAGTCTTTGACAACTTCAATTTTTTCTCCATCTATTGTGATGCTGCTTATTGGTCCAGTTGTGAGGATTTTTGTTTTCCTTATATTGGCATGTAATAAATATTGCAGACTGCAGTCTTTAATCTTCATTAGTAAGTACTCCAAGTCATCCTCACTTTCAGCAAGTAAAGTTGTGTCATCTGCATATCTCAGGTTGTTAATGAGCCTTCCCCTAATCCTGATGCCATGTTCTTCTTCATGTAGTCCAGTTTCTTGATTATTTGCTCAGCATACAGATTGAATAAATATGGTGAAAGGATACAACTGTGACACACGCCCTTCCTGATTTTAAACCATACAATATCCTCTTGATCTGTTCGAATGACAGCCTCCTGGTCTATGTACAGATTCCTCATGAGTACAATTAAGTGTTCTGGAATTCCCATTCTTCTCAATGTTACCAATAATTTGTTATGATCCATATTTTGAATGCCTTTGCATACTCAATAAAACACAAGTAAACATCTTTCTGGTATTCTTTGCTTTGAGCCAAAATCCATCTGACATTAGTCGTGATATCTCTCACTCCACATCCCCTTCTGAATCCAGCTTGAGTTTCTAGAAGTTCTCTGTCAGTATACTGCTGTAACTCTTTTTGAATTATCTTCAATAAGATTTTACTTGTGTGTGATATCAATGATATTTGATAATTTCCACATTCTATGGGATCACCTTTTTTTGGAATTAATACAAATATGGATCTCTTCCAGTCAGTTGGCCAGGGAGCTGTCTTCCAAATCTCTTGGTATAGATGAGTAAGTGTCTCCAGTACAGCATATGCTTGTTGGAACATCTCAATGGGTGTTCCATCAATTCCTGGAGTCTTGTTTTTTTTGCCAATTCCTTCGGTGCACCTTTGACTTCTTGCTTCCGTACCATTGGTTCTTGGTCATATGCCATCTTCTGAAATGGATGATCATCTACCAATTATGTTTGGTATAGTGACTCTGT
This sequence comes from Orycteropus afer afer, assembly GCF_000298275.1. NCBI lineage: Eukaryota > Metazoa > Chordata > Mammalia > Tubulidentata > Orycteropodidae > Orycteropus > Orycteropus afer. The sequence goes on along the minus strand of NW_006921842.1, from coordinate 4,022,846 downwards.
ATATCCCATCCATCTTCTTTTGATGTTTCTGGCATCATTCAACATATTGCCCATGGAATCTTTCAATAGTGCAATTCAAGGCTAAATTGTTTTCTTCAGTTCTTTCAGCTTGAGAAATGCCAAGCATGTTCTTCCCTTCTGGTTTTCCAACTCCAGGTCTTTGCACATTTCATTATAATAATTGACTTCATCTTCTCCAGCTGCCCTTTGAAATCTTCTGTTCAGCTCTTTTATCCTGTTGATTCTTCCATCTGCTTTAGCTACTCTCTGTTCAAGGACAAATTTTAGAGTCTCCTCTGACATTCATTTTGTTTTTTTCTTCCTTTTCTGTCTTTTTAATGACCTCTTGCTTTCTTCATGGATGATGTTCTTGAAGTCATCCCACAATTCCTCTGGTTTTCAGTCATTGGTGTTCAATGCATCATATCTATTATTTAGATGGTCTTTAAACTTGGGAGAGATATAATTAATGTCATATTTTGGCTCTCATGGACTTCTTTTAATTGTCTTAGCTTCAATTTGAACTTGCATATGACCAGTTGATGGTCTGTTCCACAGTCAGCTCCTGGCCTTGCTTTGGCTGAAGATGTTAAGCTTCACCATTGCCTCTTGCACAGATGTAGTCAATCTGATTCCTGTGTACTCTGTCTGGTGAAGTCCATGTGTAGCCACCTTTTGTGTTGTTTAGAAAGGTATTTGCAATGAATAAGTCAGTCTTGCAAAATTCTATCATGCAATATCCAGCAACATTTTCATCACCAAGGCCATATTTTCCAACTACCGGTGCTTCTTCTTTGTCTCCAACTTTTGCATTCTAGTCATCAGTGATAATTAACACATCTTGATTGGATGTTCAGTCAATTTCAGACTGCAGAAATTGGTAAAAATCTTCAATTTCTTCATCTTTAGCTTTGGTGGTTGGTGCATAAGTTTGAATAATAATAGTAGTATTAACAGGTCTTACTTGTAGGCGTATGGATATTATCCTATCACTGCAACATTTTCTTTACCAGTCCTTTTTTTAAAAAAATTCTGGTTGGGACTCATAAAAGTTGATTTCTAAATCCACTAACGTATAATGACCCAAAGTTTGAAAAACACTTAACTAGAGAATTTGAATGATGATCTCATTGGAATCTGTAAGGCTCAAGTGAGAACAATGACTTTGACCTTGCAACTCCATGGTGGGAAATGTCATGTTTCTTTATTTCTCTAACTTACATCAACCCTGACTTAGCTCCTATTTGACAGACTTATGAGAACTACATCTTGCCCAGGTTTGGGGATTCTTTCTCCATCTCTTGCTCTGGGGTTGAGAAAATGGGGGAGACACTGATGATCTTCTGGCCATTACAGCTTTCACTGAGAAGACTGAGGACAGCACAGCCCCCTCAAAAGCAAAGGGTTTCCTTTCCTCCCTTAGTGTCTGGTGAGGCAAGATGAGAGCTGATACCTACCTAGGCCTTTGGGACCTCCCCCGCTGCTAACTCCCAGCTGCACAGGGGTAGGACATAGATTTCACCTACTCTTGAAAAACAAAAATCTGCCCTTTACCTTCAGAAGACCCCCTAGATCTACAAACACAATGATCTTTTCATTCTGAACTGAAGACCCCACATTTTTTTGCACTAGTTTATCCTGGCAGGGAGGGGAGACATTAGGAAATGAAAAGAAGGAATGCATCACTACAGAGTATATCATCTTGCATCATCTTGCACAGAGTATCTGAAAGTGGGAAGCACACTGAGTCACTTCCTAGACTCTAAATTGAGATCTTTCTGCTTTTGCCACCAACCCTCTTGGGGCCCATAAGCCTTTCTGGCTGATGTTATTTATTTTTGCTATTTTTAGGTTGCCTATTGTTTTATAATTGCCCTGACGGGTGTGGTGGAAAAAAGGGTGCGGACAGCCTTGGGGCTTCTCTTCATCTCAAAATATTTCCAAGCCAGCCACCCTTTCTTCTCTGTCCTTTGGCTGTGTCTCACATGCCTCCTCAGTGCCCTTCTGCAGGGCTCAAATGCTTTCCAGTAGCCACAACCAGCAGTCCAGGGCAGAGAAACATAGCCACTATGGCCCAGTCAGCAGTAAGTGGTCTCAGCTTGGAGCCCTGAGACCTGTTAGATCAATGCTTTATGGAGAAAAGCCTGTGGGGTTGGGGTCATTTGCTTAATGACTCAGCTTCAGCTTTTCCAGTTCAAAATGAGAGGAAAAGTTCTGCCCAATTTAGAGCTATTAGATAGATTACCATCTCAAAATAGGACCTTGCCACATTTATAGCTTCACGTGTATGTGGCATTTATGATATGTGCACAATAAATGTTTGCTTAACAAATAAATATATGTAGCAACCCAAAGAGGAATCCTTGTGGTGCAACGATTGAGCAGTTGGCTGCTAAACAGAAGTTTGGCAGTATGAACTCACCAGCAGCTCTGCAGGAGAAAAAACCTAGGTAATGCTCTGGGGTAATTCTACTTTGTCAGAACTGACCAGACAACACCTAAAAATAACTGTGGTCCAAAGGAGCTGGTAAGAGTTAAACCTGGAATCTGGGTGTGGCCCAGAGCCAACTCCAGGCCTCTGCCTGGCTAATCAGGTACCCACTTTGAACAGTCAGGAGGTCTGTGTTCAGGACGACAGACCTACAGAGGGAACTTGGGAGAACTAAGCCCAGCTCCTATCCTGCTGGTCCAACTTAGGCTAACGGCAAAATTGAGAAACAGGTTTCTCTCCTTTCAGCCCTAAAAGGAGTCTCTCTTCAGCACTGTGCTTTCCTGGGTACTCACAACCCCTTTTGTCATTTTGCAGTACCTCATCTTGCCTTGGCGTGTCCTGTAGTAGCAGACCCCACACACAGTAGAGGACATAGCGACTCCTGAGGCAATCAGAACATGGGGAGAAAAGAAAGAACGAACCCTTAATCCCTGATCCTACTATGACTGCTTGTAGATCCCCACAACCTTCATTGTTGTGGATGTGACTCTGGACCTAGGCCTGTTGTTGTTGTTAAGTGCCGTCAAGTCGTTTCCGACTCATAGCGACCCCATGCACAGCAGAACGAAACACTGCCTGATCCCGCGCCAGCCCCACAATCCCTGCTATACTCGAGCCCATCATCGCAGCCACTGTATCAATCCATCTCCCTGAAGGCCTCCCCCTCTTTCAT
>NW_006921842.1:3974653-3991029 GCF_000298275.1 Orycteropus afer afer | reverse complement strand
TGTCTGTGTTAATTGGTTTCCCTTTTCTTTGTTGAAGAGGGTCTGTGCAATCCTTCTGCCTAGTCCGCCATCTTGCCCCGCCTCTTGGTTGTCCCATTTTACAATCCTACCAGCAGTATGTAAGAATTCCAATATCTCCACACACCTTTACCAGCATTTACCGTTTTCTGCCTTCCTATAGTTTGCTATCATTGCTGGAGTGAGATGATATCTCGTTTTGATTTGCATCTCTCCAATGGCTAATGATTGTGAACATTTCTTCATGTGTTTATTGGCTGCCTGTATATTTTCTTTAGTGAAGTGTCTGTTCATGTTCTTTGCCCATTTTTGAATTGCACTGTTCATCTTTTTGATGTTGAGGTGTTGAAGTTTTCTATAAATTTAAGAGATTGTCAGAGATGTCATAGCCAAATTTTCCCAATCTGTAGGTTCTCTTTTTACTCTTTTGGAGAAGTCTTTCTATGCACATAAGAATTTCATTTTTAAAAGGTCCCAGTCATCTAGTTTCTCTTCGACTGCTTGTGCATTTTGGGTTATGCTTGATAGTCATCTCTTTATACCATAACTCAGGGCCTCTAGGTTTGCCCTTATTTTATCTTTGATAAAGTTCATAGTTTGAGTTTTACATTTAAGTCTTTGATCCATCTTGAGTTCTTTTTTGTGTATGCTGTGAAGTGTGGATCTTATTTCATTTTCCTGCAAATGAGTATCCAATTTTTCCAGCATCATTTGTTAAAGAGGCTATATCTCCCTTATTTAATGGATTTTGCCCCTTTGTCAAAGTTCAGTGATCCATAGATGGATAGGTCTATTTTTGGATTCTCAATTCTGTTCCACTGGTCTATTTGTGCATTGTTGAACCACACTGCCAGGCTGTTTTGACTACTGTGGCTGTACAGTAGGTTTTGAGAATGAAAAGTTTGAGACTTCCTACTTTATTTTTCTTTTGCAGTAGGACTTTGCTTATCTGAGGTCTCTTTCCTTTCCATATACATTTTGTGATGGGTGTTTCCATGTCTTTTTATTGGCTGGTTTTGGGAAGTAAATCTGGAGGTCTTTCTTCTTAGTCCATCTTAGTTTGGAAGGTTCTGTACCAACACAAGTAGATCATTTTTATAAAGTCAATACATCCCTGAGCCCACAACCTAGATCAGGAAATGCAGCATGTCAGCATCCCTGAGGGCTCTCTCATGCACCATCTCATTTTTGTCTAACCCAACTTCTATCATCATAGATTCATTTTCTTGTTTTTGAAATCTACTGAAGCAAAATCATTTTTTAAAAATATTTTTTTAATCTTATTTTATAGTGGTTTAGGTGCAAGTTTACAGAGCAGAGTTTGTTTTACATTAAACATTTCATATAATTTAGTTTCACTCCCCATTTACCATCTCCAACTCTAACTCAGTCTCCTCCCCTCACAGCCCAGTAACCTTCCCCCAGTCCCTGTACCCCTCATAGTCATGGACTCCTGTGTGTCCTGCATTTTGTCTGTGTGAAGCTGCCCCTCTGGTGCCTCATAGTTGATTGCTCCAAGGGATGGATTTACATGGAGTATGTGGGTGTGTCACCCTGGGTTCAGTGGTCTGTGTGTACATCTTGTTCACTATTGGGCTGAGAGCCAGTCCCTGGGAGTGAGTTTTATTCCAGGCCCAAAATGTATCCCAGGACCATAGAATTGGGGGTTTTGCCAGACTCCATCTGGCCAATAATTCTGGTCATTATTGTGTTTTGCGGTTGTGTTCCACATTTTGCCTCCCACTCTAACCAGGATCTCCCAATTTGATCCTTTCCTGAATGGTTGGCTTTGGTAGCCAGGCACCATCTAGTTCTTCTGGTCTCAAGATCCATCATGTCCTAGGGCTTATTGCTTCCAAATGCTCTTGGTTTTTTGCACTCTTCTTCGCTTCTGATGATAGGAGTCCATTAGCTGCATCTTAGATGGCAGCTGGAAAGCTTTTAAGACCCCAGTCACTACTCACCAGTGTAGGATGAGGAGCAATATTTTTATACATTCTGTGCCAATTGAGTCTGGTGTCCCCCAGTACTATGGTCCTGAGTCAGTAGAGCCATTGGATTTCTCTCTAAGAGAGAGAATGCTCCAAGCAGAATATATTGTATGCACTATTTTGTTGCTGGCTTAATAATCTCCTTAAATATTATGCTTGTGAGATTTATTCATATTGTGGCAAGTGTTGTTGTTGTTATTTGCCATCAAGTCGGCCCCGACTCATAGCGACCCCCTCCTTGGGTTTCCGAGGCAGTATCACTACGGAAGTAGGATTGCCCAACCTTCCTTCCGAGGAGTGGCTGGTGGGTTTGAACCGCCAGCCTTCTGGTTAGCAGTCAAGTGCCTTAGGCACTATGCTACCAGAGCTCCTAATTGTGGCAAGTAGCAATCATTATTTATTTATTAATCATTATTTCAAATTGTTGTATTGCACAAATATACCACAATTCATTTATCTACTGTACAGTTAATATACATTTGTGTCCTTTCCAGTTATTCACTGTTATGAGATTATAGTACTATAAACATTCTTGTGCATGTTTTTTGGTGTCCATTTTTAGTAGTAGAATTGCTGGGTAGAGAGTTAGTATGCATCTGCTCAGTTTTATTAGAAATCGCAGGTATCTTCCAATGTGACTGTACCAGTTGATACTCTCACTATTATTATTTGAGATTTACAGCTGTTACACACTCTTACCAGAACTCTTTAGCCGTTCCAGTTTTGTAGTGGTTTTGTGTTGTGCTTTTAATTTGCATTTCCATGATGAATAATATAGTTGAACTCTTTTTTAGATTTTATTAGTTGGTAGATATCATCTTTCTGGAAGTGCCTATTCAAAAATGTCTTCCATTTTTCTATTGAATTGACTGTTTTTCTTATTAATTTTTAGAATTATTTTCCTATATTGTTAATACTAGTTCAGCTATGGATTGCAAATATCTTCTTCACTCTGTTTGGAAAAATGGTGCCATTTGATGAACAAAACTTTTTAATTTTAAAGTTGCCCCCATTTGTTAATCTTCTCTTATAGTTAGTGCTTTTTGTTTCCCATAAAAAATATCTTGTCTACCCTAAGGTTATGAAGATATTCTGATATATTTGTCTAGTAGCATTATTTGCTTTAACTTTCACATTTAGATCATACTCCATTTAGAATTGAATTCTGTGTATAATGTGACAAAATGGTCATGATTAATTTGTTACCATGTAGATATCCAGTTGATCAAGCACTATTTAGTGCTGCTGTTGTTGTTATGTGCTGTCGAGTCAGACCTGACTGATAGCAACCCCTCCTTGGGTTTCTGAGGCAGTATCACTACAGAAGTAGGTTGCCCGATCTTCCTTCTGAGGGGTGGCTGGTGGGTTTGAACTGCCAGCCTTCTGGTTAGCAGTGAAGTGCCTTAGGCATTATGCTAGATATATCATAAATCAAGTGTCCATAATCTCTATTCTGTCCTACTGGTCTATTTTTCCATCCTTGTGCCTAAATTATATTGTCACAATCACTGTTCTAGTTACGTAGTGCCACTCTGACAAGAATGTACTACAAATGGGATGGCCTTAACAACCAGGAGTTTATTCTTACAATTTGGAGGCTTTAAGTCCAAGTTCAAAGTGCCAGGCTCTAGGGGCTGTGTGAAAGCCCCTCAACCTTGGGGTCCACCTCTGCCTCCTGCTCCCAGCACACTGGAGCTAGAGGTGTTGCTTCACTCAAATAGCTGCTGGCTGCTGAGGCTGAGAAGCCCCAAGGTCGACAAGTAAAAAGGCATAGTCCCGATGTTACCAAACCACATGGCAGGCCATTAATTCAAGTTAATTTAAGTCCCAAGGTCAGCAGAGCATAGCAGGCTGCTGAGCAACAACACAGCTACTTGCAGGGTCTAAGCATGCCATAAGCTAGAAACCGTCCCCAAGGCTTCTCCTTATATATAGGAAGCAGACCACATCCCATAAGCAGCTACTCAGCTGCTTGTGGTAGATCCCACCATGGAGTTGATTGCCAGTCTCATCATGGGGATTAACTACAACCAGCTGCCCAGCCACTCAACCAGGCCCAGCCAAGTTGACACACAAACATAACTACCACAATCACTATCACTTTATAAATGCTGATATCTGAAAATTAATGTTCTTCAACATTATCAGGATTGTCTTGGCTATTTTTTTTCTTCATGACTCCCTGCTTCAAAATCTTTTGGGATTGTGATAGGCTTGTATTGAATTCATATATCAATTTTTGAGATCATTGACATAAAAATGTAGATCAATGGAATAAAATTGAGAGTCCAGAAATAAACCTATACATTTATAGTCAGTTAATTTTGACAAGGATGCCAAGACAATTCAATGAGGGAAAGAATAGTTTTTTCAACAACTAGTGTTGGAAAAACTGGAGATCTATATACAAAAGAATAAATTTAGACTTTTACTTTATACCATATACAAAAATTAACTCAAAATGGATAAAATAACTAAATGTAAGAATTAAAATTATAAATCTTTATAATTTTATAAGTTATAAAATCATAAAGAAAACATAGGGCTAAATCTTTGTGACATTGGTTTAGCAATGATTTTTTTTTATTATGTGAAAATATAAGTAACAAAAGAAAATGTAGAGTGGATATCATCAAAATTAATTTTTTTTTCTGCTTCATAGGCCCCTACCAAGAAAATGAAAAGATAACCCATAGTATGACAGAATTTTTTTGTAAACAATACATCTGATAAGGGAAATGTACCTAGAATATAGAAAGAACTTCTACAACTCACTAATAAAAAGATAAATAACTCAATTTAAAAATGGGCTAAGGATCTAATTAGACATTACTTGAAAGAAGATATATATCAATTGTCAATAAGCATGAGAAAATATATTCAACATTTGCATTTGGGAAAATGCAAATCAAAATCACAATGAATTTTTAACATTCACAGTTCAGTAGATCACTTCACACCCACAATGGTGGCAATAATAATAATAATAATAATAATAACAATAAACTGAATAGTAACAAGTGTTAATGAGGATGTGGAGAAATTGGAACCTTCATATTTTACATGTAGAAATGTAAAATGGTTCATATATTTTGGAAAACAGTTTGGCATTTTCTCAGAAAGGTGAAACTTAGAGTTAGAATATGGCCCAACAGTTCCACTACTTTGTATCTACCTAAGAGAATTAAAAATGTACTCATACAAAAACTTATATGTGAATGTTTTTAGCAGCATTATCCAGGAGATCCAAAAAATGGAAACAACTCATATGTACATTGAGAGATGAATGGGAACCATAATGTATAGTCATACAATGGAATATTAGTCATAAAAAAGAACAAAAGAAAAAATAAAGTGGATATCATCAAAATTAAAAGTTCTGATACAAGCTTGAACAGAGATAAACTTGAAACCATTATATGAAGTAAAACACACACACACACACACACACAAAGGCCACCTATTGTATGATTCCTTTTATATAAAATGCCCAGAATAGGCAAATCCACAGAGACTTAAAGTAAATTAGTGGTTATCAGGGGAAAAGGGGAGAATAGATAGTAACTGCTAAAAAAAAAAAAAAAAAAAGGGACCAAACTCATTGCCACCAAATCAATTGATGTTGTTGTTGTTGTTGTTTGCCATCGAGTCGGCCCCGACTCATAGCGACCTCTCCTTGGGTTTCCGAGGCAGTATCACTACGGAAGTAGGGTTGCCCAACCTTCCTTCCGAGGAGTGGCTGGTGGGTTTGAACCGCCAGCCTTCTGGTGAGCAGTCAAGTGCCTTAGGCACTATGCTACCAGATAGTGATCCTTATTGGGCTTCCAAGGCTGCATATCTTCATGTAAGCAGACTGCCTTATCTTTCTTCCATGGAGCAGCTGGTGGGTTTGAACCACCAACCTTTTGGTTAGCAGCCAAATGTCTTAACACTACACCACCAGAGTTCCTTAACTACTAAAAGATATGACATTTCATTTTGAGGGATGAGAATATTCTGGAATCAGATGGTGGTGATGACTATACAACCTTGTGAATATACTGAAAACTACTGATTTGTGAATGCTAAAAGGGTGAATTTTGTGACATTTGAACTATAGCTTAATATGAAAAAAAAATTAAAAAAAATTACCAGGTATGCAAAGAAGGTGGAAAAAGTTGGTTCTTACATAAATTGAATACTTCATTTCTTTCTTTTTTTAAATTTTTCATTATTATTGCCTCTTATTATCAGTATCTTTATAAATCTGGCAGTGCTGGAGCAGTAAATCATAAACTGCACATCTGCAAGTGATCATCTGAGAATAACAACATCAGCAAGTTACACACTACAGTGTATTACTAATGATAAAACAAACAAACAAACAAAAACCAGAATAGATGGTCATCAGTGTGGTTCCTTGTAACTCAAATACATCATCAGCTGGGGACTACCTGTATACGTTCTTGATGTTCCTGAAGGGAAGGAGGTGTCAGGGGAGGATCAGAAAGAATATTTGAAGAACTAATGGCTGACATTTTTAAAAAATTGATGAAAACTATACATTTACTAATTCAGGAAGCTCAACGAATCACAATCACAAAAAAAAAAAAAAAAAAATAATAATATGAAGAAAACAACACCAAAGTACATCATAATCAAAACATTCAAAATTAATGATAAGGAAGAAATTCTTTAAAACAGCCAAAGAAAAAAGACATACTATGCACAGAGGAACAAATCTTTAGATGACAGATAGCTCATTGAAAACAATGCAAACAAGAAGACAGTGGAGTCAAATATTTAAAGTACTGAAAAACAGAATTCTTTACCCAGTTATGTTTCAGTTACCTCTACGGCCACTCTAACAGGAAATACCACAAATGGGATGGCTTGAACAAACAGGATTTTATGCTCTTACAGTATTGGAGTCTAGAAGTCTGAGTTCAAAGTGCCAGGCTCTAGGGGCTGGGTGAAAGCCCCTGTACCTTGGCCTTCAGCTCTGCACCTTGCTCCCAGCTCACTGAAGCTGGAGGCTTTCTTCACTCAGTCAGCTTCTGGCTGTTGAGGCTGACAAACCCAAGGTCAACAAGTAAAAAGGCATAGTCCCAATATTACCAAACCACATGGCAAGCCATTGATACAAGTCCATTAAGAGTCCCAAGATTGGCTGATAGCATGGTAGGCTACTGAATAATGACTTGGCTACATGCAGGATTCAAGCATGCCAAAACCTACAGACCATATCTAAAGCTTCTCCTTATATACTGGGAGCAGCTACTCAGTTGCTCACAGTAGATTCTACCATGGAGTTGATTACCAGTCTCATCATGGGGAATACTATATCCAGCTGCCCAGCCACTCAACCAAGCCCAGCCAAGTTGACACACAAACTTAACCACCACAAGTAGCTACCAAAATAACAAAACAAAGAATTATGGCTAATAGGACTGGAGTGGGTCCTTGGACATAAGATCCCTGCACTGGACCTCCTTGGCCAAGACATTTGCTGAGATGATCAGCTGAGGAACTAAGAGGCACAAGACAGAGCAGCAGGCTTGCCAGCCCACGGAGCAAGAAAGCTAAATGCCTTTGGGCTGGAGGCAGAGTGGGATGCACCTAGATGCCAGAGTGGAGCAGGGTGGAGGCCAGGCTGAGAGGCCAAGGGCCAGAGAGGCATGCCAGAGGGCACAGCAGATGGGAGACTGTCCTGATGGAAGAATTGTATCCTGAGCACATTCCTGAACCTGAATTGTTACCTATTACTTCCCTAATAAGCCCCATAATCATGATTATTGTCTGTGAGCTCTGTGTGCCCATTACAATGAATTATTGAACCCAGCAGAGAAGTAGTGAGTGCTGTGGGAGGGACAGCTGGTGTCAGAGTTGGTAAAAAGGTTGGAGGATGATGGCTTGTCTGACCTCATAGGAATAAATCTTGGCTGCTGGTGGTGATTCTGTCTCTCCTTCTTGAGTTTGGAGGCAGTCAGAGGATGTTATCCCCATGCAAACAAAGATGCAAAAAGGGAATAAAGAACAGATAGGACAAAAAGGAAACTAATAGCAAGGTTGTAGGCTTAAATCAATAATTACATTTAATGTAAACAATCAAATTCAAAGGCAGAGGTTTCCAGATTTGATCAAAAGCAATACCCCACTATATACTGTTTACAAGAAGACAAACAACCTACTGCAACTCTTAGCAGCCGACAGAGACCCACTTTAAATATAAAGACACAAATTGTTAAGAACACCTTTATTTCTCACCTAGTTTATTGCAACCTCCTAACTTATCTTCCTTCATCCACCCTTGGTCTCTCCCTCCAATACATTCTTCATATTGCTGTCAAAATGATTGTATAAAAGTCATTCATATTATGCCATTCCTTTGCTTTAATAAAGGAGCTCTGATGGCATAGTGCTTAAAACATTCAGTTGTTAACCAAAAGGTCACTGGTTCAAACCCACCAGTTGCTCTATGGGAGAAAGATGAGGCAGTCTGCTTCTGTAAAGATTTGCAGCCTTTGAAACCCTATAGGCACTTCTACTCTGTCCTATAGGGTCGCTATGAGGTGAAATAGACTTGGCAGTGGGTTTTTAAAGTTTTGCTTTAATAACCCTTCCAAGACCAAGTAATTTTCTACTTTGAATTTTGTGTTGAAACCATGTGTTTTCAGTGATGGAAGATATTTTGAATGAAATAGCAAAAAATTATTTTGGAGTAATATGGATTTTGATACAATGAGTGGGACACATACATCCCGAGGGGTCTCTGGTGCTGGGTTTGGTGGGATGAGGTCAGTTTAATCAGATTTACACTGTTATACAAGCCCTCACAAGATGGCAGCACACACTAAAAGTGGGCTAGCAGTTTCCCACCAAACCTCAAATATAATTGGCCAGTGTATTTACCATAGGTCATGAAAATGTTAAAGCTCATCCTTATCATGTCCTAAAGGGCTCTCCATGATGTAGTACTGCCTATCTTCTCAGGCTTATCTTTTGCCTTTCACCTCAGCCATTTTGCTGCGTCCAAATTGAATTTCTTTTAGTACCTTGAACATACTGCTATGGTCCTTGTCCTGAAATTCTCTTTCCTCCCAATTCACATGTAGAGAGCCTTCCCTTGATACAGTTAGGCTCTGTTAGTTCCCTTCTGTAGAGTCTCATAGCATCTTCCATAACAGAATTACTAAAAAGTAAATAAGGATTTTTGCTTACCTCTAAACTCTTCATTCCATGATAATATTGGATGCATTGAAAAACCATAACATCTCCACAAGCCCCTCCTACCCTTTTGCATCCTGTTCCTTTTGATATTGAGGATATATAATGTATAACTTTTAATGGATACAGTAAGTGTCTGACAACCACAGCACAAAAATAAGAATGGGAAATGGAAATAGTCTATTTTAGTTTCTTATTTCTATATGAGGAGTTCTGGTGATTAAGTGGTTAAGGCATTTGGCTGCTAACCAAAAGATCCACAGTTAGAACTCACCAAGCACTCCATGGGAGAAAGATGAGGCAGTCTGTTCCATAAAGGTTTAAAGGCTTGGAAATCCTGTGGTGCAGTTCTACCCTGTCTTTTAGGGTCAGTATAAATCAGAATAGACTTAATGCCAATAGGTTCAGTGGTTTACTTCTGTTTAGGAAGGAACACTGGTGGCTTCAGGAATTGTCAGAATACCAGTTGAGATGTTTCAACAAACAGGAGCAACAATGGAAGCATTCACTTGTCCACACCAAGAAATTTAGGAAGATAGCTACCTGGTCAACTGACCAGAAGTGATCCATATTTGTGCCCATTCCAAAGAAAGGTGATCCAACAGAACATAGAAATTATCAAATAATACCATGTGCATGGCAAATTTTGCAGAAGATAATTCAAAAATGGTTGCAGCAGTTTCTCAACAGGGAACAGCTAGAAACTCAAACCACATTCAAAATAAGACATGGAATGAAGGATATTATTAGTGATGTCAGATGGATCTTGGCTGAAAGCAAAGAATACCAAAAAGATGTTTACTTTTGTTTTACTGACTATGCAAAGATATTTGACTGTATAGATCATAACAAATTATGGGTAACACTGTGTAGAATGGAAGTAACCGAACATTTAATTGCTCGTGAGGAACCTGTACTTAGACCTAGAAGCAGTTGTTTGAACAGAACAAGGGGACACTGCATAGTTTAAAATCAGGAAAAGTGTGTGTTAAGGTTGTATCCTTTTACCATAATTATTCAATCCATATGCTGAGCAGATGATCCAAGAAACTGGACTATATGGAAAAAAACACAGCATCAGGATTGGAGGAAGACTTACTAACAACCTGCAATATGCAGATGACACAACTTTGCTTGCTGAAAATGAAGAAGACTTGAAGCATTTACTGATGAAGATTAAAGACTACAGCCTTTAGTATGGATTATGCCTTGACATAAAGAAAACAAAAATCCTCCCAACTAAGACCAATAAGCAATGTCATGATAAACAGAGAAAAGATTGAAGTTGTCAAGGATTTAATTTTACTTGAATCCACAATCAGTGCCCATAGTAGCAGTAGCAGTCAAGAAATCAAAGGACATTTGCATTTGGCAAATTTGCTGCAAAAGACTTCTTCAAAATGTGAGAAAGCAATGATGTCACTTTGAGAACAAGGTGTTCTTGGCCATGCTACTTTCTATCACCCCATATGCATGCAACAGCTGGACAATGAATAAGGAAGACTAAAGAAGAACTGATGCATCTGAATTATGATGTTGGCAAAAAATATTGAATATACCATGGACCCACCAGAAGAACAAACAAATCTGTCTCCGAAGTACAGCCAGAATGCTCCTTAGAAGCGAGGATGGTGAGACTTTTTCTCACATACTTTGAACATGTTTTCAGAAGGGACTGGTCTCTGGAAAAGGACATCATGCTTGGTAAAAGTAGAAGGTCAGCAAAAAAGAGGAAGACCCTCTTTGAGATGGACTGCTGGACTGACACAGTGGCTGCAACAATGGGCTTAAACATAGTAACAATTGCGACGATGGTGCAGGACCAGGCAGTATTTCAGAACCAACTCAACAGCACCTAACAACAACAATCAATATGCAAATAAATATATAAATACATAATTTCTCCCAATTTGTAACTTACTTTTTCTTCCTTTTAAAGGTGTGTTTTAAGAACAGAATTTTTAAATTTCAATGTAGCTCAAATTATAATCATTTCCTTTTTGTTTAGTGACTTTCTGTCCTGTTTAGAAAATTTTGGTCTACCCAAATTTCTTGAAGCTATGTTGCTATTATTTTTTTTTTTCCCTAAAAGTATAATAGTTTTGTGTTTTACATTTAGATTTACATTCCATGTAAGACTGGATTTTGAGTATGATGTGACATATTTATTCATTAATTCTTTTATACCCAGTTGAGTAAGCCCCATCTATTGAAAAGATCATCATTCCCCTCACTACACTGAAGGGTCACCTTAATTATAAACAAGGTGATCATTTATGTGTGGATCTGTTTTGGGCATTTGTTTTGTAGGTTTATTTATCTGCCTATGCACTAATACCTGTACTATCTTAGTTATTACAACTTTGAACACTTGATATCTGGTAGCTTAAATCCTCCAGCTTTGCTCTTTTTCAAGATTGTCTTGATTCTTTGTTCATTTTATTTCTGTATAAATATTAGTATCAGAATATGGATTTCTATTTAAAAAAAGTTGGTATGTTTTAAATTTTGATTGTATTAACTTAATAAACTTATTTTTATATATTGAGTCTTCAATTCATACTAAGATGCATATTGTTGTGTTTATTTAGGACCTCTTTAATTTCTCCCCATTGTATTTTATAATTTTTTGTGAGAAAGACTTGCACATCTTTTTGTTTGTTTCTTTGTTTTATTTTCCTCAAACTTTTATTTGGCAAAATTTCAATCCTAGGCAAAAACTTAAAAAATAATAACAACTAATCTTTACATGCCCTTCATCTAAATTCACTTGTAAAAATTCCTTCTCTTTATCTGTGTGTTTCTTATGAAATGTTTAGAAATAAGTTGCAAATATCAAGACACTTTGCCCCTAAATACTTTTGCATTTTTATGCAAAAGAACAAAGACATTATCTGACATAACCACATTACTTTCATTACACTCAAGAAATTTAATATTTCTGCAATAATGTTATGACATATATTGTTGTTGTTGTTATGTGCCCTTGAGTCAGACCCGACTCATATGGACCCTTCCTTGGGTTTCCGAGGCAGTATCACTACAGAAGTAGATTGCCCCATCTTCCTTCCGAGGAGTTGCTGGTGGGTTTGAACCACCAGCCCTCTGGTTAGCAGTCCAGTGCCTTAGGCACTATGTTACCAGAGCTCCCATGACATACATAGTGCGTATTTAAACATAATTGTTCCAAAAATGCCCTTTATTGCATTTTTTTAAAATCTAAGAAGCCACTCCTCGGAAGGAAGGTTGGGCAATCCTACTTCCGTAGTGTTACTGCCTCGGAAACCCAAGGAGGGGTCGCTATGAGTCGGGGCCGACTCGACGGCAAACAACAACAACAACAACAACAAGATAAAGTCTAATGCAGGCTCATACGTTTATTTGGTTGTTGTGTCTTTTTAGACTCCTTTTATGTATGCTGTTGCAAGTTGTTATCAAGTTGACTCCAAATCATGGCTATTCCATGTGTGTAGAGTAGAACTGCTCCATAGAGTTTTCAAGGCTGTTATCTTCTGGAAGCTGATCATCACCAGTCTTCTAAGGTGCCTTTGGGTATTTTCCAGTCACCAACCATTTGTCTAGTAGTTGAGCACTTAACCATTTCTGCTACTGAGGGACTCCCCTTGTATGTAGCAGTGCCCTGTATTGAGGAGCTCTGGTGGTACAGTGCCTAAGGTATTTGACTGCTAACCAGAAGGCTGACGGTTCAAACCAACCAGCCACTCCTCTGAAGGAAGGTTGGGCAATCTACTTCTGTAGTGATACTGCCTCGGAAACCAAAGGAGGGGTCGCAATGAGTCGGATACAACTCGAAGGCAGTGGGTAGATTCTTAGTGCCTTCTTTGCTTATTGTGGACCAATAAGCAGGTGCCACTCTTGCATCTTTGTTGGCTTAGGTCCTTGTGGCTTGGCATTTAAGAAACCATAAGTACTTCTTTGACCAGTCAATATGAAAGAAATCTACATTAAATCTTGTTCATATGGGTGATTCAAACTTACAATACTAATTATATCCAAACAGTCATTTTAAAATTATTAATTTATTCACATAATGAGCATTTATTGAACAGCTTTTCTATGGCAGACCTTAGCCTGGGTATATCATTTAAGAAGGTCATTTATTTTCTCTAAGAGTTTCCAGAATGATGAGATATGTAAACCAAAAAACAAAACAAATAAACAAAAAAGCATTTTAAATGCCAAAAGATTAAGAAAAAGTGTTGCGACTGAAAGAACATGGCTTCTGAGGCTCCCTTGTTTGTCCATAAAAACCACTTACCCTGGAGTGTCCCCACTACCAATCTCCAGTGTGAACCTCGGGATGTGGTAGGTGATTGTTGAAGATATTGGGCCTTTAAATCCTGGAAAATACCTTATATCTCATTAAAACAATTTAATTTGTACTTTGTCCTCCAGACTTGCTGGAGCTGAAAAGCCTGAAAGATTTTACCGCAAAGGCCTCTGTTTGAAATTTCTGTCTCCTTTGACCTCAATGCACAAACAGTTTTTGCTTGTGTACACGTTTCGACTAGACTACTCACTTAGATGTTTTAGCTTACAGGATAAACAGACTCTTTTGAATAGATAAGACACCTCTGTACATCTTGCTTTAGGCATGACCTGATGGTATGTAAAAATATATATCAATAAAAAAATTATTTGTTTTGTCTTTTTCTCAGCCTTTTTTTTTTTTTTTTTTTTTAGAATACAAACAAATTCTCAGCTTGCTTTTGTTTGGGAGAGCACATCATAATTTCACTGGGATCATGCTGCCCAATTCAGAAATCCTTTTGGAACCAAATGAACTATAAAGTTACTCACAGTCAGAATTTTCTTTTAACAAGACTAACTTGGTAGAATGCAACAGATTGAGATGAATTTTGAAGGCTTTGTCCTCTTGGAGTTTTTTATATTGCAAGAAGTTCTTGTGGTAATAGGTTAAAACTACAAGCTCATCTGAAGGTTTGAGAGGTAGGTGAGCTCTGTAAGATTTGGTGTAAGGTTCTACTTAAGAATTCAGACACATCTAACAGTCAAACAGCAGAAGTAGCAGCATATCCTGAGATTCAAATCACCTGAGGAAATTAGGTGGAAAAATGACCTTGGAAGGGTTTGAGATGATGATGAATTGACATTTTTCTAAGAGGACCTTTTGGCTATGCTTTGCAGATGATAGGGATAGGATCCCCAACAGCAGCAACACAGAATCAATGAGGACTTGCAATGTTGCATAAATTTGTCATTGTTGTTGTTATGTGCCTTGAGTCGGACCCAACTCATAGCGACCCCTCCTTGGGTTTCTGAGGCAGTATCACTACGGAAGTAGATTGCCCAACCTTCCTTCTGAGGAGTGGCTGGTGGATTTGAACTGCAGCCTTCTGGTTAGCAGTCAAATGCTTTAGGCACTATGCTACCAGAGCAACATAAATTAGAGAAATAAAAAGAGAGGAAGTAGATACTAGAATTGCATGGACCGGAGAGCAAAGACATGAACCTTTTGGGAGGGTTGCCTGTTACAAATGTGGAGTAATGACTATGCTGGAAGGCAATCTGGGAATATGTGTTAAAACTGTGCCAATTATTCCATTAACATATAATAAGAAAATAATCAGAGCTGTATATAAAGTATATGTTTTATAATGACATACGTTTATGTTAGCAAAACATAGGAAACAAATCAGATGTCAAGCAATACTTAACTGGTCAAATTATTATGCATCTGTACAATATATTATGCAGGTCTTAAAAAGTAAGATGCTCACGTACCCATATACATAGATTCAAAATGATATAATGACCTTAACAAAATATTATGTGAAGAATAGATCATAAGACTATACTTAAATCTCATTTTCCTTTTTAAAAATGTATGTATTTATGAATATGTATAACTTTCTATGGACTAGAATCGATCAGAACTGATAAATACCAAAACTATGATTATTTCTGGGTGAGTGGTATGGATTATTTTTACACTCCTCTTTATCTTCCTAGTATTGCATTTAGTTTAGAATTAATATCTCACCACTTCAATTGCAGAAACCTTATTACCATATGGAACCTGTCATGCATTTGTTTGTGTCTCCCAAAATATGTGTCCACTTGGCTAGGCCATGATTCTTATTGGCAGCTATGTAATGACATAATTTGACAGTTATGTAATGATGTAATCATCCCCCATAACATGATCTAATATGATTAACTAATCTGTTGTTAAAGGACTGATATAGGATGCAACATCCTTACTCAGGCTACAACCCTGGTCAGATGTAAGGGGATTAGAGTGGGATGCAACATCCTTACTCAGTTCACAGCCCTTAGTCGATGTAAGGGGAGCTTCCCTGGGATGTGGCCTGCATCACCATTTATCTTATAAGAGATAAAAGAAGAGAGCAAAAGAAGAAAAGGAGAAACCTCAGTTGTTGTTGTTATGTGCCGTTGAGTCGACCCCCGACTCATAGCGACCCCTCCTTGGCAGTATCACTACGGAAGTAGGATTGCCCAACCTTCCTTCCAAGGAGTGGCTGGTGAGTTTGAACTGCCAGCCTTCTGGTTAGCAGTCAAGTGCTTTAGCCACTTTGCTACCAGAGCTCCTAGAAACCTCAGTACCACCAAGAAAGAAAAGCCAGGAATGGATTACATTCTTTTGACCCAGTGTGCCTACACTGGGAACTTCCTAGACCCAGGGGGAGATTGATGCTAAGACACATGGAAATCTTCAAGGAACTCTGGGCTCACAGATGCTGAAAAGAGATGAGGATCTTCCTCCTAAATTGTGAGCCCTTCACAGAAGCCTTCTTCAGATGCCTCTCTTGAACCCTTCCTATTAGGGGATGAGAAGTATTGGGGAAGGGCAGACCTTAAAGACACTTTCAACTCTGATTCAGAACTCAGAAATTTTCTACCCTGGCCCTCACCCTGGTCCCCAGGTCCATAAAACTCAGGAAGCCTACTGTTTGGGGATCCCTTGTCAGTGAGAGCTTTCTCCTACAGCTAGTGCCTTGAATTCAAACTCTTAGCTTCCTAAATTGTTTGTTAAAGCCATCTATTTGTGATATTCTAATATAGTAGTGGGAGCTCTGGTAGCATAGTGCCTAAGGCACTTGACTGCTAACCAGAAGGCTGGTGGTTCAAACCCACCAGCCACTCCTTGGAAGGAAG
>NW_006921842.1:3972894-3974553 GCF_000298275.1 Orycteropus afer afer | reverse complement strand
GGAAGGAAGGTTGGGCAATCCTACTTCCGTAGTGATACTGCCTCGGAAACCCAAGGAGGGGTCGCTATGAGTCGGAGCTGACTCGACGGCACATAACAACAACAACAACAATATAGCAGTACTAAATAACCAAGACTGCCAACCTTCTGGTTAGTAGTCAAGTGCCTTAGTCACTACACCACCAGAGGGCTGGCGGTTCAAACCCACCAGGCACTCCTCAGAAGGAAGGTTGAGCAATCTACTTCCTTAGTGGTACTGCCTTGGAAACCCAAGGAGAGGTCGTTATGAGTCGGAGATGACTTGATGGCACAAAACAACAACAAATAACCAAGACAGAACCCTTTTCCCTAACTTGTGTAGTAGTTGTTATTTTTATTACATCTACATACACTAATAATCCCACCAGACACTGCTATAACTTCTGTTTTTAATATCAAACATATTTCAAAGAACTCAAGGGGAGAAGAATGCTCTACTATATTTATCCAGATACTTACCTTTTCTGTTGCTCTTCCTTTATTCCTGATTTCCCAATTTCTTTCTCGTATCTGGGTGGACTTGAACCTCCAACTTTTTGGCTGGCAGCTGAGTGCATTAACCTTTTGCACTATCCAGGAGTGTTTTTCTTACCAAACATTAAAATATACAAAAAAATGGAAGGAGGAAAGTCACGTTCACCTGAAACCCCTTAGATATTTTGGTGAGCCTCTCAGATTCATTATCTTTTTCTCTTTATAAACATACATCCACACTCACACACGTATATTTACATGATTTTACTTGAATGGGCTATACATTTTTTAACACATTTTATTGAAATATATTTATGTATGGTGAAACACACAAAACTAAAGTGACATGAGTCAATGCATTTTTTTTTTTTTTCCAGTGTTCCATCCCTTCCCTCCCCTTCCACCTCTGGTAACCAACAAAGTTTCCTTCTATATATAAACCTTTCCTTGACTTTTTACAAGAATGGACTAATACTATATTTGTCTTTCTGTGATTGACTCATTTCACTCAACATAATGTCCTCCAAGTTCATCCATGTTATGGGGTGTTTTGCAGATTCTACATTATTCTTTAGGGTTATATAGTATCCCATTGTGCGTATGTACTATACTTTGGTTATCCATTCTTCTGCTGATGGACACCTAGGTTGTTTCCATCTTTTTGCTATTGTAAATAGTGCTGCAATGAACATGGGTGTGCATATATCTGTTCTTGTCCTGGCTTTCACTTCTTTAAGATCTATACCTAGTAATGGGGTTGCTGGATCAAATGGTATTTCTAATTCCAGCTTAAAGAAATCTCCATACTGCTTTCCACAGTGGTTGTATCATTTTACAACCCACCAGCAGTGTATGAGACTCCCAATCTTTCCACATCCTCACCAGCATTTGTTATTTTCTGTCTTGTTGAACTTTGCCATTTGTGCTAGTGTTAAGACAGCATCTCATTGTTGTTTTGGTTTGCATCTCTCTGATGGCTAATGGTGGCATAGTGCCTAAGGGATTTAACTGCTAACCAGAAGTCTGGCAGTTCAAACCCACCAGCCACCCCTCAGAAGGAAGATTGGTCAATCTCCTTCCTCAGACACCCAAAGAGGGGTCACTATGAGTCAGATCTGACTCAAAGGCAGTGAGGCTTTTTTTTTTT
>NW_006921842.1:3970891-3972794 GCF_000298275.1 Orycteropus afer afer | reverse complement strand
CTATTCATGTCTTCTGCCCATTTTTTAATTGGGTTGTTAATCTTTTTGTTGTTGAGGTGTTGGTGTTTTCTATAAATTTTAGAGATAAATCCCTTGTCAGATATGTCATTCCGAATATTTTTTTCCAATCTGTAGGTTCTCTTTTTACTTTTTTGGCTAAGTCTTTGGAAACACATAAAAATTTAATTTTTATAAGGTCCCACTCATCTAGTTTATCTTCTGCTGTTTGTGCATTTTGAGTTATGCTTGACAGTCTATTTATGCCATAAATTAGGGCCCCTAAATTTACCCTTGGGAGCTCTGGTAGCGTACTGCCTAAGGCATTTGACTGCTAACCGGAAGGCAGGTGGTTCAAACCCACCAGCCACTCCTCGGAAGGAAGATGGGGCAATCTACTTCTGTAGTGATACTGCCTCGGAAACCCAAGGAGGAATCGCTATGAATTGGGTCTGACTGGATGGCACATAGCAACAACAACAACAACAACAACAACAGCAAATTTACCCTTATTTTTTCCCTTGAGGAACTGTTTTGGTTACCTCTGTGCTGTTCTAACAGGAAACACCACAAATGGAATGGCTTTAACAAACAGGAGTTTATTCTCTTGCAGTTTGGTGGTTTTAAGCCCAAGTTCAAAGTGCCAGGCTCTAGGGGCTGGATGAAAGCTCCTCAACCTTGGGCTTCAGTTCTGCCTCATACCATACACAAAAACTAACTCCAGATGGATCAAAGACTTAAATGTGAAACCTAAAACTATTAAGTTCCTGTGCTAGTTAAGGTTGTTTGTCAACTTGGCCGGGCCTGGTTGAATGGCTGGGTAGCTGATGGTTGTTATTCCCCATGATGAGACTGGCAATCAGCTCCATGGTGGGATCTACTACAAGCAGTTGAGTAGCTGCTTTGGGTATGTGGTCTGCTTCCTGTATATAAGACACAGCTTTGGGAATGGTCTCTAGCTTATTGCATGCTTGAACCCTGCATGTAGCTGTGTTGTTGTTCAGCAGTCTGCCATGCTCTACCGATCTTGGGACTTTCAATGGACTTGAATCAATGGCCTTAATGTTTGGTAACAATGGGACTGTGCCTTTTCATTTGTCGACCTTGGGTTTGTCAGCCTCAGCTGCCAAGAGTTGCCTAAGTAAAGAGATGCCTCTAGCTTCAGTGGTACAGATCCTGTTTCATTTTTCTGCAAATGCATATCCAGTTTTGACAGCACCATTTGTTAAAGAGACCATCTCTTCCCCATGTAATGGATTTCAGCCCTTTGTCAAAAATCACCTGACCATAGGTTGATGTATCTATTTCTAAGTTTCAATTCTGTTCCATTGGTCTATGTGTCTGTCGTTGTACCTGTACTAAGCTGTTTTAACTATTGCGGTTGTGTTGTTGCTTGTTTTTGTGGTCACCTTTTTGTTGTGTTTATCATAAGTTTAGTCTTAATAATTTGTTTTACTAACTCATTATTTTTTACCCATTCTTTCTGAAACCAGATTTCCAACATTAACATCTTGGTCTAACTCATAGAATCTTACACAGAGCAAATATACACATATATAGGGTTTTCTTATAAAAATAAAATATCTTTGTAAGCACTCTACTTCCTTAATTTAAAATTATGCAAAAGCATCCAAGTCAAATGGTATAGATACCACTCATTCTGTAGCTTAATTTCCTATGATAACTATATATCACAATGTGTTTGCTCAATATCCCATTGATGGGCATTTAGGCTATTTCCAGTTTGTCCTTCCATTTTCCCTTTCCCTTTTAATTGGATTTTCACTGAATGTGTTTATTAAATTGGGGAGAATCAATATTTTTGAGGGAGCTCTGGTGGCGTAGTGCCTAAGGCATTTGACTGCTAACCAGAAGGCTGGCAGTTCAAACCCACCAGCCACTCCTC
>NW_006921842.1:3968357-3970791 GCF_000298275.1 Orycteropus afer afer | reverse complement strand
TAGTGATACTGCCTTGGAA
Source organism: Orycteropus afer afer (assembly GCF_000298275.1). Lineage (NCBI taxonomy): Eukaryota > Metazoa > Chordata > Mammalia > Tubulidentata > Orycteropodidae > Orycteropus > Orycteropus afer. Next base: position 3,970,772 of record NW_006921842.1, on the reverse strand, counting down.
ACCCAAGGAGGGGTTGCTATGAGTCAGATTCGACTCCATGGCAATGGTTGCGTTTGCATTTTTTGCAATATTTTTGAAATATTAAAATTTCTCATCCATTTAGCCAGATTTTGCTTGATGCCTTTTAATAGAATTTTATTATTTTCTTCCATTGAGTCATATTTATATTGTTCAAATAATTCCCCTAAATTTTATAGTCTTTGTTGCCAGGGGAAATTTAAGACTTCTTTTTATTTCCATTCCTGGCTAGATTAAAAAAGAAAAGATCACGTTTCTACTTAATTTACCAAATTTTCTTCATGCATTGCGCTTCAATTGCTAGTTGTGCCAAATATTTCTGATTTCCCATACTAAGCATCTGTGGCTTTGCTCTACCTGGAAGATCCTTCCCCTGTGTTACTGACTCACTCATTCATTCCACCCATGTGCTCATTGCCCTTCATCTTCTTAGTTGTCTGTCTTTGTTTATAATATTGTTCACTAGACTCTGAACTCTGTGAAGTCATAGGCCAGGTCCTAAACAAACTGATATTCTCTGAAGCCAGCACTGTATCTGGAACATAACAAATTCCCACAAAATAGAACTGCTTTGATTGGAAACAGCATGAATGCAGGCCAGAGAAACTTTATCTTAAAAGATCTTCTGATAATAGATGCTACATTACTCTTGATGCTTATAAATAAGCTATGAGTGTATAGTTCACTGAGTTAATTTAACAATACATTGTTACTCAAAAATCATAATAGGGAAAAGGATCTTGGAGTAGCTACAGAAATCTTGATCCCTAATGGTGAATGTAAGGAACTTTGATGGCATAGTGGATAAGGTATTTGGCTGCTAATCACAAGGTCAGCAATTCAAACCCACAAGCCACTCTGTGGAAGGAAGATGAGGTATACTACTTCCATAAAGATTTATAGCCTTGGAAACCCAGTGGGGGTCATTATGAGTTGGAATTGACTCGATGGTACTGAGAGTGAGTGAGTGGTGAATATGGCTCAAGAATTCATTCATTCAGTAAGCTAACATTTATTATATCCATGTTGTTGTTGTTGTTGTTGTTATGTGCCGTCAAGTCGGCCCCGACTCATAGCGACCCCTCCTTGGGTTTCCGAGGCAGTATCACTACGGAAGTAGGATTGCCCAACCCATACTATTAGTCAAATACTGTGCCAAGCACTATGGATATAATTGTTCTCAAAATATACAAGAACACTTCAGGGAGCATACAACTCTAACTATAGGATTGCACTTTTTAAACAAAATATGAAGCTTGAAAAATGCATCTTATTGTGGCATTGGACATTATTGACTACTCTCACCTTCTATTTACTCTTCTTTTGGGATCAACTTTTGGCTACTTTTCCTACCATGGCTGCAGGCAACCTATGTCATGCCTTTGTTTAAATTAGAAACTGTCACACCTTCTTCTGGGCAAATTCAGTAGAAAATTCTCAAATATCCCCTTCTTATTTTCATCGGCTGATCAGGTGCATGATGATTTTTCAATAAGTCAATAGCCAGAATTTTTAATAAAAGGAAGGAAGGATTCCTTGTTTCAATTCTACCTGTTACCTTTCCACCTCTTGAAAGAGGACTGTGATAGGCTGAATGATAGTACCTCCATGATGTCCATGTAATAATCCCTGAAACCTGTGTATATGCTACTTTACATAACAAAAGCGACTTTACAGAGGTAGGGAGATTATCCTAGATTTTCCAGGTGGGACCCATGTATTCACAAGCGTCCTTGTTAGAGGCAAGAAGATGAGAATGAGAGAAAGAAATTTGAAGACACTATGCTGGCTTTAAAGATGGAGAAAAGGGAAACAAGCTAAGGAATCCAGGTGGCTTCTAGAAAAGGCAAGAAGGAGATTCTTCCTTAGAGTCTCTGGAGGGAGTAGGACTTTGTCAGTGGCTTAATTTTGACTTCTTGTTGTTGTTAGGTGCCATCGAGTTGGTTCTGATTTATAACGACCCTAAGTGCAATAGAATAAAGCACTGCCTAGTCTTGCACCAACCTCACAATCATTGTTATGTTTGAGCCCATTGTGTCAATCAATCTCATTGAGGGTCTTCTTTTTTGCTGACCCTCTACTTTACCACACATGGTGTCCTTCTCCAGGGACTGGTCCTCCTGATAACACATCCAAAATACGTGAGACAAAGTCTTGCCATCCTCGCTTCTATGGATCCTTCTGGTTAGACTTTTTTCTAGACAGATTTGTTCATTCTTCTGAAAGTTTATGGTATATTCAATATTCTTTGCCAACACTATGATTCAAATGCATCAATTCTTCAGTCTTCCTAATTCATTGTTCAGTTTATACATGCATATGAGATTATTGAAAATACCATGGCTCAAGTCCGTTTCACCTTAGTACTTAAAGTTATCTTCGTTTTTTTTTTTTTTT
>NW_006921842.1:3932757-3962462 GCF_000298275.1 Orycteropus afer afer | reverse complement strand
TATCTACCTCAGGTACATGTTCGACTCATATGCCTACCTTTTCTTTGGCTGGAAGCCACAGGTGTGGGTTCAGTTCCAGACCTGAAGAGCAGCTAGGGGCCATAGTCTCAGTGGTTCCACCAGGCTCTATCAGACCAGCAAACCTGGTTCCCCCCCCACACACACTTTTTTTCCCAAATGATTTTGAGTTTTGTTCCACGTTATTCTCCCTCTCTATCTAGGATCTCCTACATAGATCCCCCTCTGAGTGGTTGACAGTGGTAGCCAGGTACCATCTAGTTCTTCTGGTCTCATAGTCATATAGGCTGCAGATTGCATGGTGTACCAGTTGCTAAGACTAATTCTTTCCATGAATCTTTGGTTTTCTTCATTCTTCTTTGCTCTGGACGAGGAGAGACCCATCGTTGCATCTAGATGGTTGCTTGCAAGCTTTTGAGATCCCAGTCACTACTCACCAAAGTAGGAGGTGGAACAATGTTTTGTGTAGTATGTTATGCCAATTGAGCTTGCTGTCCCCTGCGACTATGGTCTTGAGCCCACAGGTTCAACTACTCAGTCCCTCTGGGCAGCTGGCTGTGACCAAGAAGTGACTATAACCTTGTCCCTTGTCACACAGTGCAATACATTCTTGACTGCTGCTTCCATGGGTATTGTTTGTGGGTCCAAGTAAAATGAAATCCTTCACAATTTCAACATTTTCTGTTTATCATGATGTTACTTGTTGGTTCAATTTTGACTTAGCAAGAACTATTTCAAATTTTGACCTCCAAAACTTTAAATTACTAAGTTTTTAAAAAACTACTAAGCTTATGATAATTTGTTACATCATAATGATAACAGAAAACTAATGTAGGAATCATGTAGTCAGATCAAGGTGCTGGCTTCAGTAGGCTCTTTCGGGGATGTTGGTAAGATTGACAAGTACAGGGGAATTCCCCTAAGGAATTCCTGGCAGATAAAACTGGGAAGGGCTGGCAGGTTTCTGCCTCATTAGGAGGGTTGAGGGCCAAACCAGGAAGAACAGGTAACAACCACAGTTCAAAGGTTAAGAATTGCAAGTAGGACACGAATCAAGGGGTCAGGAGCCAAACAGAGACTGGAATAGGAAGGGCACAGATAAGAAGTAGGAAGGAAGGGTTCAGGGTAGCTTTGTGGGAAGATAGCAGAGTAGCCAGAATTCACATTTATTAGGTCATGGATACTGCTTTGGTTCCTCTAGTGCTGCTCTAACAGAAAATACCACAAGTGGATGACTAACAGGGATTTATTTTCTTACAGTTCAGGAGGCTAGAAGTCTGAATTCAAAATGCCAGCTCTAGGGGCTAGATGAAGGTCCCTCTACCTTGGGCTTCAGCTCTGTCTCTTGCTCCTGGCTCACTGGAGCTGGAGGCATCTCTTAACACAGGCAGCTGCTGACTGCTGAGGCTGATAAACCCAAAGTTGACAATTAAAATGGTACATTCCAAAGATTATCAAGCAACACAGCACCACTAGTTCAAGTCTGAAAATAGTCCCAAGACTGGCAGACAACATGGCAGGCTACTCACTGATGACTTTGTGAAATGCAGGATCCAAATATGCCAAGAAGCTCCAGACCTTTCTCAAAGTGTCTTCTTGTATACTGGAAACAGACTACATCCCTAAGGCAGCTACTCAGCTGCTAACAGTAGATTCCTCCATGGAGTTGATTACCAGTCTCATCATGGAGAATAACCACATCCAGCTGCCCAGCCAAGTTGACCCATAACCTTAACAACTATTGTTGTTGTTATGTGCTATCGAGTCAGACCCGACTCATAGCGACCCCTCCTTGGGTTTCCGAGATAGTATTACTATGAAAGTAGATTGCCCAACCTTCCTTCCGAGGAGTGGCTGGTGGGTTTGAACCACCAGCCTCTGGTTAGCAGTCAAGTGCCTTAGCCACTATGCTACCAGAGCTCCTTAATTAACTATTATGGGTACTAAATACTTAAGCTTAGTTAACTTAATGGAATCCTTAATGGAAATATCCCATTTATTGAGGACCTCCTATCAGTTAGCACATGTATTTCATTTAATTTGCCCAATAAATCCATGAGTTAAGTATTATAACTTGTTTTCACTAATACAGAAAATAATTTAAAGAGACTAAGCACTTGTTTAGGGGAGCTCTGATAGCGTAGTGCCTAAGGCAGGAAGGTTGGGCAATCTACTTCCATAGTGATACCACCTTGGAAACCCAAGGAGGCGTCGCTATGAGTTGGGTTTGACTTGATGGCACATAACAACAACAACAAGCACTTGTCTAAAATAGAAGAAACCCACCAGCCACTCCTCGGAAGGAAGGTTGGGCAATCTACTTCCATAGTGATACCACCTCAGAAACCCAAGGAGGGGTCGCTATGAGTTGGGTTTGACTTGATGGCACATAACAATAACAACAAGCACTTGTCTAAAGTAGAAGAAAACCAGGAAGTCAAAATGGAGTTGACCGCATTTCTCTAATCCCATGAATCTTGCTTTCTTCTATACCATGCAGTCCTTCCAGGAAAAAGGGTTGTTAACAAAATGGGTTTATACTTAATTCAAAGCAGAGAAACACAGTGATATGTCAAAGAGATGTCTCACTCTATCAGTGAGAACTTGAAAATAAAGTTAAAAATTAAGCAGCAAAGACAAGCCCATCTTCTTTGCTCTGAGAATGTAGGGTCAAGCTGGCGCTGACTGACTGCCACGTGGTTTATTATTTACCCCAATGAAACTGTGTGGAATTAGTTGACAGGGAAGAAGGGACAGAAATTCCCTCTTTCTTCAAGGTAGCCGATAGTTTAGGACTTATTATCCTAATTTAATGGTGAAGGGAAGTGCTTTGTTTCTTTTTGGGTTAGAGGGTAGTTACTAATCTATCAGAGATTTATTAAAGGGAGGGAAAAATTTTAGGGGAAGTCAGAGGCATAACATTAACAGCATCTTAAGGATCTCCATCTGGGAATGGTCTCTGATTCCAAAACGAAGAAGAAACTTCCTAAAAAAGGTAACCAATTCTATCAAGACGCCAGAACAACGCTTGAGAGTCTACTGGTGCCAAGGGACACGGCAGATGATGATCACTTCTCTGAGCATCTTGTGAGTATTAACTATGCAACCATGATGAGTAATATGGTTGTGGAATAAAATATTGCATCAGAACCAGCAAGGTTTGGGTCTGGGAAATGGAAGTAATGAGGCTTTTCAGATTTCTATATGTATTTGAAATTATGTCTGAAGAAGAGAAAAACAGGAATGAGGTTGTTGTGAAAAAGACTGAAAGCAAGAATGCATATACATTTGTAGAGATCATCTGGTTTGTTATATTCCTGGCATGGCTGAGTAAAAGTCCTCAGAGAGATGATGGCTACCTATTAGGCACCCAGGATGGAGCAAACAGTTAAGTTCTCAACTACCATTCACCAGGAACTCAGAGGCACCTTGAAAGAAAGGCCTTGTAATTTACTTTTGAAAGGTCACAGCCTTGAAAACACTATGGAGCAGAGATATTCTGCATATACAGTGTCTTCATGAGTTGAAATTGACTCCATGGCAACTAACATTAGTTTTATGGTAGAAGCCAGAAGGGAAAAGGCTCAGTGAAGATGCCATCTCCCAACATGCCCAGGAAAAACCTGATTCCAAAGCACAGGGAGCTTCTTATTGGCCTGGAAGATACAGCTCCAGGCTCTTGCTTGAAGGAAAGGAGCCAGGCACTTGGGGTGGTCATCTTCTGACCTATTGTGTGGCCTCTGAGGATCACACTATTCAGTTTTTACATAACCCTGCCTTCTAGGCTTGCCCATCTTTGCTGCTGAGTACAATTTTCTCTTCCTTCTTCCCATCCTCCCCCACCCCTCCCTCCCTCTCTATTCTTCCTTCTTCTTCTTCCTCATCCTCCTTTTCTTCTCCCTCCTCTTCTTCTTTGATAATTACAAATGAATTGACAAAATGACTTAAACAATATACTGGACTAACTGATTTTCTTCTAGAAACTACCAAACCCTCAGAAATCTAAGCAGGTGATTGATAAAAAGGTCTTAGTTTTGCTGACACTGAAGGAACTATTTTTTCTCATGTTCTTTGATATTTGAAAAGAGATGCTTCTCCTTTCTACCCATGTTGTGGATTCCAGTCCAGAAGAACAACCTTTTACAAGGAAAAGTTTAAAATCAATTTAACAACCAGTAAAATAGACTTTTGTGGGACTTCTGCTCGTGTACTTTGGGCATGTTATGAGGAGGGACTGGTCTTTGGAGAAGGACATCATGCTTGGTAAAGTAGAGGGCAACAAAACAAAGAAAGACCCTCAACAAGATGGACTGACACAGTGGTTGTAACAGTGGGCTCAAACATAGCAACGATTCTGAGGATGGTGCAGGACCAGGCAGTGTTTTGCTCTGTTGTACATAGGGTTGCAGAGCTGACTTGACAGCAGCTAACAACAATTTTATGTGCTGTAAGCCTCTTCTTATGGATCTGAGGAGGCCAAATTGTCAATATTGTGATCATTTATTATCGTTACTGTTGTTAATATCAACAGCAATGTTTTGTAATGCATAATATTTTATAATTTACAGGACATTTTTTATATATTTGTTAATTTTATTCATAACAATATCATGAAATAATATTATCCTAATTTTTCCCATGAAACAATTAAATTCTGCAAGCTTATGAAACCTGGTTAGGTCTACTCAGCTTGTGAATGGTAGAGAGAACTCAGTCCCTGGATACCCTTTGAACTACAGGCTTATGCTCTTTCAACCACATGTAACATTTACTCTGAGTAAACTGGGAGACTTGGCTAACAGAGATGATGCAAGATAGGCTAAATATTAGGGAATTTCAAGAGCAATAGAAAGCCCACACAACAAAATAGTGAATTCTAGACCAAGAAGAATAGGAAAAGTGTAGTGCCTAAAGCACTTGACTGCTAACCAGAAGGCTGGCGGTTTAAACTACCAGCCACTCCTTGGAAGGAAGATTGGGCAATCTACTTCCGTAGTGATACTGCCTCAGAAACCCAAGGAAGGGGGTCGCTGAGTCGGGGCCGACTTGACGGCACATAACAACAACAGCAACAACATTCTTTCCCTTATGCCTAAATCATATTGTCTATATTATTAATTGTTTTATTTTAATTACAACTCTATATTGCATCCTACCAATTTAAAAAAAATACAATTTGAATTTCATTTTAACTACCAGTGTAGTTAACTATCAGTGTTCCTATGTGTACTTATGGCTTTGATCCTACGATTTTCTATTGTTTTACACATTTCACTCTTGAATGGGAAGTCCTTGATAATGTTGTTGTTGTTAGTTGTTGGTTGCTGTCAATTCCAATTGAAGGCAACTCCATGTGTATGAAGTAGAACTGCTCTCCAGTGTTTCAGAAGCAGATCCCCAGGCCTGTTTTCTGAGATGTCTGTGGGTGAGTCTGAACTGCCAGCCTTTCAGCCAGTAGACAATTGCCTAACTGTTTTTGCCACCCAGGGACTTCTTTGACAGTGTTAATGTTTTCTGTTGGTTACAATTGGACTAAGATTGATTCTGCTACTTCCAATTTTATATCAACCATGCTAGTGCTTAGTATTCATCATTTCATATACTTCTGTGTGAATTATTTTAGAAAATCATTTCCATTACTGTGTCACAGAAAGACTCCTATTTGGAAAGGTTTGAGATGTTAGCTCAGTTTCCGTATTTGTCTCATACAAAGAAATTAGGAAAATTAACAACCACACTCAACTACTAGACAAAATTCAAAATAACATTTGTGACCATAAAAGCTAAGTAGGATTTTTCATTTCTTCCTATTGGATGTCAGCAGTTGGAAAACATGGAGGAAAACTGAAGTGAAAGGTTTGTGATCTAGTTTCACTGACATAAACATGAAAGAAAAAGAGCTTTTCATATATATATGTGTATGTATACATATGGCTCAATTTGAAAGTATTTTACATTACTAAATTTCTTTCTGTAACAAATGATTAAAACTTGATTTAGTATTATATAAATTATTATTTCAAATACCTAAAAATGAAACTGTGGTATTATAAGTTTATGCCGAAAATTGGAAATAAAGGAGAGGTAGTGTTAAAGGGTATGGTCGCCTGGGTGATGCAAATGGTTTGCTTAGTTTCCTCTCTTACTAAACTTAAGACTGACAGTTTGAACCCACTCAGTAGTACCAAGAAAGAAAAGGCTTGGTGATCTACTTCCATTAAGAAATTAATGGAAATTTCAAGAGAAATTCTATGGAGCAATTCCGCTCTGCACATATGGGATTGCCATGAGTTAGAATCAACTTGATGGCAACTTAGAAGAAGAGGAAATAGACATGTATATAGACACTAATAGGCCAAAAAAGAGAGTGACTCTCAATTTATCTAATGAAAGACAAACAAACAAAAATCTGGAAAGAGGAGAAAGAAATTTTATATATGTATGTATATATAAATTATTAAATTGAACAAAGTTTCATAATTTGATCCAATTGGCAATCCAAATTTTATTACAATAATTTTAGTATTGCTATGACGTTATTTTGGAAGGAAGGTTGGGCAATCTACTTCTGTACCAATACTGCCTTGGAAACCCAAGGAGGGGTCACAATGGGTCGGATATGATTTCACGGCAGTGAGTTTGGTTTGGTTTATGAAGTTATTATTGTTAGAATGAAATGTATAGCAAAAGATAAAAGAGCATTGATTGGCTTTTGTACCTCTGTAAGATAAATTAACTTTAACATTGGTGGAAATATACCAATTGGCAATGTTTGTGAATTAATAATGGGATTCAAATTACACTTACACTTGGGGAATCCCAATAAATTTAAACATGGTACACTCTATGATCTTATTCTGTCTCCCTTTTGCCTTACCTGGATCCTGCCACCGTTCAGTTGGCCCTGGCTTTCTCTCCTTCCTGCTAGGGCTGTCGGGACAGTGGCAGGTTTCAGGTAAGGGGAGAGGGAGACAGACAGACCTCACTCCCAAGGTGGGAAGGAGGGAAAGCCAGGCCGAGAGGTTTCAAACAGCTATGGGAGATGAACTTGTCTGTCAGTTTGTCATACTGTGGTGGCTTGCAGGTTGCTGTGAGGCTGTGCCACTGGTGTTTCAAATGCCAGCAGGATTGCACATGGTTCACAGGTTGCAATGCAGCTTCCAGACTGAGACAGACTTGGAAGAAGGAAGAGGCCATCCACTTCTCAGAGTATTGGCCGGGGAAAACCTTATGAATAGCAGAGAAACACTGTCTGATATAGTACTAGACAACTTTATGAATAGCCCTGAAACATTGTCTGATACAGTGCCCTTTAGGTCAGAAGAATGCAAAATAAGACTGGGAAAGATCTACCTCATCAGAGTAGAACCAACTTTAATGATATGGATAAAGTAAAGCTTTCAGGACCTCTGTTTGCTGATGTGGCATGACTAAAATTGAGGAGAAACAACTGCAAACATCCATTAATAATTGGAACATGAAATGTATAAAGTACGAATCTAGGAAAATTGACAGTTGTCAAAATGAAATGGAATGCACAAAGATTGATATTCTAGGCATTAGTGAGCTGAAATGGACTGTTTTTGGCCATTTTGAATCAGACAACCATATGATCTACTATGTTGGGAATGACAGTCTGAAGAGGCATGGTGTGGCATTCATCATCACAAAGGATGTTTCAAGATCTGTCCTGAAGTACAATGCTGTCAGTGATAGGATAATATCCATAGGCTTACAAGGAAGACCAGTTAATACTACTATTATTCAAATTTACGCACCAACTACCAAAGCCAAAGAGGAGGAAATTGAAGATTTTTATCAACTTGTGCATCTGAAATTGACTGAACATGCAATCAGGATGTGTTAATTATCACTGGTGATTGGAATGCAAAAGTTGGAAACGAAGAATCACCGGTAGTTGGAAAATTTGGTCTTGGTGACAGAAATAATGCTGGAGATCGCATGATAGAATTTTGCAAGACCTATGACTTGTTCATTGCAAATACCTTTTTTCAACAACACAAAAGGTGTTTATACATGTTGACTTTGCCAGATGGAGTACACAGGAATCAGATTGACTACATCTATGGTAAGAGGCTATGGAAGAGCTCAATATCTTCAGCCAAAACAAGGCCAGGAGCTGATTGTGGAAAAGACAGGAGAGGAAGATGAAAACAAAACGGATGTCAGAAGAGACTCTGAAACTTGCACTTGAAAGGGTAGTAACCAAAGCAAATGGAAGAAATGACAAGATAAAAGAGCTGAACAGAAGATTTCAAAGAGCAGCTTGAAAGGACAAAGTCAAGTATTATAATGAACTGTGCAAAGACCTGGAATTAGAAAAACAAAAGGGAAGAACATGCTTAGCATTTCTCAAGCTGAAAGGACTGAAGAAAAAATTCAAGCTTCGAACTGCAATATTGAAAGTTTCTATGGGCAAAATATTGAATGATGCAGGAAACATCAAAAGAAGAATACAAGAATACAAAAATACACAGAGTCACTGTACCAAAAAGAACTGGTTGATTCTCATCCATTTGAGGAGCTGTCATATGATCAAGAACCAATGGTACTGAAGGAAGAAGTTGAAGCAGCATTGAAGGAAGTGGTGAAAAACAAGGCTCCAGTAATTGACAGAATACCCAATGAGATGTTTCAACAAAAAATACCACACTCAAGGCACTAATTCAGCTATGTCAAGAGATTTGGAAGACAGATACTTGGCTAACTAACTGGAAGAGATCCATATTTGTGCCCATTCCAATTATTGAACTATATCATTAATATTGTTGTTGTTATGTGCCGTCGAGTTGGACCCGAATCATTAATATTACACACAAGTAAACTCTTACTGAAGATCATTAAAAATGGTTGCAGGAGTATATTGACAGAGAACTTCCAGAAATGCAAGCTGGATTCAGAAGAAGATGTGGAATGAAGGATATCATTGCTGATGTAACATGGATTTTGGCTCAAAGCAAGAGGTGTCCTTGTATTTTATTGACTATGCAAAGGCATTTGATTATGTGGATCATAACAAATTATGGATAACATTGATAAGAATGGAAATTCTAAAACACTTAATTGTACTCATGAGGAACCTGTACATAGACCAGGAAGCTGTCATTTGAACAGATTAAGGAAACACTGCATGGTTTAAAATCAAGAGAGGAGTGTGTCAGGATTGTATCTTTTCACCATACTTGTTCATTCTGTATGCTGAGCAACTAATCTGAGAAACTGGACTATATGAAGAAGAACATGGAATTAGGATTAAAGGAAGAATCATTAACAACATGAGATATGCTGATTACATAACCTGGCTCACTGAAAGTAAGGATGACTTGAAGCACTTACTGATGAAGATTGAAGAATACAGTCTGAAGTAGGGATTACATTTCAATATAAAGAAAACAAAAATCCTCACAGCTGGACCAATAAGCAGCATCATGAGAAATGAAGAAAAGATTGAAGGTGTCAAAGACTTCATATTGCTTGGTTCTACGATCAATGACAATAGAAGCAGCAGTCAGGACAACAGACGACATACAGCACTGGGCAAATCAGCTGCAAAGGACCTCTTTCAAGTCTTGAAGAGCAAAGATGTCTCCTAAAGGACTAAGGTGTGCCTGACACAAGCCATGGTATTTTCAATCGCCTCATATGCATGTGAAAGCTGGACAGTGAATAAGGAAGACTGAAGAAGAGTGGATGATTTTGAGTTGTGGTGTTGGTGAAGAATACTGAAAGTACCACAGACTGCTAAAAGAACTAACAAATCTGTCCTGGAAGAAGTGCAGCCAGAATGCTCTTTGAAAGTGAGAATGGCCAGCCTTCATCTCGCCTACTTTGGTTATGTTGTCAGAAGGGACCATTCTGTGGAGAAGGATGTCATCTTGGTAAGGTGGAGGGTTGACAAAAGAGGGGAAGGCCTTCAACGAGATGGATTGAAGCAGTGGCTATGGTGAGGGGCTCAAGTATAGCAAGGATCAGGGAGCTGGTGTAGGACTAGGTGGTGTTTCGTTCTGCTGTGCATAGGATCTCTATGTACAGTCAGAGATGACTCGATAGCACCTAACAACAATAATAACAACAACAACATTATCTTATTGCCTTGTCTAAATTTCCTGTAGTCATAGCACTCACTGTTCTAAAATATCCCATAGCACGTATGGACACTCTGACACAATGAGTAATACATTTACATTAAAGTAATTCATTGGCATTTACAAATGCTTGACAAAATGGGGCCCATGAACTTCTAGTTAAAATAATATGGCCTCATATAAGTTAAAAGAGGGCCTTCAAGGATTAAAACTTAATTTTGCACTACCCTGGATGGTGCAAACAGTTAAGTAATTTACTAATTGAAAGGTTGATGGTTTGAACCCAGCCAGAGGTGCCTTGGAAGAAAGGCCTGGTGATCTGCTTCTGAAAGGTGACACCCTTGAAAACTCTATAGAGGTCAGTTCTACTCTGCAACATGTGGGGTTGTCATAAATTGGAAATCACTGCAACCGATTTGCTTTTTAATTAATTTAAGGGATGCTATTCCCACTGTGTTCTGGTTACCTAGTGCCACTCTGACAAGAATATACCACAAATGGGATGCCCTTAACAAACAGGAGTTTATTCTCTTACAGTTTGGAGGCTTTAAGTCCAAGTTCAAAGTGCCAGGCTCTAGGGGCTGGGTGAAAGCCCATCAGTCTTGGGCTTCAGCTCTGCTTCCAGCTCTCGGCCTACTGAAGCTAGAGGCTTTTTCTTCACTCAGACAGCTGCTGGCTTCTGAGGCTGTCAAGCCCAAGGTTGACAAGTAAAAAGGCACAGTCCCAATGTTACCAAACCACACGGCAAGCCATTAATTCAAGTCCATTGAAAGTCCCAAGGTCGGCACAGCATGCAAGGCTGCTGAACAATGACACAGCTACATGCAGGGTTCAAGGTGCCATAAGCTAGAGACCGTTGCCCATATACAGGAAGCAGACCACATCCCTAAGACAGCTACACAGCTTCTCACAGTAGATTTCACCATGGAGGTGATTACCAGTCTCATCATGGGGAATACTACATCCAGCTGCCCAGCCACTCAACCAAGCCCAGCCAAGTTGACACACAAACTTAACTACCACACACTGCTTCTACATTTAACAACTCAATCATGCCTATTCTTAAACTTGGCAGAGAAAACTAGCACCTCATGGTGAATTACTGCAACCTTAATTTTATGATCTCAATATTATTAAAATTACTGCCTCCATTCGCTCAATAAATTGGACCAACTTATAAATATTTTGCTAACATAGATTGTCTAATGTGTTCTGTTCAGTGCCTATTTCAATAGCCTCTTAGCCACAGTTAGCCTTTACCTCTGAAGGAACACAATGCAGCTTTGCCACACCATCCATGGGGTACCTTAGCAGCCTGACCATCACACACAATCTTTGCAGTCATAATCTTAACTGCATGCACCTTTCTCCAGGAGCATGGTATATAACATTGATGATATCCTCTGCAGAGATTTGTTTAGCACACTAATTAAGGACATACAAGTCCAACATCTGTTATCCTTTTGGGTTCCAAAGACAACATATTCCTCATTTACAGATTACTTAATCTCATTGTTGCTGCTACTTATAAAGCACCCCAAATTGAATGGGGCTTCTCCAACGTAAGGCTCTAAAAAAGTCTACATTAAAATCAGATGCTCCAGTTAGTCCCTGCAGAGACTTCTTCAAGTTAGTCTTAGCATTCTCCTTTCATGCCTCCTTCAGTTTTTGGACCATCTATGATGGGCATAAATTGCCCATGGGCTTCTGATTTCTGATGCAAAATATTGTCTTTCTTGGCCCTATGTTATGCACCAACAGAATGACAATTGCTGGCCACATACTGGACTCTTGGAAATAGAGGCTGTCACAGACTTTGAGCCTGTTACTCTCTTTACCCACCTACCAATTATGCCTTAGATCATGGAAACAGCACCTCAGAAGCTCAGCACAGCTACCAAGGCCTCCTTGATATAGGATGGAGCAAAATCATGTGGTCTCTGACATAGTCTACCAGTTGAAAGGGGTGGCCTCTCCTGTTCTCAGTTCCTTGCCAGATGCCATGGTACTGGAGGAGGTCACTCCTCCCCTAGGCCTCTTGTCTACCTGGTGATTCCCTTGGGTTTAACTGAGTGAACAGCAATAGAAGTTCACAACTGATGGAGCTCAGTGGAATGTTTCTTCTTTTCATTACTTAATCAAGTTATTTCCCTTAAAGGATGGAGCCCAACCATCAGCACAATTGGCCAAAAAATCAGGCAATCACCTTAACACTGGATACCCCGGCTGACAAATAGCTCCATCTACACATTTTTATAAACTCTTGGGACATAGCTAAGAATTATCTTCTTCAAGGTGAAAATCATAGGAATTTGTCTTGCCCCACAGATACCCAAAATATAAATCAAGGTCACCCATGTCTCTACATATACTAAGGTCACAATACAAAACCTCACCAGGATACTGCTTCTCTTCTTCAGAGTTCCAGACGCTAATGATGACCCAAAGTATACATTTCACTTCTCAGTATACACAATGCTGGGCTCTTGAGGAAGACATTCAGTGGAACTTCCATCTCCTTGACAAGTCCCAGGCAGTCAATGTACTTGAGAGACTTAATGGTATCCTCAAGCAACTCATATTTAAGTTATAAAATAACATATAGTTCCTTAAATGGGTTTCCTTCTTGCTCCAGGCCTTAATTTTTCCTAATTCAAAACTTCTTGGCTGACTTATATTTCACACCAATTTTAAGAAGCCTTCCCCTTGCCCCTTTCTATATTTAAAGAGGGATATATCTCACCTCTACAGATATAAAAACTCATTATCTATGAGGCCCTTTATAATGACTCCCCCTACTTTGTTAGATGATTGATTTTGCCCCCATATTCATAAGAGCTTGAGCCCAGATCATGGGTTTCATAAAATAACACTCCCCGGGGCTTATCAGTGTGCCAAAAACATCCCTCAGTTGTGGATGGAAGCCCAAATCAAAGCCAACAAAAAGCTGGCAGGGCTTCTGCTCCCTATGTTTCTGATGACCCTAAAAATGTACAGAAGATTTGCAGCACTAGCAGCTGCAGAGCCAAGTGAAACAACCTGGTTCAGGCTACTCAAATATACTATAAGGCCATGTCCCCAAATACCCTAATATACCCCCAATGGATAGCTGTTTGGAAAAGCTATCCTCTTCCAGCATGGCCCCCACACCACCTCTGATATGACCACCTCAGATGACCTCTCCCCAGCCCAAGAATTCATCAGAAAAGATGACATCACCATGAATGTCCTCATTATTTGTGATTCCAGTCATCTAGGACTTAGACGATACACTGGACACCTCCTCAGAACCTCTCCCATACCTGGCGAGCAGTCTCACCATCCATACTGCCCACAGCTGACCCAATTGAGCAAGAATCAACACCCCTAAACCCAGAAATGCTAGATCTATTTTCCTGACTGTCTGCCACAAAATGGGGTTCATGGCTACAAACTAGGTTTCGATCTGTGTTGATGATGATAGAAATATATCTAAACACTATCTTATTTGAGTATTGTCCTAAATGGTTATTTCAGTGCCTTTACTTTGAACACGTCTACCAACCAAGTGACTACTGTCTTAAAATCAGATTAATGATATTGAGGCATCACATGGTCAGTTGTCAAAAGGTGAATTTGTGGCCTACGTACTTTGCTTCTTTCACTCAGTTTTTGACATGGCCATTCCCATTTTATCACACAGCCTCTCAACAGTGATGGTATCTAACAGGTCTTCCTTGGCATGCCCCACATTATTTCCTGATAGGAACCTGTTACTATCTTATAATCTAGTCTCTCAACAGATGTATTTACTCCTTGTCCCTCCCAGCATGTCCCATATGGGTACCCATGATGAAAACATCTCATATTCCTTAGTTAATGCACTAGAAATCTTCACACTGACCAATAGGACTTTAGCATGTGCTACTCCTGAGATCCAATACTGCTTGCCATATAAAAGCCCTCTCCTACATTTCCAGTTTATTGTCCTGTCTCAGGTACAACCCTTTGTATGGCTCTGCATTGAGGCATGTTTTAGTTTTCTCTCTGGGACCTGTGAATACTAAATTCTATTTGTTTTCTGGCTTTCCTGCCCAAGTCTTACTTCCTCATGCCGTATCTGACAGATCATCCATGAACCCATGGATTCCTTTGGGTCAAAATTAAAACAAAAGGGGAATCAAACATAAAATGGACCAAACTCTGGATCCACTGGATGTCCATTCCAGATTTCTTCTTGTATCAAATAGACATTAGCAAGACTTGGAAAGCTTCCAAAGCAAAGTTACAGCCAACATCTTTCCTGACACTGACCTACTCTTGCCAGCAATTGGGCCTCCATCTGGGTCAAACAAGATTTCACAACTTATTCTCAGAATTGCACAGACATCTGGCAAGCAGAAAACCATCCTGACTATGCTGATGGAGCCTAATCATTATTCTTTTAAATACACTTTGCTTTTTCTGATTATAAGATGTTGTTGTTGTTATTGTTATGTGCTGTCAAGTCAGACCCAGTTCACAGCAACCCCTCCTTGGATTTCTGAGGCAGTATCACTATGGAAGTAGATTGCCCAAACTTCCTTCCCAGGAGTGGCTGAAGGGTTTGAACTGCCAGCCTTCTGGTTAGCAGTCAAATGCCTTAGGGTCTATGCTACCAGAGCTCCTTGTTGTTGTTGTTGTTATGTGCCATCGAGTTGGGCCCGACTCATAGCAACCCCTTCTTGGGTTTCCGAGGCGGTATCACTATGGAAGTAGATTGCCCAACCTTCCTTCTGAGGAGTGGCTGGTGGGTTTGAACCACCAGCCTTCTGCTTAGCAGTCAAGTGCCTTAGGCACTATGCTACCAGAGCTCCTTGAGTATCTACTAATTGCATGGAAGAAAGCCCTGTTAATCTGCTTCCATAAAGATCACAGCCAAGAAAACCCTATAGAGCAGTTCTACTCTAACATGTGAGGTTGCTATGAGTTGGAAGGAAAAATGGCAATGGTTTTTTAAAATCTACTAATTAAAAAAAAAAAAATTACTTGATCAATATGGAAAAACTTAAAGAATAAAGTGATCATCAAGTTATTTAACCTAGAGGTAGCCATTGCTGGCACTTGTGTGACTCTATTTCTCTCTCTGTATGTGAGTGTGCATATGTATAAACACAGTCAAAGAGCCTGCATTGTATACCATGGTCTGAGCATTTTCCCAGTGTTATCCAATATCTTTGAAAGTATTATTTTAATACTCTTCATCATAAGAATCTATAAAAATTGATTCATCAAATTCTTATCATTAGATTAAATTGCCTCTAATATTATGCTATCATAAATGATATAACAAGTGATATTTTGGGACAAAATTATTCATGTGCATCTCCTCTTATGATTCTGCATCTTAAGGACATAGATTATGAACATCTTTGAAGCTATGGACATGTGATGTTACATTTATGTGCAGAAAGAGTACAAAGCTTTGAATAATGACATATAAGAATGATACATGTGTTTGTAAAGTCATGAATGCTTCCAGTTAGTAATAGCTGCAAAATTGACAATATTTTTAGGCTAAAAATTGTTCTTAAAATAAATAAATGCATACACCCTCAAAGAGAGTTTGATTAGTGTACACATACCAGATTAAACATGTTTATATTTGGGGTTGTAAATTCTCTTTGTCAATGTAGCTGTGTTTACCTGTAATTGTAGCAGAAAGCTCCATTGAGTATGATCTTACAAGTGATTTAAAGACCTTTTCAGTCCAATAAAGTGTCAAAATTGTACATAGTAAAGACAAGAATAAATATTTAAAAATTTAAAATATACTACATATGAAACCTTTAAATATGTATTAAATACATTGTTATATGTATATTTAAAGGTTTCATGTAAACCCTTAAATCAGGAAGAAAGGCCTAATGACTTACTTCTGAAAGTCAGCCAATGAAAGCCTGATGGATCACAATGCTTGATCTGCAACTAATCATAGGGATGGTGCAGTATGGGGCATTTCTTTCTGCTGTATGTGGATTCACTATGAATTAGGGACCAATTTGATGGCAGCTGACAGCAACAACATAACTTTAAATATAAACCTATAAACATTAAAAATACATACATACATATTATGCAATGCCATCCTTCATCTTCAGAGAAGACACGATGGAACATTGTTTTTCTTGTACAGATGGGACTGAAAGATGATTACAAATGAAAGAAAAAACTACTCCAGAACCTTCCTCTTCAGCTCTTGAATTTAATTTAGCTGTCTCATCTTCTGATTTGCTACATACAAGCCATAGTATTCCTTACATTTGGCTGCATCTCTGTGGTTTTATAAAGCACTCATAAGTTGTCTCATTTAATACTTACAGCACCACTTAGAAAGGAGAATTATCTTTATTGAACAAAGGAGGAAATGAATGATGAAGTACTATATGACTGACCATACATCATATGACTGGGACTTAAAGCCAGATTTTTGTGTAAAAATATAGTCCTCTGAAAACATAACAGTAAAATATATATATAAATCATATATAAACAAAATACAAATCATGTATAGCTTGTTAAGTCAAAAGTTTTACTGATGCTGAAAGGAGGCAGCATTAATACGAGAAAAGTATATGTCATTGTTTGGATAATGTTCTTTCCGTAGATAAATACCAGTCGGGGTAAAAGAGATTCAGGGTAGAGGGAAATTCCACCAGAAAGCGTGATACCATTTCCCAGAGAAGCCAAATGGATGAGAAGCCTTCTACCAGGAAAGGTAACACCATCTCTTTTGTTTGCAGGCTACATCCTGGAAAGGTCACAGCTCTTTTCAACGTTCACTACACATCCTCACTCTCCTTGGCTCCCTTTTTCATTGTGCAACTCTCCCCCAGTGCAACAGTAGACTTAGCTCAAGCCCTTGACACTGGCATATTATAGTTGCCTGTTGGCTTTTCCTTAGGGAGCCACACCAATTTAACTATCAGAAATTAAGTGATCAATAAATAAGCCCTGGAATCTAA
This sequence comes from Orycteropus afer afer, assembly GCF_000298275.1. Taxonomy (NCBI): domain Eukaryota; kingdom Metazoa; phylum Chordata; class Mammalia; order Tubulidentata; family Orycteropodidae; genus Orycteropus; species Orycteropus afer. The sequence continues at coordinate 3,945,355 of NW_006921842.1, read as the reverse complement.
AGAATGGAATGAGTCTTGAAAACATCATTTTAAACAGACTCCCAAACAATGTGTGAATCCCTGCTATAGTATATTTGCTAAGTGGCTATTTCCTCTAAGTTTGGAAACCTCTGGTAACATGGAAATAACTTCTTTTGCAGGTAGCCAATCTTATCTTTGGGCATATTTGACCATTAAAAATTTATTTATTCCATTATATTTTTAACTGCTTCTTTATGGGTCCTCCTTTTGTTTTTCTTTGGTCCCAGTTCTTCAAATATACATAATAAATGAAATCCTGGATTCAGCTCTATCCATATTGGTCCCCTATACTACTTTGTGAGAACTTTTGTTTTTCGCTCTTTGCTATTGCAATATTACTCCTTCAGCATCATGCCAGCTACTAACAGTAAAAATGATCCCCCATATTCACTAAAAAAGCAAGCAAACAAACAAAGCACAAGTGACCACATGTGAAAGCAGCATATTGTGACACACAACTAGGATATTTCCAAATGGACACACACAAAGGAGTTAGTGAAAAGTGCTTTTCTAAAATACTCTCAGCTATTTGGTAGCATAGTGCCTAAGGCACTTGACTGCTAACCGGAAGGCTGGCGGTTCAAACCCACCAGCCACTCCTGGGAAGGAAGGTCGGGCAATCTACTTCCGTAGTGATACTGCCTCTGAAACCCAAGGAGGGGTCACTATGAGTCGGGTCCGACTAGATGACACATAACAACAATAAATTAAGAGAATCCCTGGATGTGTGATTAGCTTAATTGAAAGGAATCTAAGTATAAAATTTCAGACTTTATGATAAATGAATGTGCATAATGAATAGGACCATTGACTTGCAACTGAGATGCTTGGGTTTTGTGATTGACTCTATCCCCATATTCCCCATTCACTTTAATTTGGAGTAATGTGACCTACATACCTTGCATGTAGGTTTTTCTCTATCATCTGCTTTCAATATTTCCGAAAGAAGGCTATATTTACCCTCCTTAATTGTAAGATCCAAGATTCATCATTTTGAAGCCAACAGAAGAAATGTGATATGGGAAGTTTGTAGCCATTTTGGTGAAAAAAGACCATGGGACTGTGTGAGGTCATTTGATGTTCTTTTAGATTTGGCTGTGGGACAAATGGAAAGGAATGGTTCTCTCTCAAGATATTCATTGCATATTCCTTGTTCTCTAGGTCCAGGTTTCTGTTCATTACGCTATGGGCTGGCTCTCATCATGCACTTCTCAAACTTCACCATGATAACCCAGCGTGTAAGTCTGAGCATAGCAATTATCGCCATGGTGAACAGCACTGAGCAACACAATATATCTAATATCTCCACAGAGGGAGCTCTTGCAGATACGCTCAGTAACCCCAGCAGATCCATCAAGGAATTTGACACAGAGGTAAGTTTGATGGCAGAAGGTGGCTTTACATAGAAAAGGAAAACCCATTTTGTAAAGAAAACTCATCTTGTCTGCAGAGCATTTTTAATGACGAACTAAAAAGAAGTGGATTTATTTTTCTGTGAGAGAGACATTGTATCTGTGATAAATAAAAAAATAGTCTTTCTTTGAGATTGTAAGGGACTGTAGGAAAACATCTAAAAAATTCTGAAATGGACCAAACAGATTACTGGATGTCTTCAATAGAAAGCTAGACATTGTCTAAGCATATCCTTCTAGGTTGTCTGATTTTGTGGCAGACCCTGTGCCTTTATAATATAACCTTGAGTTATTTTATTATAATTCTGTAAATTATATATAACTGTTGTTGTTGTTGTTATGTGCCGTCGAGTCAAACCCGACTCATAGCGACCCCTCCTTGGGTTTCCGAGGCAGTATCACTACGGAAGTAGGATTGCCCAACCTTCCTTCCGAGGAGTGGCTGGTGGGTTTGAACCGCCAGCCGTCTGGTTAGCAGGCAAGTGTCTTAGCCACTATGCTACCAGAGCTCCCATATGTATAACTGATAACAGTGCAAATAAGTCTCATTAATAACCAGGCAGATTAACTTTGTCCTCTATAAAATAAATTGATATCCCACAACACACACACACACACACACAGAGTCATTTTTACTATTTAAAATCCATTTCAGCATTACTTACTGCTTTTATGTGCCTGATGCTTTGAATTTTTCTTTGAACTCATTGTAACATCTTAGTGGTTTCCTCATTCATCAATGAATTTAATAAAATCTTTAATGTGTTCATTTTATATTTGTATGAGAAATAATTATCTTTCAAATAGATACCCTTTAAACTATAATTCATTGTACATTTCCAATGTTATCTACATAATTTATGTTTTTATTATATTTGATCCAGCTCATTTATAATGAGCCCCTTATCTCCAGTTATTCAAGCATCATGTAGTCTACATATCCTACAAGAATCTGGAATATCTTCTAGTTACCAAACTCCTCTTAGAAAATGCTCCTCCTGAATTTGGCCCCACTTACTAGTCATATTGGTTCTCAGTGGCCCAAGGAGAGTATTTTCTCTGGGCAGAAAGAGTCCCTGTTAATTTCTGATCAGTTGGTAGTATTTCAAATGCTGAAAGTCCACTTTTGCTATTTTCTCCAATGAAAATTAATTTTTCTTTTCTTTCTTTCTTTTTAACTCACATTGTAGTCATTATTGAAGGGATAGTTGAAATAGAGCTTCCTTCCTGGAATCTTCCCAAATTGTTCTCTCTTCTCAAAGTCCTTATTTTATTCATGTTCATCCTACAACCTTCATTATGACATGAATCATATACCTTGCATTATTTATAGTTACTGTAAGTGGATAAAATAGTTCATATTTTATATTCTTGGCTTTCTACTTTAACTTCCAGCATGATACCATATATCTAGTGGGCTATCAAAAACTATTTATTGAGTTATGGCAGAAGAATGTGATCTTACTCATTTGCAAGACATATTATAGGAAGTCAGTTCTGCCAGGACAAATCAGAATTCCCAAATGTGATTTTTTTTTTTTTTAATTAAGGACTGATTTTAGTAAGAGTTCAGTAAAGTTGTGTTTTCTTTATTCTTTATAATGAGAGTCAACATGTCACCTAACTTTTGCCAGAAGGAGAAATAGTTAAAGGAAGCTTTTATAGATGAATAATCTCTCAGTACCTCCTTCTATTTGCTTCTTCCTATTATCCATCCATGTAATCATTTTAGTTATCTGTTTTCTTCTTCATTTACTCTGTTTTTATCTCCCTCTGAGAGATGAAAATTATAGGTATAACTGATTATTTTTAAAATGTGTGATATTTAAGTTAGGTTAACAAAATAAAGAACAAAAATAGGTATTTTATAATAGGGTCCTATCAATCCCCAGCAACTCCTGGCTGTATAGTGGATTTTCATCAAAGAAATTCTTGGTCAAGAAATGTTTCTCTTTTTTCCCAGGCCTCTGTATATGAATGGAGTCCAGAAACTCAGGGTATCATCTTTAGCTCCATCAACTATGGAATAATATTGACTCTGATCCCAAGTGGATATTTAGCAGGAATATTTGGAGCAAAACACATGCTTGGTGCTGGTTTGCTGATCTCTTCCGTTCTCACCCTCTTTACACCATTGGCTGCCAACTTTGGAGTGATTTTGGTTATTGTGATTCGGGCAGTCCAGGGCATGGCCCAGGTATCCAGAAATATTTTTCATTCTGAGTATACTACAGATTCCTGAATTCTACTAGAGATCAAAGTTCTTAATAACTTTCATTCCAGGGAATGGCATGGACGGGTCAATTTACAATTTGGGCAAAATGGGCTCCCCCACTGGAACGAAGCAAGCTCACTAGCATTGCGGGATCAGGTAACGATGCACACATGGATCACAGCTTTGTAATCTGCTTCGCACCACCAGAGCTCCAAGGGAAGAGGGAGAAAAACGTGACCAAAAAATTAAACACTGTAAGACAGTCACATAACAAATAAGAAAGGTACATCTGTGCTGTTAGCCATGGAAGTTCACAAGCAGGAAACACCACACTTTGAGGCCACCCTGTGACCTAGTATAGTCAGAATAGTCTTGTAAGAAATAGTTTAGAGCTCTAAGTTTTGTATAAACAGTAAAAGGTCAGGTAAGCTGTACAAACACCATTTTAGTAAAGATGTCCATATGAGAATGAAGACTATGAGAATTCAGAGTGGTAAGGAAAAAAATCTGTTTAGAAAGTAGAGTTTTAAGAGTCAGTATTATTCTAACTTTTTGATATTCTGAGCTCTTTACTATTCTAAAGTAATCTTCACAACAGGCTTCTGATGTAGGTACTCTTTTTTAACTCTCATTTTACAGAGGAGAGAAGTAAGGTATGCAGAGTCCATGCTAGACTGCCTTTCCATAGTTTGAGATTGTACTAGGGACTCCACAACTTTATCATCTCTGATTTCACCAACTGCTAGCCCTGAGAGTATAGACTTGAGGAACAGAACTGAGATTCCATCAAGCTTCTCATTCCACGTTTAATACACGGCCATGTCCTATGGATTTTTACCTCATAGCAGCCTTCCTGCTTGCCAGCTTCCTTCCATGTCAGTTGTAACCACCTCTTCCTATTTCACTCCTGATTTCACTCCTTCAGCTTTGTTTCCTCCAACCTCTATTCCCATCAAAGTCAAGTTATCTTTCTAAAGCACAGGTAGGGCATTTTTTCTCACTTGCTTGAGAACTTTAATGTGTTTCTCCATGATTGCTCAATAAAAAATGACTTCTTTACTGCATGGATACAAAGATGCTTCTCCATCTGGCCCCAACCTTTTCCACTCAACAACTCTTTATAAGCAAGGCTCCAATCACACAAGCCATGTGTTGCTTCTCTAACCCCCACATCTGCACTTAAGTTTTCTGACTGTACTTCTACTGGCTCATATCACTGGAAAGTCCTCTGCTCCCAGCTCCTCTTGCCAAAATTGTGATCCTATAGCATATTACAGCTTTATTATCATACTTATATTCTAAATCAGTTTTGTTTCTTCTTTTTTTTTTCCAAATCATAGGTTGGGACCCATTGTTGTTGTTGTTATGTGCTGTCAAGTCAATCCGATTAATAGCGACCCCTCCTTGGGTTTCCGAGGCTGTTTCTTGCAGAAGTAGATTGCCCAACCTTCCTTCCTAGGAGTGGCTGGTGGGTTTGAACCACCAGCCTCCTGGTTAGCAGTCAAGTGCCTTAGGTATTACACTACTAGAGCTCCCTCCCCTTAGTGGGTCATAAAATCAATTTTGTGGGTCAAAATCAGTATTTAAAAAATGAAAGTCAATAGAATAGAATAGACTGTTAGCATGCATTGCATATTGGTAAGGGTAAGTATTGTTTCATGAAACTTTTGTTTGAGGCATGTGTGTATATGTATGGTTTGTATACAAATGTTTGTGTGTATTTGTGTATGTGTGTCATATGTTGCCATGTAAAATGCATTTCTTACTGTGGGTTTCTGTGTGTTCTTAACTTAAGGTCTACATTGTATTATGCTTATCATAGTGAAATTGGTCACACTTTTCCCGGAATGACAACTCCTTGAGGGCAATGATTGTATCTTATTACTTTCTATAAGTCTTTCTTTCCTTCCCCCAAACTCCTGTTGCACCCTTCCTGAATGTAATTCTAATCATAAGGGAATTTTTTTTTTTTAAATTGTTATTTGGGTGAAGGTTTACAGAGCAAATTCACTTTCTATACAGCAGTTCACATACACTTTGTCTCATGACATTGACTACAATTTACCCCAAAGCAACAGCTCCCCTTCCACTTCCTCCCGATAGTTACCTCTGCCCTGCATCCATCCCTCCATACACTCCTGCCCCCTGAACTGTCTCCCTATGCCTGAGCAGCCCCTCTTTCTCCCGTGATTGTTCTTTCCAAAGAGTGTATCTACCTCAGGTACATGTTCAACTCATATGCCTGTCTTTTGTTTGGCTGGACGCCACAAGTGTGGGTTCAATTCCGGACGTGAAGGGCAGCTAGGAGTCATAGTTCAGTGGTTCCACCAGGCTCTATCAGACTGGCAAACCTGGTCATAATCATTAGGGAATTCTAATCAGAAAGATTATCATTGCAGAGAAAGATCCCTGGATGGTGTAAATGCATTGCCTTTGACTACTAACCTAAATATAGACTGTTTGAACCCATCTATTGATGACATACAAGAAAGGACAAGTAATCTGTTTCCATAAAGATGACAGCTGAGAAAACTCTGTGGAGCAGTTGTACTCTGCAACACATGGAGTTGCTATGAGTTGGAATTAACTTGATGGCAATGGGTTTGATTTTTTTTTTTTTTTTTTTAGTTATTGCAGAGACTATCTGTGACAAACTAAGTGATTTGGATTTGGTCACATAGGTGTGAAGGAATCACTGAAGAGTCAAGAACTTATTATTTATTAATTCCAATAGCTTTATATGGCTGTATTGGGGAAGAACTTGTGAGTAGGAAGAAAATTCTCATCACCCAGTCATTCTAAGTGTGCAACTTCACAGTTGGGACAATATCCAGGAAAGCCATTCAGTTTCAGATTTGGTGTTGACATATATATATTTTTTCCCCTCTCGCTTCTCCTCAGGGGTAGCATTTGGATCCTTCATCATTCTCAGTGTGGGGGGACTAATTTGCCAGGCCTTAGGCTGGCCTTTTATCTTCTATGTCTTCGGTGAGTCATTTTATCTTAAATTCTCATACTTCCATTTCCCAGGCATCCATTTGGATATCTATTCTTCCCATATTCGAGAAAATGTCCTTTGTTAAATGGAAGATGATGAAGAAAGTTGAGGATTAAGAGGTTTCTTATTCTAGTCCGTACAACTTGATTTAAAATTATTGTGGTGGTTCTGGGCAGCACTGTATTCTGGGCCCAGCGTGGAGATGATGCCTATACATAGAGTTCTGACTTCTGATAAATCATGAATGCAGGTTTACTTCCTGCTCCAAGCATCTGAAGAACCTCTATCACTACATTTGAAATGCTTGATTAGTCACTGTAAGCAGTTAAGATATCAAAGTTGGTGAAGCACACATTCAATGTCTTTTCATATTTCATTATACATATTATCTCTGCCCAAAGTACCTTAGTCTTCTTCTTTACTTGGTGAATCATGCAATGCTCACTGGGACTTCCCAGATCTCATCCCAGCAAATTCTTCCTCTATGCTTCCTGTGGGGAGCTCTGGTAGCATATTGGCTAAGGCACTTGACTGCTAACCAGAAGGCTGGCGGTGCAAACCCACCAGCCGCTCCTTGGAAGGAAGGTTGGGCAATCCTACTTCCGTAGTGATACTGCCTCAGAAACCCAAGGAGGGGTCGCTATGAGTCAGGGCTGACTCGATGGCACATAACAACAACAACAACAACATGCTTCCTGTGACTTCTTCACTAGAACACATTGGTGTGTGATTATTTACCCCCTCCCCCAATTAGATTGTCAAGTGTTTGAGGCAAGGAATCTATTTTATAATGTTTGTTAAATCACTTTGGTGCCTATCAGAGTGCCTGATTCTAAGCTTTATAAATAAAAGAATGGATGGACGCAGTAAGGAGAGAGAATTCAAAGAACATTAATCCCTAGAGCCTTTTAACATAGACTTCTTCAAATAACAAAGCCTAGCAATGAGACAAGTCTCCATTGATTATTTTATTGTTATAGCCAGATGATGTCATAAATATGGTTCTGGCTTGCATAGCTTTATCATCAATGATCATTTGGTCCATACTATATAATAATCATGCTCATGCTATTTCCAGAGGGTTCTACTTTGACAAATGAATACTCCATACTTGAGAGGTGGTACCTCAAAAAGTTTAATGGTAAAAGGGAGTTTACTGAAGAGTTGAAAGGAGGAAGTGGGAAAATGGATGTCCTCATGGTGGAGATAGCATGAATTGACATGTATGTTTGTGAGGGCAGGCATGCCACTTCAGGGGAAACCTCTCCTCCCAGAACATAAATACACCTGAACACTAATTGGGTCCCTGTTTCCCAGGTAGCATTGGCTGTGTCTGCTGTCTCCTGTGGTTCACAGTGATTTACGATGACCCCATGCATCACCCATGCATTAGCATAAGGGAAAAGGAACACATCATGTCCTCATTAGCTCAACAGGTACATTGTACCCCTTCTCCCTGTGAACTGTGCCGAGATCACTGAGGAAGGTTGTGGGTGCCCAGGAGAGATGGCCTCTGTCCTGTCCTAATGCTCATGTTGTTCTATATTTCTTTTCAGCCCAGTTCTCCTAGACGATCTGTCCCAATAAAGGCTATGGTCAGATGCCTGCCACTTTGGGCCATTTTCACAGGTTTTTTCAGCCATTTCTGGTTATGCACCATAATCATAACGTACCTACCAACGTACATCAGTTCTATGCTCCACGTTAACATTAGAGATGTGAGTATAACTTTCTATACTTCTATGAAAATGAGGATAATGGCAGTAAGGAGGCATAGTTTTATGCTGCCCACTATATTCTGGCCACTGTTTTCTGTGCTTTGCATATAACCACTCACTTAGTCCTTTCATGACCTGTGGGACACAGATTGCCCAATAATATTTTTAGCATCTCAGATTTCTTGGGAAGCTGCTTTAGCCATTGTAGTATGTACTACCATCTGCCAGGGACCTGTATAACTCTGTGAATCTGAAGAAATAGGCCTCTCCCCACCTATCCTACCACCAGAGTCCACTCAGGGCATATATGTTTCATATATTTCTATTGGGAGCTCTGGTAGTGTAGTGCCTAAAGGCACTTGACTGCTAACCAGAAGGCTGGCCGTTCAAACCCACCAGCCACTCCTCGGAAGGAAGGTTGGGCAATCTACTTCCGTAGTGATACTGCCTCAGAAACCCAAGGAGGGGTGGCTATGAGTCGGGTCCGACTCTACGGCACATAACAACAACAACAACAAATATTTCTATTAAAATCCATATTACCTCAAAAAAATTTTCCACTTGATTTCAGCATGCCTACCTACCATTACTGAAACATGATATCAACAAAAAAATTCAAAGCAGAAAATGATTTGGTTGTGAAAGTGTTAACCCTCACAGTGACCTCAAGAGAGGCATTGTGATGATTTCAATTGCACAGGTGTAGTATTGGGGACAGATAGAGGTAAGATGATTTGACCTTCATTACAGAGTTATTAAGTGGTAGAACTGCTGCAGCCTCTGTGTTCTTGACTGTAATGCTACACTGCCATATCTGATTCTTGTCAGTTTCCCTTAGAAATAAATATTGCTTTTCCTTGGGGACGCAGTGTGATTCAGGTGCTGGCTCTCTTACCTGAGACAATATTCTTCTAGTGTGGCAAATGGTATTAATTCCCTAAAATGACTCAAAATATTAGGGGCAGGCTAATGTTTGGTGTGTGTAACTGATAAATTTTGGTGCTATAGTCACCTCTGTAATTATTCACTGTCTCATTTTGCTTCCTTCAGAGTGGGGTTCTATCTTCCCTGCCTTTTATTGCTGCTTCAAGCTGTACGATTCTAGGAGGTCAGTTGGCAGATTTCCTTCTGTCCAGGAATCTTCGATTAATCACTGTGCGAAAACTCTTTTCGTCTCTAGGTAAGGATAGGCCCATGGGTCCAGTTAACCAATCCCTTTTTCCATGAGTGACCTAACAGGGTTCCTGATGGCATATCCTCATTGCCCAGGCCTCCTCCTTCCATCACTGTGTGCTATGGCCCTACCATTTGTGGCTTCCAGTTACATGACAACCATTATTTTGCTGATACTTATTCCTGGGACCAGCAACCTGTGTGACTCAGGGTTTATCATCAACACCTTAGATATTGCCCCCAGGTAAGCATTTTACCTATGTTTTCTTCCCCCAGGCTTTTCCAGGCTCTTCTTCTTCTTGCAATCTCTCCCTGTTATTGACATTCATTAAATGACTGTAGACTGTGGAATAACTAGAAATGTCAGTATGTGGTCATAACCTAAGGCATTTTAAGAACAACTGTTCCAAATCTTGGCTAGTAATTATTTAGATGAAAAGATTCCCAAGCCTCTACACCAGAGATTGGACTGTGTGTTCTGAGAAAAAGCCCACATATATGTGTTTTGGAAAAGCTTCCAGAGTATTGATAATATTAACTAGTGCATATGTATGCACTTGCCATGATTGAACCAAACCTTGTTCTAAAGACTTCTCGTATATCAATGCATTTAATCCTTACACCTCCAAGAGGTAGACCTTATTGTTATAGGAGAGAAGGCTGAGACACCAGAAGGTTAATTTGCTTGCTTAGGTGGCACAGGGCAAAGCCAGGATTTGGACTCAAGCAGTTTGACTCCAGAGTCTGTGCCTTATCCACTGTGCAAACTGCCTCCCCTGCTGAGCAGCCAGAGTGGGGCCTTTGGCTTCCAGAAAGACTGACTTGTTCCCTGATCGTTGACTCAAAGGATAGATAGATGATTTCAGGTCTGGCAAATAGACATTGCCTTGAACATCTTTAAGTGAATGAAAAACTGCATAGGTAAAATGACTGTTATCAGAGCCAATCTGCATTAGTCTTGAATTACTGCAGACACCATGCAACTACTTTTTTTCTATATAAAATCATCTCTCCACAGATACTCAAGTTTTCTTATGGGAATCTCAAGGGGATTTGGGCTCATCGCTGGAATTATCTCTTCCACTGCCACTGGATTCCTTATCAGTCAGGTTGGGTCCAGTTTTATGAATATCTACAAGTTTTAGGCACTGAGGATGCATTGTAGGGGCTCTGCTCCCAAGGATTGTGTGGAACACAAACATAAACTTGGATGCAACACAATTATTTTATTCACAGGGGCATCTCAGATTCTAGTAGGTCAAGTTTCTGAAGTAGAGAAAAATATAAGCTGAATTTTCAAAAAATGAACAGATACTAGATTGATGAAAATGAACAATTCAGGTAGAGAAGATAACATGTGTGACAACCTAGAGGTACAAACACATGAAACAGTTCTTAGTTATGACCACAGTGAATCATACATGTTCAGGAAGGAATGGTATGAGATGAAGCCAGAAAGGCAGATAGGGAAGGTAGTGAAGAATCTGCTCAGATTAATTCTAACTTAAAAAACAAAAAAAGGAAACACAAAGCAAAGCCAGTTTAAAGGGAGTTAAAGTCATGAGTGAAAAAGGAATGAAAATGAATCACTGCAGGTAGTAGCATGGAGCATACGATGTACTCAGAAGTCTGGGCTGGTGGAAAAGATGAAAGACAGAACCAGGCTGGGATGAAAGGCTTGAGACTCAACGTACAAGGAAAAGTTTCATTTTTAATATATTTCTGTGTGATCTAAGGAGCCCTGGTGGTTTAGTGGTTAAGCATATGGCTGCTAACCAAAAGTCAGCAGTTCAAACCTACCAGCTGCTCCATGGGAGAAAGATATGCCAGTATCCTTCCATGAAGATCACAGCCTTGGAAATTCTATGAGGCAGTTCTACTCTGTCCTACAGGACTGCTATGAGTAGGAATCCACTCAACAGCAGTAGCTTCTGTGTGATCTAGCTTCAGAGTTAATTTTTGATTGAATTCCTAGGAATCCACTATAATGATAATGCTGAAACTAGGGCCTGGTGAGGAGGATAACGCAGGTGGACGAATCATAGCTCATGTTATATTGAGGTGTTCATGTAAGGGGTTGTTGTGATTGATGCTAAAACAAAGCCAAAATGAAACAAAGTAAGAGCAAATACACATGTGAGAACTTAAAGATGCCATTATAGGTAGAATTTTATATGCATAATACAATGTTTTCATGAATATTGAGATCTAAATTTCCAGAAAAACAATAATATAAATTAAATTGTGTGGGTTTAAAGAAAAATCTATCTCAATCCAGAGCCCACTGTGGAGTTTAGGGTCATTTTGTTTCCCACAGTTTCATAAAACCATCTTTGATGACTTTAGATGTTAAATGACTACTGTATAGTGTTCTTTCTATTCTAGGTGGTCAGTATTGCACACAATGGAGGAAATTGCAAACTGTCAGAGAGGGAACTAGTAAGAAAGAAAATGATTCTATGTTTTTTGTGTGTCTAGAATTCTGAGTCGGGATGGAGGAATGTCTTTTTCCTGTCAGCTGCTGTCAACATGTTTGGCCTGGTCTTTTACCTCACATTTGGACAAGCCAAAATCCAGGACTGGGCCAAAGAGGAGAACCTCACTCGCCTCTGAGAGTACCACATTATAAACTGATGCGCAGTACTGATCATTAATGTGTCAACATTTTTTTGTACTACTGTAATTACCATTTTTCTCACATACTTGGCCATAGACTCAGCAGTTCTTAACTCTGGTTTTGTGTTAAATCTCACTAGGGGCATCTCTGAAACATACTGATACATAGTCCCACTCCAGGGATTCTGATTGAATTTGTTTGAGGTGGGATCCAGATAACACTGATTTTCAGATATTCCCCAGGGGTTACTAATGTGCAGCCAAGGTTGAGAACTACTGGACAGACTTGAAAAGTCAATTCTTCTTGCCTTTGAATTTTCCTCTTAAGAAAGTATTAGATGAACACAAATCTATGTGAACATAATCATGGGGGTGGTTATGGACACAGAGAAGGCCTATTGTGAATTATAGCCACATGTTACTGAGGTCAGAACAAAATTTTAAG
>NW_006921842.1:3919561-3932657 GCF_000298275.1 Orycteropus afer afer | reverse complement strand
TATATATATATATATATATATATGTATGTATATGGAAATATTGATGTTTATTTATGTGATTAAATTCTATTAAAATTCACATGCTAAACTTAATTCGATCCTTTTCACATTATTCAGATTAGAATTATTTCCATCAAGCAAAACAAATATTTAGTTATCCTAGCTAAAATCCTGAACATTAATGGTTGGGAAAAGATTAAATGAATCAGGCCAACTAGAAAGCAAGAGAGAGAGGAAAGAATACAGAATTGGAAAACTTGTGCTGTAGGAAAAATGAATATGATGGGAGGCAGTGTGGCTCTTTCCAGAAGAGACAGTGAGTATTTAGACTACACAATGAAAATGAGAGAGAGACATCAGAAACAATATGTATGAAATGGACATTTACATAAGGAAGAAGAATACTGAAGTTTTAACAACATGGATTATGACCTGAAAAGTCATCACATATCAGAGAAGTTCCCTTTAAGCATGAAGAAGATCATTGACCTTCCTCACATTTTCCTTATTTCCCCAAGATTCTCAAATTCTCATCATCAACTGAAACAGTAATTAATTCTGGCTCCTAAAAGTGAAAATACATCCTCTAGTCACTGGGTAGTATAAACAGCTAAAAGTTTGTAGTTGGAATTCACTCAGAGGAACCTTGGGAGACAGGCCTGGCAATCTGCTTCTGGAAGGTCACAGCCTTGAAGACTCTATGATTAGTTCTACTCTGCACTCACAGGGTCACCCTGAGTCAGAATTAACTCTATGGCAATTAACAACAACAACAACAGGTTCTCTCCACACACAAAAGTGATTCTGGTTTTGCTGCAACTTTTCTGGGGAAGAAGAGAGTCTCATGATACTTAGAAACCCAGCAGCAACACAGGGCCTAAATCTTGAGATTAATTTAACAGATGAAGAAAATATCTTAATTCAAGTCAAGAAGTATTTTTGAGCCTGTGTTCTGAGAAAGCAGAGTCTCTCGGTGGTGCAACTGTTTAAACACTGGGCAACTAACCAAAAGGTTGGCAATCATTTGACTGCTAACCAGAAAGCTGGTGGTTCAAACCCACCAGCCACTCCTTGGAAGGAAGGTTGAGCAATCTACTTCCATAGTGATACTGCCTCGGAAACCCAAGCAGGAGTTGCTGTGAGTCAGATTTGACTTGATGGCAGTGAGTTTGGTTTTTGGTTTAAAGGTACCTGGGAAGGAATGCTTAGTGATCTGCTTCTGGAAGATCATAACCTTTGAAAACCGTAAGTAGTATAGGTCTAAGGGGCCTCGATAGCATGGTGGTTAAGTGTTCGGCTGCTAATGGAAAGGTAAGTATTTCAAATTACCCAGCTGCTCCATAGGAGTGAGATATGGTGGTCTGCCATGAGATTACAGCTTTGAAAACCTTATGGGACAGTCTACTGTGTCCTATAGATTCACTATCAGTTGGAATTGACTGGAGGAAAACAGGAGTACAGTAGTACAATTCTACTACTCTGCCATGCATGGGTCCTTACAAGCTATGAGCTAATAAGATATATATTCTGGTAGTGTAGTGGCTAAGGCACTTGACTGCTAACCAGAAGACTGGAGGTTAAAACCCACCAGCTACTCCTCAGAAGGAAGATGGGGCAATCTACTGCCATAGTGATACTGCCTCGGCAACCCAATGATGAGGGGTTGCTATGATGCTATGATTCGGGTCCGACTCCATGGCATATAACAACAACAACTTTGTATATATATTATACACACACACACACACATACATATATATACATATGTATGTGTATATATATATATATATATATATATGGTCTAAGAAAGGCAGAGTGTCAGGCCTCAAGGGTGATACTAATAGTATTCCTCCTCTGCCTTCTGGGTATTTACATTCTGGAGAGGAAACAATTTGTAGAAAATTTTTTTAAATGGAAAAAAAAAAAAGGAATAGTACAGTGGATGAAGAAATTAAATGTAGCAAGAGCAAAAAGGAAAGACATAGTATTTGCAGAAGTAGATTTTCAGGCCTTTATTCCTAGTCTGTCTTTGTCTAGAAGTTCTGCTGAAACCTGTTCAGCATCAAAATAACATACAAACCTCCACTGACAAATGAGTAGTCACTACACATGAGGTACATTGGCCCAGAGTTGAATCTGGTTCTTCCACTTGGAAGAACTCAGAATTCAATTACTGAACCACTACTGTAACTCTTGAAAGGGATGTTAATGGAATCATTTGGTCATTAGTCAGTAAAAAGTCTTCCATGAACAGAACCTCACCAGGCCACCTCCTAGGCCTCTGGTCTCCATTTTATGCATGAGTCTTTGGGTTCAGGAAATGACCTTTATTCCAATCAGGGATGATGGGTTAATGTCATGAAACAAAGCCACTTTTTTCAAACAGAGTTTATGGACATAACAGCTTTAGTTTCATAGCACAGTATTACATCCTGTCCAGAACAGGAGGGTTATAATTAAAACTCTATTTCATGAACATAACTGAATGTATATCATAATTTTCCTTGGTCTCAATTCCAGAAAAATGTTTTATTGTTCTTTCCTTTAGTACCTTCAAATAACTTCTCTTGGATTGCCCTTTCCTGTTCTAGATAACATCTCTGAACTATTTTTCTGTTCAGTGTAGTGTAAAGCAAAACTTTAATATCATCGTTTTTAGGATGTTGTTGTTAGGTGCCATCAAGTCAGCTCCAACTCCCAGTGACCACATGTCCAACAGAATGAAACACTGCCCAGCCCTGTGCCATCCTTGCAATCATTGCTGTGTTTGAGCCCATTGTTGCAGCCACTGTGCCAATCCATCACATCGAAAGTTTACCTCTTTTTCGCTGACATTTTCCTTTACCAACTGTGATGTTCTTCTCCAGGGACTGGTCCATCCTGTTGACATGTCTGAAGCACATGAGACAAATTCTCACCATCCTCACTTCTTAGGAGCATTCTAGCTGTCCTTTGTGAAGAAAGATTTGTTTGTTGTTCTTCTTGCAGTCCATGGTGTATTTGATATATTTCACCAACACCACCATTCAAATGCATCAATTCTTATAGGTCTTTCTGTTAATTGCTCAGCTTTTGCATGAATTTGAGGTGATTGAAAATACTATGGCTTGAGTCAGGTCCACCTTAGTCCTTAAGATGACATCTTTGCTTTTTAACACTTTAAAGAGGTCTTTTGCAGCAGATTTGCCTAATGCAGTACATCATTTGATATCTTGACTACTACTTTTATAAGCATTGTTTGCAGATCCAAGTTAAATGAAATCTTTGACAACTTCAATCTTTTCTGTTTATCACTGTGTTGCTTATTGGTTCAGTTTTGAGGATTATTTTTTTTTTAATTTTTTATGCTGACACATAATCCATAGTGAAGGCTGTAGTCACTGATCTTCATCAGTAAGTGCTTCAAGTCATTTCACTTTCAGCAAGCAATGTTGTGTCATCTGCATATCATAGGCTGTTTACTAGCCTTCCTCCAATCCTGTAGCTACATTCTTCTTCATATGGTCCAGCTTCTTGGATAATTTTCTCAGCATATAGATTGAATAAGTAAACAAATGCTGTGTACCTACAAATTAATAAGAAAAAGACATATAATCCAATAGAAAAATGAGCAAAAGATCTGAAGAGAAACTTCATAAAGAGGATATCTAAATGACTATAAACATATGAAAAGGTATTCAGCTTCATTAGACATTAGAGAAATGAAAGTCAAAACCACAATGAACCACCACCACACATTTAACAGAATGGCTAGAATTAAAGAAGATGGAAAACAGCAAATGATGGCAAGAGTGTGTGGAGCAACTGAAATTCTCATGCACTGAGTGTGAGCACAAATTAGTACTTCAGATAGCTAGTTGGAAATATCTCATAGTGGTAAATTTACACATTCCTATGACTCAGAAATTTCACTTGGAAATGTACATATATGTTCATGAAAACACATACAATAATTTTCATAGGCATACTATTTTAATAGCCCAAACTGGAAGCAACTAAGTCATCTATCAAGAGAAGAATAAATAAATAAATCATGGTATGCTCATATAGCAATGAGAATAAAAACAAAACAAAACGCAGTACACAATACCATGGATGAATATCATAAACAGTATACTGAGTGAAAGACTGGCAGAAGGATACATTCTTTAACAAGTTTATAAAGAGTTTTTCGTAAAGACTAAAACCATAAAGAGTCTCAAAGGAAAAATAGGGACACACTTAAGGACCCTAATTCAGGGCACAGATATGCTATTGAATATAACTAAAAATGCACGAACAGCAGACAACAAAATAGGTGACTGGGACCTCCCTAAAATTAGACACTTGTGGGCATCGAAATATTTCACCAAAACAGTGAAAAGAAAACCCACAGATCAGGAAAAAAAAAATTTGGCAATGACATATTGGACAAGGGGCTAATCCCTAAAATTCATAGAAATTCAACAAGATAACAACGAAAAAACAAATAAGCCAATTAAAAAATGAGCAGATGACATGAACAGACACTTCACCAAAGAAGACATTCAGGCAGCTAACAAACACATAAAGAAATGCCTGTGATCATTAGTCTTCAGGGAGTTGCAAATTACAAACAACAGTGAGATATCATCTCACCCTAGCACTAATAGCAAAATTCAAAAAAACAGAAAACAACAAATTCTGGCAAGGATTTGGAGAGACTGGAATCCTCATACATTGTTGATGGGACTTTAAAATGGTGCAACCACTGTGGAAAATGATATGGCACTGCTGCATCCGGCAAAACCGCACAGGTCATGAAATGAAGCCACACGAAGGGATTAATGGTTTTCTTTATTATTTATTAAGGAACGGAGGCCAGGCGGACACCCTGCGTGTTCTGCTAGAGCGACCCCTGATGCCTTTGCTCTATTTATATATTTGTACACGATGACATCATTAGTCTTGGAATCCATACAATCAGCTTATTCTCTACAGAGCTAAAGTTTTACTCCTCTACATGCTCAAGGACAACAGGTGGTCGTTAAAACAATCACAGAAATCTCCTCAGGAATAAGGAGTGTAAAATGATAAATGTTTACTAGGACACAGTGACCCAAAGTATGAAACATCCCAGTAAGATAAAAACATGGACTACTGGAATAACACCTAAGTTTTATACTCTGATGTATTGCCAATTGAGCATTTAACAGTGAGAGAGACCTTGCTATCTCTTAAAGCAACATTCAACCACAAGAGAGGGCTTGCCATCTCTAAAAGCAAACATAAGGGTTAATGATTCAGTGTTGTTGTTCTAGAGAGGCCTTGTCATCTCTTCACTGTAATTAGAACATGTGCCTTGCAATCATATTCTTTTGGGGGTCTTTTTCTTGGTCTCCAATATGGCACTTCCTTAAAAAGCTGAAAACAGAGATACTATAGGATCCAGCAATCTCCCTGCTAGGTATGTATCCTAGAGAAACAAGAGCTGTGACACGAACGGATAGATGCACACTCATGTTCACTGCAGCACTATTCACAATAGCAAAAAGATGGAAACAACCTCAGTACCCATCAATGGAAGAATGGATCAACAAATTATGGTACATACACACAATGGAATATTACTCAACATTAAAGGACAACGAAGAATCTGTAAAGCGTCTCATAACATGGATGAACTTAGAGGCCCCAGTGCTGAGTGAGGGAAGTTACAAATATTGTATGAGTCTATTGAAAAAGTCAAGAAAAGGGTTTCACAGAGAAAGAAATATTCTTTGATGGTTACCAGGAGTGTATGGGGAAGACATGGTAAACCACTAGTTAGAGGACAGACACATATTAACGTGGGTGAAGGGAAACAAAATAGGAATGGACACGTCATAGTGGGGGAAAACATTCAGAAAAGGTTTATATGGGAAAAAAAAGGGGGCTTCCATCTAGAATAAAAGAAGTCTTTCCAAAGCAAAACAACAACAAAAACAAGAATAGCCTTATATAAATATATAATTGTGAACATATAAAGACAATAGCTAACATTTGAGTGCTTACTATGTTCCAAGCATCACTATTTTCTACACGAATTAAATACTATAACCTCACCATTACATGCTATCATTATTTGTATAATTTGTATTTCTTCTTCTGTTACTTACCTATTCATACTAGTTTTTTTCTGAAAACCAAGTAATTATTTTTAAAAACTGGCCACAATATAAATTTGAGCCCATAAATTTTTGCCAGAATATCTCCCCAAAATAAAATAAAATAATTATAGTTGGGTAGTACTTAAAGAAAAAGAAACAGAAATCCTCACAAAACTGGATCAATAAACAACATCATGATAAATCGAGAAAATATTGAAGTTGTCATGGATTTAATTTTATTTGGAACTGCAATCAACGCCCACGGAAGCAGCAGTCAAGAATTCAAACAATGTATTGCACTGGGCAAATTTGCTTCAAAAGACCTCTTTAAAGTGTTAAAAAGCAAAGATTCCACCTTGAGGCTAAGTCGCCCCTAAACTAAGCCAGGGTATTTTCAATTGTCTAATATGCATGTCGGGGCCGACTCAATGGCAAAACAACAACAACAACAACAACAACAATATGCATGTGAAAGCTGGACAATAAATAAGAAAAGACAAAGAATAATCAATGAATTATGGTGTCAACAAAAATTATTAAATATTAAATATTGCCAGAACAATGAACAAATCTGTTTTGGAAGAAATACAGCCAGAATGGTCCTTAGAAGGGAGAATAAGGGGACTGTGGCACATACTTTAGGCATGTTATCATGAGGGATCAGTCCCTGAAGAAGGACTTCATTACTGGTGAAGTAGAGGGTCAGCAAAAAGAGGAAGATCCTCAAAGAGATAGAATGACACAGTGGCTACAACACTGGGCTCAAGTATAGCAACAATTGTGAATCCTGGCAGTGTTTCATTGTGTTTACATAGAGTCACTATGAGTCAAAACTGACTAGATAGAACTTAACAACAACACTGAATCATTAACCCTTAATCTGGTCTCTGGTTTCATCACTTGTAAAATGTCTCTTACTCAGGTCTCTTTTAAGTTCCTAGTTGCCACATACAACGAACATTTTAATAGTTTCTCTGAATGGATCTGTCTTTGCATTCTCTCCAATAATTGCTTCTTAATGCTATATTCTTGGTCTGTATGCCATACTCTCCTGGATTTCCTCCTAACTTTAGGATGCAGCATCTCAGAGTCTTTTCCATCACTCTGCTTTTCCTTAGCTTATTCATAAATGTTGATGAAAGCTGTGTTCCTCAATCCTCTTTCCTTCTCACTCATGAATCTCTCTTGTTGAACTCATCTATTTTCATGGATCAACTGCTTTTAACTATTGGTACTAAAAGTCATATACACAATCTCAATTTCTCTTTTACGCTTCTCAGCTGTCTACTGGGCTACCCCACCTGGGCTTCTGTGCCGGTTAATGTTGTGTGTCTACTTGGCTAAACCGTGATTCCCAGTATTATGTAAGTATGTGTCATTTTGTGATCTGATGTAATTATCCTCCATTTTGTGATATTATGCAATTACTCTACATTTTATGTGTTGCAAATTCTACCTTTTATATGTTGATGAGGCACAAATAGTGTGGGGTGCATCTTGAGTTGCATTGTCACAAGAGTGGTACCCTTTCTCAACTCCACTCATTCTCAAGCCACACCTTTGCTCAAGTATCTGATGGAAGGGGAGTTTACTTGAAGGTGTGGCTGCATCCATTATATATTGAATGCTCAGGCAATGCTTTCCTGGCTCTGAATCCTGCATCCAACTCAACATCATCTGCCTTTTGGTCCTTGGTACATGAGCCAGTTTCCTGCCCCCGATCTGCAGATTTTGGGATTCCTCAGCTCCTGCATCCCCATGAGCCAGCAGCCTGCTGTCTGACCTGCTGATTTTTGATTTGTCAGCCCCTGCAACCACATGAGCCAGAAGAAGCCTTCAGCCTGATGTCTGACCCATGGATTAGGGACCTGCCAGTCCCCACAGCTGTGTGAGCCATTTCCTTGAAATAAATACTTGTGTATGTGTATATATGTAACCAAAAAACCAAACTCACTGCTGTTGAGTCGATTTGACTCAAAATGACCCATAAAAAGTTTATACAGAGTTTTATAAAGCAAGCAAAACTAATCTATTCTGTTAAAAATCACATTAGTGATTTCTTTTGGGCAGGATTTGGAATAATCATTGGATAGGGGTGGGGATAAGAGAGGACACCTGGGGTGAAGGTAATATCCTATTTCTTGATTTGGGTGCTAGTCACATAAGTGTGTTTACTTTTTAAAAGTGTACATTTATGATGTGTGAAATTTTATGTATTACTTAATATTTACTTAAAACAAATTTAATATTTCATCCATTCAAAGCATCCCCTTTCTCTTTGGCTAGATCAGACCAATGAGATCTACATTTGGGAAAGGATCTAGGTCTCTCCTTTCATGTTCCTCCTGCTTTTCTCTCTTTTCTGCTTTGCTGGGCCCTCCAGCATCACAGCAGAAAGGAAAGCAGATGGAAATCTATGTTGTTAGCTTTTGGGCCAAATGACAAAAATCAACAAATTTCAGGATTCCAAGAAATCAACAAGTTTCAGAATTCCAAGAAATCATGACCATGGAGATGGTGGCTTCCATGGGAGAGAATAATAACTGCCAGTACTCCCAGGTTCTTTGAGCAGCTTGAGGAAAAGTTACCATCCACACTTCCAAATGGCTTTAGAGAATAGATGTGATTGTTAGCTGGTAAGAAGATTGTTAGCTGGTTAGCTGGTATGGTAGCATAGTGCCTAAGGCACTTGACTGCTAACCAGAAGGCTGGCGGTTCAAATCCACCAGCCACTCCTCGGAAGGAAGATGGGGCAATCTACTTCCGTAGCGATACTGCCTCGGCAACCCAAGGAGGGGTCGCTATGAGTCGGTCCAACTTGACGGCACATAACAACAACAACAACAAGAATCTCTAACCCAAAAGCCACATCCACAAAGAATTACTTCTAACATTAATAATCATGCAAATTAATTCACTTTTCTCAAATAGCTTATAAGCGTCTGTTGAATGGTGTGATCATTTCCTTTTTTGCTTTTGACTGTTAACACTATGAATTATATCAATACATTTCTTAATTGTGAGCAGTTTTTTCCTTGAGTATTCTTTTAGTACACCACAGAATTTAATTTACTAATGGCTTATGTAGGATATTGGTTTTTGTATTAATATATGAGTGGCTGTGTGTGTGTTGTATGTCTTTATCATGTCTTGAGATGAGACGTATGGTGATTTCAAAAAGAAAAGGAAACTTTCCTTATTCTCCAGTACTTTGGGGAAAAAATGAAGTAGAATGGGGCTTTTATTATTTTATTATTATTTGAAGGCTTGATAGCATTGATTTGTAAACCTATGTAGACTTAGAGTTATTTTGAAGAGAGTTCTTTCATAATTTTCTCAATTTCCTTCATGGTTATTGGTCTACTGTTATTGTTGTTGTTATGTACAACAGAGTCAGACCTGACTCATAGCAACCCCTCCTTGGGTTTCTAAGGCAGTATTACTAGGGAAGTAGATTGCCCAACCTTCCTTCCCAGGAGTGGCTAGTGGGTTTGAACCTCCAGCCTTCTGGTAGCAGTCAAATGCCTTAAGCACTACGCTACCAGAGCTCCTATTGATCTGCTAAAGGGTTCTATATTTTCTTCAGTTTAGACAATTTGTTATCTTGGAGGATCATCTGTTTTTATATACAATTTAAAATGTATTTTCAAAAGAATCAAATGTTTTATGATCTTTTTGTAATATATTCATTTTATCTATGCCTGAGGTTTTACTTCCTTTCCGTGGTTAATGATATAAGTGTACTCTCTTTCTGCTTCTTCATGAGAGCACTTAGTGATTTGTTTATTTTAAAGATAACTTGTCCTTTCATTTTATAATCTATTAGCTTTTTTCTTTTTATAATTCCTGTTCATTCCCATTCATTTACTTTTTATAAGTTTTTGTTTTGAACACTACTTAATTTATTTCCATTCATTTTTACTTAACTATGAAAGAGGTTAAGGCTTAGAAGACTTCTCCATTAAGTCCACTTTTGTGGGTGGGCACTTTACATTTTGTCGTCATGGTCCAACATTTAGTATTGGTTTAATGTCTTATTTCCCAAGTTAATAAACTTTGGAATAAAAATGCAACTGTTGACTCTTCTCTTTTATA
Source organism: Orycteropus afer afer (assembly GCF_000298275.1). Taxonomy (NCBI): domain Eukaryota; kingdom Metazoa; phylum Chordata; class Mammalia; order Tubulidentata; family Orycteropodidae; genus Orycteropus; species Orycteropus afer. The sequence continues at coordinate 3,922,455 of NW_006921842.1, read as the reverse complement.
TGGTGAGGAAACTGACACAGAGACATCTTATCATACCACCTAAGTACTCCCTCCTTTGTTTCATTGCTTTCTCTGGAAATTTTGGCATAGCCCACTGGAGTTAATGTATTCTTAGTTTTGAATTAATTGCTTTCTTTATAAGAATTATGGTACTTGTATCCTATTGGGCACCCTATTTGTCATTGTTATTTAGATATAATTCAAAGGTCGGGACTAAGATGAGGAAGTGAAGTGCTCAGAGAGCAATATTTCTGGAGGCTCTCTTTCTCAGGCTGTGCAAGTACAGGATCAGCACCTGAGAGTGAGTGCCTCTTTTAATTTTTTTTTGCCCTGTGAACCAAGTCCTGACCACTGGCCTTTTTTTCATGACCCAGTCCTCTTAGCATCTTTCTTTATTTCAAAGCAATTCAATGAAGATTTTCTTTTTTTTCTTGAATGGTACCTGTACTCAGATATTACATACAGTTCCTTAGTCTCAGAATAGCTGAGAATTTGGGGAAAAAATAATTTTGCTCTCATTATAGTGTCTTCTACCACTCATCTGTCAGTTTGTCATACTGTGGTGGCTTGCATGTTGCTGTGACACTGGAAGCTATGCCACTGGTATTTCAAATACCAACAGGGTCACTCATTGTGGACAGATTTCAGCAGAGCTTCCAGACTGAGACAGACTAGAAAGAAGGACATGGCTAGACCCACTTCTGGGGGGAAAAAAGACCACAGAAAATGTTGTGAATATCACGGAAACACTATCTGGTGTAGTGTAGGAAGATGAGCCCCTTAGCTTGGAAGGCACTCAAAATGCAACTAGAGAAGAGCTGCCTTCTCAAAGTAGAAAAACACACACAAAAAAACAAACTCGCTGGCCTTGAGTTGGAAAGTAGAGGCATTCTTAATGAGGTGGATGGAGTAAAGCTCTCTGGACCTACATTTGCTGATGTGGGATGATTCAAAATGAGAAGAAACAGTTGCAAACATCCATTAACAATCAGAACATGGAATGTGCAGAGTATATATCTAGGGAAATTGGAGTAGTAAAATATGAAATGGGGTGCATAAAAATCCTAGGCATTAGTGAGATGAAATGGACTGGTATTGGCCATTTTGAATCAGACAGTCATATGATCTACTATGCTGAGTGTGACAAAGAGGAAAGACATTGCATTCATCATCAAAAAGAACAATTCCAGATCTATCCTGAAGTATAATGCTTCCATATGCTAGAAGAAAGACTTGTTGTTATGTGCCATCGAGTTGGACCCGACTCCTAGCGACCCCTCCTTGGGTTTCCAAGGCAGTATCACTACGGAAGTAGATTGCCCCATCTTCCTTCTGAGGAGTGGCTGGTGGGTTTGAACCACCAGCCTTCTGGTTAGCAGTCAAGTGCCTTAGGCACTATGCTACCAGCGCTCCTGAAGAAAGTCTAGTTAATATGATTATTATTCAAATGTACACACCAACCACTAAAGCCAAAGATGAAGAAAGAAGATTTTTACCAACTTATACAGTCTGAAATTGACCAAACATGTAAACAAGATGTATTGATAATTCCTGATAATTGGAATGTAAAAGTAGGAAACAAAGAAGTATCAGTAGTTGGAAAATATGGCCTTGGTGATAGCAATAATGCTGGAGACTGCATGATAGAATTTTGCAAGGCCAATGACTTATTCATTGCAAATACCCTTTTTAAACAACACAAATGGTAACTATGCTCATGGACTTCACCAGTTGGAATTAATGCACAGGAATCAAATTGACTACATCTGAGCAAAAGAGACAATAGAGAAGCTGGATTGCATCAGTCAGAACAAGGCCAGGGACCGATTGTGGATCAGAGCATAAACTGTCATAAGTATGTTTAAGTTGAAGATAAAGAGAATTAAAACAAATACATGAGAACCAAAATATGACCTTGAGTATATCCCACTTGATTTTAAAGACCATCTGAAGAACAGATTTGATGTGTTGAACACCAACCAGTGAACAAAGACCAGATGAGTTGTGGGATGACATCAAGGGCATAATACATGAAGAAAGTGAAAGGTCATGAAAAAGACAAGAAAGGAAGAGAAGACAAAAACAGATAACAGAATAGACTCTGAAATTTGCTCTTGAAAGGTGTGATAGTTGGAGCTGTGTGTCAACTTGGCTGGACCCCAGTTCTGTGTGGTTGTTCCCATGATGGGATTGGATGACTGTGTTCTGAGTGGCCAATCTGTTGAAGGGGAGTTTCCCCAGGGGTGTGGTCTGCTTCCAGTATATCCAGGGACATCCTGGGAAGAGAGACATTCTTCTGTGGATAGGGATTCTGTTGTGCTGCCTACAACTGTCTGTGAGTGAGCAGTTCACCGTTCGACCTAGAGATCTTGGATTTGTCATTCATTGGAGTCAACAGCCGGTGTACTGCCTGCCAACCTTGAGCTCCTCAGCCCCTGTAGTTGTGGGAGCCAGGAAAAGCCTCCAGCTTGAAGTTTGATCCCGGGACTTTGGACTTGCCGGCTTCTATATGTGTGTGAGCCATTTTCCTAAGATAAATTTCTCTCTCTCTCTCTCTCTCTCTCTCTCTCTAAGATTTGCTGGGTTTTGTTTCTCTAGAGAACCCAGTCTAACACAAAAGGAGAGTAGCTAAAGTGAATGGAAGAAATGAGGAAGTAAAAGAGCTGAACAGAAGATTTCAAAGTGCAGCTTGAAAGTTGTTGTTGTTAGGTGCCGTCGAGTCGTTTCCAACTCATAGTGACCCCATGCACAGCAGAACGAAACACTGCCTGATCCCGTGCCAGCTCCATGATCCCTGCTATACTTGAGCCCATCATCACAGCCACTGTGTCAATCCATCTTGTTGAAGGCCTTCCCCTCTTTCGTTGACCCTCCACCCTACCAAGCATGACATC
>NW_006921842.1:3892807-3917021 GCF_000298275.1 Orycteropus afer afer | reverse complement strand
ATGGATATTATCCTATCACTGACAGCATTGTACTTCAGGACAGATCTTGAAACATTCTTTGTGATGATGAATGCCATGCCATTCCTCTTCAGACTCTCATTCCCAGTATAGTAGGACATATAGTTGTCTGATTCAAAATGGCCAAAACCGTTCCATTTCAGCTCACTAATGCCTAGGATATCAATCTTTTTGTGTTCCATTTCATTTTTGACACTTCCAATTTTCCTAGATTCATACTTTGTACATTCCATGTTCCAATGATTAATGGACATCTGCAGCTGTTTCTCCTCAATTTGAGTGGTGCCACATCAGCAAATGGGGGTCTCGAAAGCTATACCTTATACATATGAGTAAGGCTGGGTTTACTCTGATGATGCAGCTCTTTCCCAATCCTATTTTGGGAGCCTTCTAACCTAACCGGACTATTCATAAAGTTGCTCAGTAATGTATCAGACAGTGTTTCTTTGCTATTCATAAGGTTTTCCCTGGCCAATTCTTTGAGAAGTGTATGGCCTCTTCCTTCTTCATTAGTCTGTCTCAGTCTGTAAGCTGGGCTGATACCTGTGCACCATGTGCATCCCACTGGGTTTGAAATGTCAGTGGCTCAGCCTCAAAACTCACATCAACACATCATCACGGTAGGACAAAGTGACAGACAAGTTTGTCTCCCTGTTGGAAACCTCTCCTACCAACCTTACCTGGGTCCTGGGGCTGACTCCTCCTCTGTCCCAGTTCCTGGCCTATTCATCTCTGTTCTCCTGTTCTCCCACCCTGCTGTTTTGGGCATGCCTGGGTTCCCTCTCCTCACCTGGAACCCTGCAGCTGACTGCTCCTCTGTCCTGGTTCCTGGGCCCTTTAATCCCCTTTCTCCTGCTCTCCCGCCCTGCTGCTTTGGGCATGCCTGGGTTCCCTCCTGGATCCCTGCAGCTTGAAAGTATGAAGTATTAAAATGAAATGTGCAAAGACCTGGAGTTGAAAGATGAGAGTGGGAAGAACACATTTAGCATTTCTCAAGCTGAAAGAACTGAAAGAAGTGAAGCCTTAAGTTGAAATGTTGAAGGATTCTATGGGCAAAATATTGAATGATGCAGGTGCATCAAATGAAGATAGAAGGAATATATAGGGTCATTGTACCAAAAAGAATTGGTCAACATTCAGCTATTTCAGGAGGTAGCATATGATCAAGAACTGATGGTTTAGAAGGAAGAAATCCAAGCTGCACTGATAAATAGAGAAAAGATTGATGGTTCAAGGGTTTCATTTCACTTGGATTCACAATCAACACCCTGATACCAGCAGTCAAGAAATCAGACATTGTATTGCACTAGACAAATCTGCTGTAAAGGAGTCTTTAAAATGTTAAAGAGCAAAGATGTCTCTTTGAAGACTAAGGTGGCCTAACCCAAGCCATGGTATTTTTCGATAGTCTCATATGTATGTGAAAGCTGGACAATGAATAAGGAAGACCACAGAAGAATTGATGCATTTGAATTGTGGTGTTGGTGAAGAATATTGAAAATATTATGGACTGCCAGAAGAAGGAACTTATCTGTCTTAGGAGAGGTACAGCCAGAATGTTCCTTAGAATCGCCAGACTTTGTAATGAACAAGTTATTGGTCTTGCAAATGTACCTTGGTTATGTCAGAGGGATCAGTCTCTAGAAAAGGATATCATGCTTGGTTAAGCAGAGAGTCAGCAAAAAAGAGGAAAACCTTTAATGAGATGGATTGGCACAGTGGCTGCAATGATGGGCTCAAGCATAACAAATATTGTGAGGATGGTGCAGTGCTGGACACTGTTTCATCCTGTTGTACATAGTGTCCTTATGAGTTGGAACCAACTCAATACACTTAATGACAACAATAACAAAGTTTTAGAAATTTATTCTTACTTCTTTGCAAAAATCTCTTTAAAAATATACCAAGAATATTAATTTCCTTTTTCCATAATGAGATTTTTTTTTTTTTTTTAAATTTGTATCTGAGAATTTTTAGGTTGCAGTTAAAGAAGTCAACTCTGGATTGGTTAAATGCCAAGTGAATTTATTCAAAGAGGTGAAGGTGGGGGCTACTCCCAAGATCAAAGGGAATCCTGAAGAACTAGGCAGTCTCCAAAGGTCTTAGCTGTGGGACCTTGCTCCATTGCTTAAATAAATGGGATTGAACTCTATTTTCTCCATTCTCTTATCTTGATGTTCAGTATTTAGGGTCTCAGGAAATAATTATTTGACAAAATTTGGGTAAAACTATCCACTCCTTGGCTTTACCAGAGCACGGAGATCTGTGGAGAGAGCCTCAATGTATCCTTTCAGCTTCCAAAGGGAGGACACCATGATTTACTATCACAATATGCTCACACATCATGGACAAGACAGCATCTGCCAAAATAAAGTTGGGATGCTAGAAAGAAGGAGTAAGAAATCATGGAAATATGTTTATATAATATATTGTTGTTGTTGTTATGTGCCGTCGAGTCGGACCCGACTCATAGCGACCCTTCCTTGGGTTTCCGAGGCAGTATCACTACGGAAGTAGATTGCCCAGTCTTCCTTCCGAGGAGTGGTACGTGTGTGTGTGTGTGTGTGTGTGTGTGTATATATATATATATATATATATATATATATATATATTTGTTTGTTTTTCTTTCCTTTTTACTTATACAGTAGAACCAGTTCTACCTAAGCCAACTGTTTGCCAAAATAACATGTAGATGGTTTCTCTTTGGGAGCCCTCCTTGTTTCTCTGAGAGTTACTGCAATTCTTTGGATCTGAGTTATATACCAGATGATAGTAGTTTATGTAATAGATTAATTTATTCGAATGACTAGAGTGTGCGCCAACGGAGCACAGTTCGTGGACATCCCCAGTAAGTGCATGCAATGACTTCAGTGTTTATTGAAACCACTGTCAGAGTGGTCATGTCCACTTGCCTTTTTGAAACCAGCAGAGTGTTCTGCCCTTTTTGGTATGGGACTCATCAGCTCGAGAAAGCATTCCCTAATTTTGAGGTGAATTAATCTTAATGGTCTAGCACTATTGGACCTACCTCCTACCCCACCCTCTGGGGGGAACTTGCAGAGAAATTGGGTGCCATGGATGTAAACAGAAGGCTCAGTGAAGGAAAGAGGCTGAGAATCATGGATGTTAGTGGATCATACTTTACAACTCTGTGATCATCTGGGAGCTTGAAAATTCAGGGAAATCTGCCATCTGGGGCTCTAATTTTTCTTGAGGCTCTTGGAAACAAATCTGAGGAATGGCTGTTCAGCCATTTCAGGGTGTGGCATATGTGGATGTTGTTGCATGAAGGCTGGATGTAAACAGGGTCTTTGCCTCACATGGGTCCACGGAAAAACTAATATGTATCAGATGGTTTCATAATGATGACATAGAATATTTTTTATAACTTATTTATAATAAGAAGTCACTCTGGTGATGTAGTGCCTGAGGCATTTGACTGCTAATCAGAAGGTTGGCAGTTCAAACCCACCAGCCACCCTACAGAAGGAAGACTGAGCAATCTACTTCTGTAAAGATTTATCACTTTGGAAACCCAAAAGGGGTTGCTATGAGTTGGAATTGACTCAATGACAGTGAGTTTGGTTTGGTTTTTGTACTTATAAGAATAAGGCATGTTGTTATTGAATAATTCTTTCATTTTATGCAGATAATACTATTATTCATATAGTTATCCAAAGTTAATTGTTCAATCTTTATAATGAGTCCTTTTCAATAATAATTCAGTAACAAGTATAATCCAGGCAGAAGAACCATTATGCATAAGGAGAAGAACGAATAATAAAAACGTAATAGCCAAAATTTGCAGTGTGCTTATTATGTGCTAGTTAACTCTCAAAACATGGGATAGTCGTGGTTCATTGGTAAAGTTCTCTCATGTGGGAGACCTGGGTTTGATTCCCAGCCAATGCATCCCATATGCAGTGTGTTGCTATGATGCTGAATAGGTTTCAGCAGAACTTCTAGATTAAGATGAACTAGAAAGAAAGGCCTGATGTTCTCTTTGTGAAAATTAGCCAATGAAAAACCATATGGAGCACAAAGTCTGACCCTACAACAGCTAACAGCAACAACAACAACAATTCTCAAAATAATCAGTAGGTTAGGTCTTGTTTTGACCCTCATTTTACAATGAGGTAGTAGAGGCATAGAGAGATTACATAATAGGATATAAAATCCAAGCAGTCTGGTTGGAACTTGCAGTCATTAAAATAGTATGTCAACTTGGCTGGGCTGTGGTTTTGAGTGGCTGGGCAGCTGGATGCTCTCATTCCCCAAGATGAGATTGTAATCATCTTCATGGTGGAATCCACTGAGACCAGCTAGAGAGCTGCCTGTAGGGTGGGCCTGCTTCCAGTATATAAGGAGAAGTTTGGGGAAGTCTAGTTTTTGGCATGTTTGGATCCTGCATCTGGCCAAGTCTTCACCTCAGTGGCCTGCTGTGTTGTCTGCTGATGGTGGGATTTTTCCTGGACTTGAACTAGTGGTCTGCCATGTTGTCTGCTAATCTTGGGACTGTGCTATTTTACCTGCCAATCTTGGATTTGTCAGCCTCAGCAGCTACCAGCTGTGTAAGTCAGAAAAAGCCTCCAGCTCTAGTGGGCCTGGAACAAAAGGCAGAGCTGAAGCCCAAGGTCTTCACCCAGCCCCTAGAGCTGGCACTTCTAGCCTCCTAAACTGTAAGAGAATAAATCCTAGTTTGTTAAAGTCATAAAGACATACTTGTGGTGTGTCTTTTATAATATCACTAGAGGACCAAGACAGAGCATAATGATCAAGAAAACATGAAAGATATGAAATGAGCCTTTTCATAAATTGAAGGTAGCAGTGATTTTGAGAAAGGCATAAATTGACACCTTTATGGAAATTACTTGCTTTTAATTTATCACAATGAGTAGGATACTAATAGGCTTCTTAGTGTGTATACAATGTTTAAAGAGATTTTATAGAGACACATATCAAACAGTTGGGGAAATATTTATGAAAGAATACTTAATTTGACTGCTAACCAGAAGGCTAGTGGTTCAAACCCACCAGCCACTCCTCTGAAGGAAGGTTGGGCAATCTACTTCCATAGTGATACCACTTCGGAAACCCAAGGAGGGGTTGTTATGAGTCGGTTCTGACTTGACGGCAGTGAATTAGAGTTTGAGTAAGCCTTGCTTTAGTTAAAATGGATCCACTTACAAGATCGCATTGCTGTCAAGTTGATTCCAACTCATAGTGACCCCGTAGGACAGAGTAGGACTGCCCCATGTGTTTTCCAAGGCTGTAATCTTTACAGAAGCAGTCTGCCACATCTTTCTCCAAAGGAGCTACTGGAGGGCTAGAACAGTTGACTTTTAACCACTGTTCCACTTTTAAGATAGAAGGTAATTATTTGGCATTTGACTCCTAATGAAAGCTGATAGCACTAAAAGCTTTCAAAATACATGTAGGCACAAAATAGCCAGAGCTGCCATACTGTCCAAGTGCACATGAGAGTGTGCATATTGAGGTCAGCTTCTGTTTATCTTGCAGTTTACCAGTTCTCTCCCAAAATCAATAAGAGATTAGATAATCACATTATGATAAACTTTAAACACACTGGCAGCATTTGGCAATGTTGCTCTTAGGGGGCAATTGCCAGATTACACTGAAACAAACAGGCACTACATCTGGATCTAGCATGCTCATGTCTCCTGGGTCCCCAGTATTTCTGATGCAAGAAAACAGGACCCCCAACACCTTAGCAAGCTAACTGTATTCTGCTATCTGCTTTGCTGATGAAAAGCTTCTACCCTGGGCCTGGGCTTTTCTCCACGGCTATTAGATTTTTATTTTATTTTTTTAAATTATATGATTTGGCACTGAGTCAACTGTTGCTGCTGATTCGCTCAGCAATTCTAAGGTCATTGCTCCATTGCCTCGTGGAAAGGACTTCAGAGCATCTGCCATCTTCCCTCCTTATTTATACTTTGATTTCAGCATTGCAATTTCTCCCTTCAGATGTTGCCGCTCTCTCTCTCTCTTTTTCCCATGTCTTGTTGGCTTCTCACAAACTCCTCCTTTCTCTAGATGAACCCTCACAGTGAAAGCACAGGAAAAAAAGGCTTGATAATTTACTTCCATAAAGATTACAACTAAGAGAACTTTACAGAGCTATTCTACTCTGGATTATATAGGGTTGCCATGAGCTGGAATTGACTCAGTTGCACAGAACAACTGTCATCATACTATCTGCAAATCCTAATTCTTTGTAGGCATTAAACTCTAAGACTCTTCCCTCTAATCGCAACGTATAATCTCTGATCCTCAAACTGGTGTATTCTTTCATATGTATTTTCTATTGTACATGCTTTTTTCACTTGAAAAACTCTTGCACACATATCCCCTTCTTAAGGAATCATTTTAAAAATGTTCACAGCAGAATCAGTCACCTTATATAGAACTTGTCATGTCTTATTAAAAAGTTCTGTACATTTATTTGTTTTTCCCTGAATGTAATCTCATATAGAGTGGTAATAATCTTTTAATTTTTTAATTGTTTTTTAGCTCAAATTTTTTTAAAACATTTTATTGTGGTTTGGGTGAAGGTTTAACTAAGTTTTCCATTCAACAATTTATACACATTTTGTTTCATGACATTGGTTGCAATCCCCACAATGTAACAGCACTCTTCCTACTTCCTCTCTGGGTGTTCTGTTTCTGTTCATCCTTCTTTCCTACCCTTCCTGCTTTCTGAATCTTTTGGTCTCTTATGGTTGATTGTTCTGAGAAGCACGTTCCTCTTTGGTTCACTGTTCACTTTATAAAACTGATTATTGTTTGGCTGGAAGTTGATCCCTGGGGGTGGATTCAATTCCAGTCTTGAAGCGTGTCTAAGATCCACAGTCTTGGGAGTCCCACCAATCTCTATCAGACCAATAAATCTGATCTTTTTTGTGATTTTCAATTTTTCTCTACATTATTTTTTCTCCCACTTTGTCCAGGACATTGTATGGTGATCCCAATCAGAGAAGTCAGTAGTCGTAGCTGGGCACCTTCTAGTTCTTCTGGTCTCAGAGTAGTGGAGGATTTGGTTCGTGTGGTCAATTAATCCTTTGGACTAATTGTTTCCTTGCATCTTTGATTTTCTTCACTCTTCTTTGCTTTGGACAGGGAGAGACCAAAAGTTTCATCGTAGAAGGCCACTCACAAGTTTTTTTTTTTTTTTTTTTTAACTTTTAGTTGTGTTTCATTGACTATACAAAGTTATTTGTGTGGATTGTAAGAAATTATGGGTAACATTTCAAAGAATGGGAGTGCCAGAACACTGAATTATGCTCATGCAGAACCTGTACATAGATCAAGAGGCAGTTGTTCAGACAGAGCGAGGGATACTGTGTGGTTTAAAATCAGGAAAGGTGTATATCAGAGTTGTATCCTTTCATTATACTTATTCATTCAGTATGCTGAACAAACAATCAGAGAAGCTGGACTATATGAAAAACAGTGTGGCATCAGGATTGGAGAAAGATGCATGAACAACCATCGATATTCAGATGACACAGCCTTGTTTGCCAGAAGTTTTCAAGACCGCAGTTCATCAAAGTAGGATGTAGGACATTGTCTCTGTGGACTATGTTCTGCTAATTCATCTAGATGTCCCCCCAAGACTGTGTTCCTAAGCCCCCAAGCCCAGTGATTCATTCCCTCAAAGTGTCTGGTTATAGTTAAGATGGCTAAGAAGTTTTCAGAGCTTTGTCCCCTGTGTGTTCTACTATATCCAAGGATATGTTTGTAGCATTTTAGCTAAGTTCTTAACCAATAGTTTGACACAAAGTGAATGTGTAGTAAGACTATTTTGAATGGTGAATAACTGAGTGACTATTTCAAGATTGCCTGTTCCTATCAAAGTTTTGTGATACAAGAGAAAAGAAAACATTTTAAAATATAGTACTTACTTCTAAATATGCACTGTGATTTCTAACCAAATTAAAAACATCAACCTACAAGAGAAATACATATAATTGAAAATATTTCCTATTCTGACATGATGAATATTGGACAATTTCTCCTGTTTCCTAAATTAATTTAAAATAGTAATAAAATGAACAAAAAGTGTATAAATTTATTTATAAAGAGGTAGCACACCAACCTTTCACTTAAAAAGAAACAGTAAAAGAAAATATCTGGAAGAATACATAGGAAGTATGACACTGGTTTCTTTAAAGAAGAGAATGAAGGACAAGAAAATCTGGGTAAGCAGTTTTGTTTTTGCCTTTCTTTCTTTTTGTTTGATTGCTTTTTATTGTTTTATTTTGTAAGTTTCAAATTTCAAACCGTGTGAATGTGTTACATGTTGTTGTTGTTGTTGTCATTGTTGTTATGTGCCGTCGAGTCAAACCCGACTCATAGCGACCCCTCCTTGGGTTTCTGAGGCAGTATCACTACGGAAGTAGGATTGCCCAACCTTCCTTCCGAGGAGTGGCTGGCGGGTTTGAACCATCAGCCGTCTGGTTAGCAGGCAAGTGTCTTAGCCACTATGCTACCAGAGCTCCCTGTGTTACATGTAGAAAATAAAAAATTTGTGTTAAAGAAGAATATTTTTTCAAAATGAGTAACATCTGATACTTTAAAGTGTACAAAAAAAAAAGTACTTGGAAGACAGTTAATAGCAATTATCTAGTTTAAAATTTTAGAAACTTAATAATTTTTTAAATTGAAGTTAATTTATATCTAGAAGATTACACATATGAGCAAGCTAAGTTTTTACAAAGTAACACACTTATAATTTGCTCCTAGCTCAAACAGTTGACCACTACCATTACCCATGAAGGCCCTTCATACTCTTTTCCAGTTCTTAAACTCCCCAAGGTAACCTCTATCCTGCCTTCTAACAGCATAAACTTTTTTTTTTTTTTTTAAATTTTGGAATAATTTTAACTCATGAAAAAGATGCAAGAAGAATAGAGTTCCCATATGCTAGTCACCCAGTTTCCTCCATTATCATTTTATATTATCATGGTACATTTTTTAAAAAGTAAGAAGCTGATATTAAGGTATTACTATTAACTAAATTCCAGTCTTTATTTAGATCTCACCAGGTTTTCCACTAGTATCCTCTTTCTGTTCCAGAAGCCAATCTAGGTTACCATATTGCATTTAGTTGTCATGTTTCCCCAGACCTCTCTGGTCTCTGTGTGTGGTTTTTCAGACTTTCCTTGTTTATCCTGACCTTACCAATCTTTAAGACTACCAGTCTGTTACCTTCTAGAGTGTCTCACAATTTGAGTTTGCTGTTTTTCTCATGTTTTGCCTGGAATTATGGCTTTTTAGAAGGAAGAATGAGATGAGAACTCTCTTTCTTGTCACATAATATCAGAGGGAACCTCCTATTGATTAATCACATCACTGATAATATTAACCTTCATAACTTGATTAAAGTAGTGTTTGCCAGGTTTCTCCACTGTAGATACTATTTTTCCCTTTCCTTATTGTATTTGAAAGTGAGTCACTAACTCTAGCCTACCCTTAACTTGTCAATTTTTTCTCTTTCATGGATCATGTTTTTGGTATGATATCTAAAACTTCTCACTAAATCTAAGATTATGCAGATATTCTTCTAAAAGTTGAATAGTTTTATGTATCATACTTAGGTTTACAACCTATTTTGAGCTAATTTTTGCATAAGGTATAAAGGACATTTCTAGGTTTATTTGTTGTCATATGGACATCCAATTTTTCCAGCATGCTTGTTGAAAAAACTATCCTTTCTGCATTGAATAATCTTTGCCTCCTTGTCAAAAATCAATTGGCAATATTTGTATGGGTTTGTTTTTGGACTCTCATCTTTTCCACTGACTTAAGTGTCTATCCCTTTGTCTGTTTTAATTACTGTAACTTTATAGTAAGTCTAAGAATTAAACTTACAAGTGCAAGGAATGAAAAGGTCATGCATTCTATATATTCCAGATTGGTCACTGGTTTGGTAGACAATTCACAGGCAGTAGATTATAAGATGAAGTCCCTGGGTGAGACATATGGTTAAGTGCTTGACTATTAGCTGGAAGGTTGGAGGTTCAAACCCACCCAGAAGTGCATTGGCAGACAGGCCTGGTGATCTACTTCCTCAAGATCACAGCCTTGAAAATCCTATGGAACAGTTTTACTATGCAAACATGGGGTCACTACTAATTGGAATAGATTTGACAGCAACTAACAACAACCACAACAGACTACAGGCTGGAAAATATAGTATTTAATTTGACTACAGCACTTGTTTTGGAACTTAGCTGCCTCTTGAAGATATTCTTTCTAATCAGAACTACTGATGTTCGTATTTTTCAGAAATAACATTCTCTGTGCCATCTGAGGGCTGTTGATTAAGCATTTCTGAATTTTTGAGGCATATATATGCCATTTGGAGAGACTACTTACTCTATGGAGTCAGAGTCCTGTTGTTTAGGGGGCTCTCCAGGCCTGGATCTTCCACAATACCACCAAGTGGTTCCAACAACCTTTCTGTTAACAGCTGAGTGCAGACCACCTGCGCCACCTAGGGACCTTTCTGAAAAGAAATAAAATAAAAGGACTTCATTTTGAGCTCTTAAACTGGATTTGACAGTATGCTAATTCAGGTATCCTATCTGCACTTATGCTTTGGGGATGTTGCTGAAGACCTCTTCCACTCACTCTACCACCATTTGGTTCCTAGGTGTTTAAAATATCTATACTATTACACCAGAAATTTCATTGCAAGTCACTGATAGTGGAAGCTTTGAAGTTGGTGACTTCTGACATTTGAGCAAGAGCAAGTAATGTGACTACTTCAGGACAGCCAGAGGGAATTCTAAACCACTATCAATTTTAAGCTACATATGGATTTCAGAAATATTCAAAAGGGTTATTATACGTAATTTATAATCAACTAAATATTGGTATGGAATATATTCCCTCCTAATTTGGGAGCTCTGGTGGTGTAGTGCCTAAGGCATTTGAGTGCTAAACAGAAGGCTGGTGATTCAAACCCACCAGCCACTTCTCAGAAGGAAGACTGGGCAATCTACTTCCGTAGATGATACTGCCTTGGAAACCCAAGGAGGGGTTGCTATGAGTTGGGACTGATTTGAAGACAGTGAGTTTGGTTTGGTTTGATAATCCTGGATTCCAGACCACAAAATCTCCAAACCTACGTTCCATCTGTTGTTCTTTCCGTTCAGTGAGATACTGTAGTTCCTTTCTTTCCTGACACTGTTACAATAAACTTTCTGCCTGATGCAAGCACATACCTCTGGCAAATATGAGCCATAGTCTTCAACTTGGCACAATGAAACTTCCGGAACAATAGCCAACAAAAGGATTGTCTTGGTTCTCTAGCGCTGCTGTAACAGAAATACCACAAATGGGTGGCTTTATCAAACAGATATTTATTCTTTTACAGTTTAGGAGGCTAGAAGTCCGAATTCAGAGTGGTGGCTCAAGGAGCTAGATGAAAGCCCTTCAACCTCAGGCTTCAGCTCTGCCTCTTGCTCCAGTCCCACTGGAGCTGGAGGCTTCTTCTGACTCAGGTGGCTGCTTGCTGCTGAGACTGATGAACCCAAGATTGGCAGGTAAAATGGCACAATCCCAAGATCAACAGGCAACATGGCAAGCCATATGTTTAAATCTAGGAACTGAAATGCAGACTTGGCCAAATGCAAGATCCAAATGTGCTAAAAAGCTAGAGACTTTTCTAAAAGCTTCTCCATATATACTGGAAGCAGGCCACATCCCAAAGGCAACTACTAAAGCTTTTCATAGGAACTTCCACCATGGAGGTGTTTACATTCTCATCATGGGGAATAATCCAGCTGCCAAACCACTCACAACCAGGCCCAGCCAAGTTGACACACAACCTTAAATACCACAATGATCTTGGCTGTCAACCTTGGCCATCACCACTCTTCCTCCTCTTTATAATGAAATACTCTTGTTCTTTAAGTTGGCCTCTCACTGAGAGATAGATGGAGAATAAGGGAGAGATAGAGAAGAAGCTGGAAATCTAGTAAAAGGAGTTTTGTTCTTTGTCCCAATAATATAAAAACATAAAAAGTCAAGTCTATGGCCAAATACCGCATGGCTAGCCACTCCGAAGGAATCCTTGGGTAGTACAAATGGCTAAGTGCTCAATTACTAGCCAAAAGGTTGGCAGTTCAAACCCACCCAGAGACATCTTGGAAGATAGGCCTGGTGATCTGCTTCCAAGAGGTCACAGCCTTGAAAATCCCATGGAGCAGTTCTGCTCTGACACACATGGAGTCACCATGAGTTTGAATCAATAGATGGCAACTAACAACAAAAAGTCACACCAAACAGGAGATTGGAGGAACAGCAGAACATTCCTAAGTTTATCTTCATGGATCCATTTCTCCAATACTTGCCTCTGCTGCTATGAATCTGTCTATGGGCAACGAGATGGGTGGTTTGCCGCTTAAGTCTCCATTATAATTATGCTGCCATTTTTCTAAAATTGGTCATGACTACTACTTCCAAACCTCTCCTACATAATAGGAATAAAAATCATACTTCTCATTGTGAATTATACTTAGAAAAACCAAGACCCAAACTCACTGCCATCAAGTCGATTCTGACTCACAGCGAACACCTTTGGGTTTCCAAGGCAGTAAATCTTTATGGAAGCAGATTTCCCAGTATTTCTTTCATGGAGTGTCTGATGGGTTTGAACCACCAGCCTTCTGGTTAGCAGTCAAATGCCTTAGCTACTATGCCACAAGAGCTCCTGTTAAACTGAAACCAGCTTTTGTTACACAGTGTCCATCCATCATGTGTCAACCTATTCTAAACATGATTCCAACACATGAAGAAAGTTACAAATTTATTTCCTCCCATTCACACTTACAAATCCAATGCATATTATTGTAAAATTTTTATTTGACATTAAAATTAAGAGTTCTACAATGAAGCGCTCCTCCCCTTACACCACTGCCTAAAGCCATGATCCACAAAAAGCCGAAGGTGGCAGCACAAAGATAAAAATGAACATAAATCAAAATCACTACTTTTCACTTCTCTGACAAATTTGTTCTGACACCAACTGCACATGCAGCATTTATATCTCTGACCCTAACCACCAAGAGTTTGGTCAGATCTTACAAACTAGAGTACAGTGTTCTCTAGGTTGGCAAGTCAGCCCAAACCCTCAGACACTAGCCACAGGCTTGGGAGTCCCCAGGACTCACCTCACTTCTGCTTTGCTGGTTATAAATGCAATGTTTTTCCACTAACCACTATAAGCTGCAGAATGCCAGCCACAAGCTTGTGGATCCCCAGCCCTCTTACTTCTGACCTGTTGGCTCCTACTATTTCTTTGGGCTCAATAATTGTCTGGAATGACTCACAGAACTCATGGAAAGTGCTATACTTATGATAACAGTTTTATTATAAAGGAAACATCAAGAACAGAACAAAAAAGAGATGCATATGACAAAGTCTTGAAGGATTTCCACTGTGAAACTTCCATGTCCCAAAGAGGATACATCACCTTCCCAAGAATAGATATTTTCCATCAACTAGGAAGCTCATGGAGTGTCAGTGTCCAGAGTGTTTCCTGAGGATTTTTGACACGTCAATTTTGAGGTCGTATCATGAGATGGTAGCGTAGTGCCTAAGGCACTTGACTGCTAACCAGAAGGCTGGTGGTTCAAACCCACCAGCCACTCCTCGGAAGGAAGGAAGATGGGGCAATCTACTTCCGTAGTAATATTGCTTTGGCAACGCAAGGAGGGGTTGCTATGAGTCGGGTCCGACTCGACGGCATATAACAACAACAACAACAACAACAACAATCATGAGATGGGACCCTTTAGGCTGGCCAGTCCCCACCCAAGAATCATCTCACTGGTGCAACTTGTGTGGTCTGGGGTTCTCCTGGAAAACACTTAAACCATTAGGGGAATTCTGAAGTTTTAGAGATTATATCCTAGGAACGGAGAACAAAGACCAAGTTCTTTAGGTAAAGTTAATGTAAACCTCACAGACATGTAGACAGATGTTTTATCTGTCCACTAGCTCAGGAAAACAGTAAGAAAGCTTTTTTTCTGTTGACCCAGATTGAGAATAAGTACCAGTTTCTATATGCTTTGGGTTTGTATTCAGATGTACAGTATTTGTATACCTTAGAAATATGTAAGTCATGGAATGAACATAAAAATGGTCTTTGGTTGGTGATAGTCAGCAGAAGTAAACAGAAATTCTCTCATTTTCTGGCCATCCCAAATCCCCTCAAATAAATCCCCATTTGCTATGAGCTCACAATCTAAAATTATAAAGCGCAGGTTGAAATTATCCATCATGAGCAAGAGTCAAGAGTACACAAATATATTTAGATAAAGTATTTTGATAAAAAAGTATGAAGAAATAACACTGGTGGTGGGACTGTAAAATGATACAACCACTGTGGAAAGCCGTATGGCGATTCCTTAAAAAGTTGGAATTAGAAATACCATTTGATCCAGCCATTCCATTACTAGATATTTATCCTAAAGAAGTGAGAGCCAGGACAAGAACAGATATATGCACACCCATGTTCATTACAGCACTATTTACAATAGCCCAAAGATGGAAACAACCTAGGTGTCCATCAACTGAAGAATGGATAACCAAACTATGATACATACACACAATGGAATACTAGGCAACATTAAAGGTAGAATCTGCAAAACACTGCATAACGTGGATGAACTTGGAGGACATTATGCTGAGTGAAATAAGGCAATCACAGAAGGACAAATATTGTATTAGTCCATTATTGTAAAAAGTCAAGGAAATGTTTATATATGGAAGGAAATTTTCTTTGCTGGTTTCCAGGGGTGGGAGGGGAAGGGAAGGAACACTGTTAGATAGGTAGAGACAAGTATTGATTTGGGTGAACAGAAGAGCAATGTACCAAATGTGAGTGATCAGCACAGTGTCATTGAGGAAAAGGAAGACAGAAACAAGTACATGGGAGGTACAGACAGCAAAGATGAACCCTTTTGCACATACAGTACTGCATTGTCAGTGAAGGCAAACATGGATATATGGTTGGATAGATGGGTGGACAGGCTCAACTATTAGGTATATCTATGCAGAGGATAGTGTGCCCAAGACAATGTATAAGATTGGCAGACAATGTTTCTATATGTGTATTGATATATTCTGTAAGAATTCCCAGATATATAGTAATGCTGACAAAGGAAAAGGTTTTAGTCCCTTCTTGGCCACAGCCAGCTACCCAGAGGGAACAAGTAGTTGGATCTGTGGGCTCAGGACCGTAGTCACAGGGGACATCAAGCTCAACTGGAATAACATACTACACAAAAACACTGTTCCACATCCTACTTTGGCGAGTAGTGACTGGGATCTTAAAAGCTTGCAAGCAGCCATCTAGATGCAATGATGGGTCTCTCCTCATCCAGAGCAAAGAAGAATGAAGAAAACCAAAGTCACATAGAAACAATTAGTCCAAGCAACTTGTACACCATGTGTACACTCATGCGTATACTTGTACACTCCTCAGCCTATACGACTATGAGACCAGAAGAACTAGATGGTGCCTGGTTACCACTGTCAACCACTCTGAGGGGGATCTCTATAGGAGATCCTGGTGAGAGTGGAAGAACAATATGGAACAAAACTCAAACTCATTTTAAAAAAATAAAAATAAATGGAACCAGGTTTGCTGGTCTGATAGAGCCTGGTGGAACCATTGAGACTATGGCCCCTAGCTGCCCTTCAAGTCTGAAATTGAACCCACACTTGTGGCTTCCAGACAAACAAAAGACAGGCATATGAGCTGAACACTTACCTGAGGTAGATACACTCCTCGGAGAGAAAAATCGTGGGAGAATAGAAGGGCTATGTATGCACAGGGAGACAGGTCAGGGAGCAGGAGTGCATGGGAGGGAAAGACACAGGGAAGAGGTATCTGTGGGGAGGAAGTGGGATGGGAGTTATTACATTGTGGTAAATTGTAGTCAATGTCATGAGACAAAGTGTATGTGAACTACTGAATGGAAAGTGAATTTGCTCTGTAAACTTTCACCCAAATCACAATAATTTTAAAAAGTATGAAGAAATAGTAGAGATGAATAATACAAACAAAAGTAAATAGCAATAAAGACCAGTTATGTACAAGAAGTGAATAGAAGCAAGAAAATTAAGGTTGTAATGAGAATTAAGTAGCATATTTAGAAAAAAAACAAAAAACAAAAAACCACCTCACTGCCATTGAGTCAATTCCAACTCATAGAGACCGAGGCAGTAAATCTTTATGGAAGTAGATTGCCCCATCTTCCTTCCATGGAGTGGCTGGTGGGCTTGAACTGCCAACTTTCTGGTTAGCAGTCAAATGCCTTAGGCACTATGCCACCAGAGCTCCCTATTAGCTCTTATTAGTAAAGGAGGCTTAAAAACTGAGTGTTCAGCTTTTACAGCATTTTTTAAGTAAAAATAGGTGAAGAAGTACTGATTTTAAAATGGAATTTTGTTTGGTCAATAGATAATGTTGAACATGCTACATTGCACTTGAAAACTATTATTTCATTACTTGTTCGCATATGATTTGTGCGTCAGCCTTATTGAAATACAGTTCACATTGCACTGTCTTCATTGCCTCTATGACTCTTCCCATGAAGCAATGGGAGCAGAATTATTTTAGTTTTTTTTTTGTTGTTGTTGTTGTTGTTGTGTTATCACTCCACTTGCGGTGTCACTTTGGAATTAGCCAGATTAAGCTAGACTATGCTGTGCTAACAAGCTGCAGAGTGTCAGTGATTTAAGTAAGAAACCAAAGGTTTATCTGATACTGGCATCACACTCCAATATAGGTGGCTCAGTGAATAGTACATAAACTGACTTCAAAGAATGTTGGAAAATGAGGTGTGAGTGCCTAGGAAGAGAAAAAAAAAAATGGTTGACTGAACACATAGCATTATCTTTCTACAATAGATATACTTAGAACAGTGTTGACAAGTTATTTAATAATTCTGTTCCTCAGTTTTCTCATCTGTCATGTGTGGCAACAATTGCTTTGGCCTCCATGGATTGTTTGCAGAGTTAATCAATGAGTTAATATATGTACAATACTTTCAACAAGACCTGGATCATATTAAACACTACATAAATGTTTGCTGTTATTGATTTCTTTCTTTGCTATTAACAAACAATACAGCAATGATTATTAGTAGGCAGCAGAAGACATATGACCTTTTGACCTGCCTGGAGGAGATGGTTAATAGTATGTTCTGATGGGCCAGGTGGAGGGCCTTACACACCTATTACTCAAAGATGCCATTGCAAAAGGAATTAATGATGTATATGGCCTTGAACAAGATGACGGTGCACCTGCTTCAACATCCTGCAAGGTTACAAGTTACTCGCTGCAATGCAGTGAATTGTTTAATATGGCCCTTCTAACCTTTAGTCCTCCATTTTGTGATATATTATAAATCCTATCCTCTATGCCTGTGGTTATGGTTCCATTTTGGGTGAATTGTCTATTGCATTGGGCAGGATTGGGGTGGGATGTATCTTGAATCCTGCCTTGCTGGACGGTAAGACTAAAGTCACCACCCTTACTTTCCTTGAAGGTCCATTGTGAATATGCTGGCAAGGCTCACTCTCTTGCTCTGGATCCTGCGTCTAGTTCATTAACATCTCACCACCGGTTTTGGGACTTGAGACAGCAGCAAGTTGTCTGACCTGAGATTTGGGAATTGCCAGCCCCTGCAACCATGTGAGTGAGGAGAATCTTCTAGACCAACATCTGACCCACAGATTTGGGACTTGCCAGCCTCTACCACTGTGTGAGTCATTTCCTTGGCAGTTTGTGACTTCTGTGAGACATTACAGTGAAATATGGGACCCCAAGACAGGAGGGAGAGTATTGAGGGGAAGAAGAGAAGTTGATGTTAGAGATGATCAAGTGGTACAGCAATTTGGGAAAGCTGGACATTTGGGGTGTTTTTAACCTTTGTCTCATGGGGACTAGCTTTGTGCTGAATGTTCTGAAAGCAATTATTTGAGCACTCCTTTAGACTGAGTATCTCCCCCTGCAGATAACCTTCAGCTTCTCTCATCTTTCTTCTTGTTCTTAATCATGGTTGCTTATTGGAAATTATCCTGATCCAACCAAGTTTCCAAGTTTGCTACAAGGTAGCCCATCCATGGAAAAAAAATTTCACAGGCCAAATTAAGATGGTAAACCAAACTATAAAATGTGTTGACTCAGTTAAAAACCCATAGCCAAAACTAAGAGAAAAGAGATGGGGTAACTTTGTGTACTTAGGAGAGAGAGCAAGCTGGGTGGAAGGATGACACTACTGAATCCTGGGGGATGCAGTGTTCAAGCATCCTTTCTTTCTTTCTCTCTGACGTATTAGTTTTCCATATTGATGGTGTGGTTATGGAAACCAGATTTGAGGTTTCAATGAGGGATCCCACAATTGGAAGGTCCTATATAAGGCACTCTGGTAAGATAGTGCCTAAGGCACTTGACTGCTAACCAGAAGGCTGGTGGTTTAAACCCACCAGCCACTCCTCGGAAGGAAGGTTGGGCAATCTACTACTGTAGTGATACTGCTTCGGCAACCCAAGCAGGGGTCACTATGAGTCAGGTCTGACTTGACGACACATAACAACAACAATACAACATATAAGGGGCTAATGACCACACTTGTTCTATGGAAAAGATGCAAAGATTCTTATGCCTGGCCACAGCTGTAGCTTGCTGATCATCCTGCTGAAAAATGGTTTATTTGTGTTTCTTGAGCAGAGGGTACGTGGGTTCAGAATGGGTCTCACAGATCAATGTCTCATAAATACTAAGTGCTCATAGTAAACTTACCCTGAATATTTCGTGTGTTTTGTTTATTTACTATGTTGTGAGTATTTTGTGCCCAGGTGTCTCATGCCTGTTTCAGTTCTCATGAATGTTAGGTGTATCTGGTCCTCCTATCCCTTAATCCACACATGATCTACTTGTTGTTGTTGTTGTTATGTGCCGTCGAGTCAGCCCTGACTCATAGCGACCCCTCCTTGGGTTTCCGAGGCAGTATCACTACGGAAGTAGGATTGCCCAACCTTCCTTTCGAGCTACTTATAACTACTTAATTATAAGGAACATACCGTGTCACTTTAAGCCATCTACATTCTGTTTGCTTATATTCTACAACCAGTTGCTGCCAAGTTGACTCAGACTCATGACGATTCCAAGTGTGTGAGAGACCTGTGCTCCATAAGATTTACTTTCTATTTGTTAAAATAAGTTGATTGTTCTAAAGAGTGCATGCCTTCCTGATATTATTGTTTGCCTTATAGGCCTGCCTATCATTTGACTGAAAGTTGAATCGTGGGAGTGCATTCAGTTCTCTGCTTGAAGAATGTCTAAGGGCCATAGTCTCAGAGGTTCCACCATTCTATCAGAACACTAAGCCTTTTTGTTGTTGCTATGATTTTGAGTTTTGTTCCACATTTTTTCCCCCCACTCTATCTGGGACCTGCCATTGTAATCACTTTCATAGCTGTCAGCAGTGGTAGCTGGGCATCATCTAGTTCTTCTAGTCTCAGGGTCATGGAGGCTGGGAGTTACATGATCCTTTGGACAAATTTTTTTCTTTTGTCTTTCATTTTCTTCACTCTGCTCCAGTTGAGGAGAGACCAATAGCTGTACTTTAGATAGCCACTCACAAGCTTTTAAGACCCCAGTTGCTCCTCACCAAAGTAGGATGTAGAGCATTGTCTTTTGGACTATGTTATGTCAAACTTCCCTTAGTGTCCCCTGAGACTATGGTTCTGAGCTCCCATGCCTAGTGACTCATTCCCTCAGTGTGTTTGTTTATAACTAGGGAGTTTTCATAACGTTGCCTCCTGTGTGCTCTACTATATTTGTGGATATATTTGCAGCATATATAAATACATATGTAGAAATATCATCTGTAAGATCTCTATATATTTGTGAATGTAATCTCATTTGCCTCCCCACCCCTTTTTAGCTTTAGTATCAATATAGCCACTCAGATTATTGTTACCACAGTTATTGCAGGATTGTGTTTAATAGTGTTTACCTTTGTTGTCTTTAACTTCTGTGAATAGGATTTTCAATGGATGATTTTTTAGAAGCGGACAGCTAGGTCTTTCTTCTGAGGCACCTCTGGATGGACTCTGTTGTTGTTATGTGCCGAAGAGTCGGACCCGACTCATAGCGACCCCTCCTTGGGTTGCCGAGGCAGTATCACTACGGAAGTAGATTGCCCAACCTTCTTTCTGAGGAGTGGCTGGTGGGTTTGATGGTGATGGACTCTAGCGGCCAACTTTTCCCGTAGCAGCTAAGCCTGTAACTGTTGGCATCACCAAGGGATTAACCTCTCATTTTGTTTTCTCTTTACGCTAGAGGGCGCCTCATCCCCTAAAATGCCTAGTGGTGGCCGAGTCGCAAGGCCAGACACTCCGGGCTTGAAGTTCCAGGTGAATCGTGTGCACTTTCTGCTCTGTAAGAGCAATTATGAGGAAGGAATAGGGCCGGCGCACCGGTGTACCTGGAGGTGGTGCTGCAGTACCTGATGGTCAGCCAGATCCTGGAGCAGACTGGTAACACGACCCTCGACAAGAAAACGCAGGTAATCCCGCGCCAGTTGCAGCTGCCAACAAGGTGCTGCCATCGCGCATGGCGGCTTCCTGCCTAACATCCAGGTCGTGATGCTGCCAAAGAACTTCAAGAACAACCGTAAAGCCAAGGGCAGATAATGCGCCCACACAGCAAAGACTTGCTTGGGGAAAAAAAGGGAAGAAAAAGAAAATGAAACTGAAGACTTTATTCAAAGCCACTCACAATTTCAGAGAAAGCTGTGGACAGATACTGTGCAATGGTGTTTCAATAAGTCTTCCCATTCCTTTCATTTATCTGAACACTTGCCTTTTTTTGTGTGTCCTATTATGTAGCAGTGATTTCTTTAAAACTTAGTTTAGTATTAGATTTTCATTTAAGTTGTCGATTTGTAAAAGATAGCTCTGTATGGTATGGGGGAAAGCACTTTAAGGCAGATTTTTCATTTGGGCTTTTATTTGCTGTCAGGTGACAATGAATTTGTGAATAATTGACTTATTTCTTGAGGCCTAAGCGAGTTGCAGTAACACTTCATATTTGGCCTGTGAAGACTGGATTTTACCTTTCAATATTTTAATATGAGAAGATAAGTCTATGTGCCAATTGGTTGAAGGTTTCACTCTGTGGGCTGTCAGTTTTCCTGAGAAGTCTCTCTAGAGTGGTCTGCCAGGGTTATAAGAGAAAGGGTCACAGACCAGAGGAAGCTGTCAGCCACATATCTGCCAAGGCTATACTCTGTTCATTAATAGTACACATGCCCCAAATGGATTTTCATTGGTGAAATTACTGGCCTTTTTTATTAGCATGCTACATGCTAGATGGTATAGGTCCTGACAAAAATATTTCAAAGACACCTCTATTCTTGTGTGAATAGGTAATGAGAATTCAGCAAATTTTGTAACCTATAGTTTTAGGGGGGACACCCTAACTTGATACCTAAATGGACTGGTACATAAACCATTGATTTAGCTTGATTTGCTTGTCTGATAACAACTCTAAGAGTAACAGAGTCCTGTCTCTGGCTTGTTGCATGTGCTGGTAATAAACATTGTGTACAAGATGATGATTACACAGTAGCTTACAGAACAGGCTGTATGGATTGTTGTGTTTCAACTTTCTAATAAATATTTGCTTAATAAATGTCTATATGTGGCAAAAAAAATCATCTGAAACTTGTTTTATTAAATCTAAATCTAGACTATTTAACCTTCTTTGGTATCTACCATCATCCAGCAACTGGGACCCAAAGGTCAGTCCCCTTTACAGATGGGGCTGTGGAATACAGTCTGGTTTTGTGGTAGCTGCAAACACCCCTCACCCCTTGATAAACAGGATGTAGCTGAGAAAACTCCCCTCACCCCCTTGATAAACAGGATGCACCTGAGAAAAACACATGTCCTGAGAAAATTAATCAAACACCAACTTCCGCCTGTCAGGAAGTAATCCTAACCTATATAACTCAGCCCCTCGGGAGAATAAGGCACTGCAGCCTAGGAACACGCTTCAGCTCCCTGCAGTTGGCTAGCCTGAATAAAACTCTTTTAAAACGGACATCATAGTGGCTATTATTTTAAACGGAACCCATAACAGTTTGAAATGAGATAGGAAATATACACACAAAACTTTTGACTTTAGAGTCTAGATGAGAAATAGGTATACCTGGATATTAAATCCAAAGTGTAACAAAAAGTGAATTGATTATGTGATTAAACAGTCACTTTTTAAACTGTTTTTTTTTTAAATGTCAAGTAAAGTATTAAATCTGAGAAACAGAGACATTATTAATAGAAATAAAATATATAAAACACATGCACTAGGGAAGTATTTCAACCATTTTAGAATATGACCTACAGTAAGAACTCTTTCTAAATGGGATGCAGTTGGATCTGTTCTGTTCTATATTAGCCTAATTCATTTTGTTTTGAAAATCATGATGTTTGTGAGGCACTGCATTGATTTGATAAGACAGCGGTGTCCTGTAGTTTGAAAAACCCTGTGATGAGGGAGCAAAATCAATCAAAGCATACCACACAGCACACACAGGACTACAGTGATTGGTTGACATAGTGAAAAATGTCACCTGGGCTAAGCCAATAAGAGCAAAGGTTTTTCAGAACTGGTGCTCAAACACAGCTCTTTTGACTTGCCTTATATGGATACGAAGAATGAGACTCCAGAACTGCCTGGACATGTTTACTGCCTCTTGGAGAAGATTAACAGGAGGAAGGTGAAGTGTGAGAGGACAAATAAATTAAGAATTTGGAGGTGTGTGTTTTGTTTTGATTTGAGGAGAGAGAGTTATGAGTTGCTTTTATATCTTTAATTCTACCCCCTGTGGTCTCTGGAACTGTGCTTGTTCTAGCCACTTGTTCTTCTCTGACCAAATGCAATCTTCATATTTTCTTTCTTTCTCTCTCTTTTTTTCTTCCCAAACTATTCCCATTAGACTTCTGTCACTTGCAAGCACAGGTGTCTGGCAAATAGATGCCACAACTAATTGAGCACAGTGAAACTTCACCTTGTAGCGCAACGGCCAATACATAGTTTGAGTCCCTAATTATGACCTTTCCTCTTTTGCAGCAACAATGGAGGTGATCTTGCTCCTTGCCCTAATTTATCATCTAAGGAAAAATCAGCATAAAAATGAGGAAAAGAGAAACTGAAAGGGACTGAGCCTAATTGACAGTTTTAATGTAAATACTGACTTTAGTAAGAAGCCAAGTGGAGCTGAGACAAATGCTTATCTTTATAAAGGTAGCAGAGGACAATAAAATAAAGGAAATAGGAAAGGATAAAAGAGAAATTACTCTTTACATTTTCTTTGTTTTAAATGCATTTTATTGAAATATAATTTATGTACAGTGAAATGCAGAAAACTAAAGTGACATGGGTCCATGCAGTCTTTTTTTTTTTTTTTGCAGTGTTCCTTCCCTTCCCCTCCAGCCCCTGGCAACCAACAAAGAAAGTTTCCTTTTATATATAAACCTTTCTTTGATCCTCCACAATGACGAGCTAATACTATATTTGTCCTTCTGTGATTGACTTATTTCACTAAGCATAACATCCTCCAAGTTCATCCATGTTATGTGGTGTTTTGCTGACCCTACACTATTCTTTAGTGTTGCATAGTATTCAATTGTGTGTATGTACCATAGTTCGGTTACCCATTCTTCTGTTGATGGGCACATAGGTTGTTTCCATTTTTTTGCTGCTGTAAATAATGCTGTGATAAACTTGGGTGTGCATATATCTGTTCCTGCCCTGGCTCTCACTTCTCTAGGATATATATCTAGTAATGGGATTGCTAGGACAAATGGTATCTCCAATTCCAGTGTTTTTAGGAATCTCCATACTGCTTTCCACAGTGGTGGTAACACTTCACAGTCCAAACAGCAGTGTATGAGAGTCCCAATGTTTCCACATACTCACCAGCATTTGTTATTTTCTGTCTTGTTGAACTTTGCCATTAGTGCTGGGTGAGATTGTATCTCGTTGTTTTGATTTGTATCTCTCTGATGGCCAATGAGGAGCTCTGGTGGCATAGTGCCTAAGGCATTTGACAGCTAACCAGAAGGCTGGCCATTCAAACCC